>NC_134869.1:18105664-18449414 GCF_049852395.1 Peromyscus maniculatus bairdii | reverse complement strand
TTACTAGTCAGTAGGTTAAAACTTAAAATGTAATTAAAACCTGACTTTAAAATCATCAAAATGCACATACTTTCTCATTGCGAATAATTGATTTGCAGGTGGTAAGTCCCCACAAAGGGGGTTTTATTTTAAACAGCTGTCCCGTTTCAGTGAGTTCAGAAGGTCATCGTCTCACTCGCCAGAACCACCAGAGCAACTGTAACTATGTGAGGTGGTGTCCCGGCCTGACACACAGCTACAGACAACATGGGAAAAGCCCAGCAAACGAAAGCACAAGACAAAGACCATAGCAGTATCGTTTTACAAATAAAACAACTTCTCTTTTAAATTATGTACTCCAGCTACACTTATTTTGCCAAACCCCCGTTGATTTTTTTTTTTTTAATGTGACTTTAGGGGCTGGAGAGATGGCTCAGAGGTTAGGAGCACTGGCTGCTCTTCCAGAGGACCCGAGTTCAATTCCCAGCACCCACATGGCTGGGCTCACAACCATCCGTAACTCCAGTTCCTAGGATCCAATGCCCTTTTCTGGCCTCCAAGGGCACTAGGTACACATGGTACACAGACATATATGCAAAAAAAAAAAAAAACCCAATACACATAAGTAAGATTAATTTTAATAAGTAACTTTAAATCATAAAACCAGAACTTCACTGAAAGATAAAGAATCTTTTTTTAAAATACTTGCTCTGATGATTATCTCCTGAACTTTAAAACCAGTCACCACCTGTGGTGGATGGTTAAACACTACTATCTGATAAAAATTTAAATTCCTGAACTATAATTAAAAAATCTCTCCTTTTTTTGGTATTTAGCATCAAATGTACTCCACTATTGAGTTATACCCCTGTCCAAGATTGATATTTTTTTAATCAAAACAGAGCCTTGGATTGGTAATACTTTTACAAAACTAAAAATAAAAGTATTACTTAGATCAGCAATCCTTAACTTGTGGATTACGACTCCTAACAGCATCGAAATTACAGTTATGAAATAGCAATGAAAATAATGTCATGGTTGGGGGTGACGTCAACACAAAGAACTCTATTAAAGGGTCGCAGCATTAGGAAGGTTCAGAACCACTGGCTTAGGTAATTGTACACAACATTTTTTATCGAATCCCAAAGACTAAAGGACACATTCGTTATAGTTACTGATTAGGCAAAAGCAAGAAGAACACACAGAAAGTTACTGTCAATGTTTATGAAGCTGGGTTCACAGATATTAGCTATTGCCGTTTAAATACACATAAAGATATGCATAACATGAAGGGATCAGTAAGGCTAGGTCAAGACTACCATAATTCTGGGCAAATTATCGAAAAAGTGATAACATACTTAGAACATACTAGGAATGAATGGGCAGGTTAATTAACAACTAACATGAGATCAAAACTCTGAAGGGACTCAGTGACACAGTTTAATAATAAAAAGAAGCCTAAGGTCAAAGGACTGGCTTATTGTCTCCAAGCCTGCGGCTGAGTAACTATAATCTCAGGCTACTGATTCATCTATGGTGTTCTTCCCCTTTACGAGTTGATTTTGTTGTTGTTTTTAATTATGTGCAATCCCTGTGTCTGTCGAGGGAGCATGTGCACACGCTGGCAGAGGTCAGAGACATCAGATCCCCAGGTGCTATTGGCGCACAGGGGGCTGTGAGCCATCAGGATAGGGAAGGCCCTTGTCTGCTCCTCGGGGAGCTGAGATCATACCGTTCAGACATACAAAGTTTCAAAGAAGTCCCCCTTTGAATCCTACACTCCCACAGATGTCAGTCAAGTCATCTAGTTAGTAGGGGACCAGATTAAAGAGGAGAAGTAACAGCAGGAACTGAGACAGCACTCTCTTAGCTTGCTTGTTAAATGTGCCCCAGCCTGGTAATTCAAGGGTTTCTCTCCAGTCACCGGGGCTGCTGGGAGGTGGCAGAACTGAGAAGAGGTGGGACCTAGTGAGCGACTTAAGTCACTAGAGATGGGTTATCAAAAAGGTGGCACCAATCATTCTTTCTCTCTCTCTCACACTGGGCCTCCACCAAGTGCTCCCTCCTCACCATGGAGCCCTAACAAGAAGAGGGCAGCCAGTGACAGACAGAGACCACCCAAACTGGGAGCCGACACACTTAAGTAGCTCAAGTATTCTGCAACAGTACCAGAGAGCTAACACAGTAATTATAAATGTGTTAATTTATAGTTAGATGGAGGTAACCTATATTAATGGAGAGTCCAACAGAAATGACATTAAGGTCTATAACACAGATGATGGTGAAGGACTCAGCAAAGGAGTGTGTGTTACATTGTAATTACTGTAACTTCAAGACCTGGAAACCACATGTGCACGTGCGTGCGTGCGTGCGTGCGTGCGTGCGTGCGTGTGTGTGTGTGTGTGTGTGTGTGTGCACATTCGAGAGTGTGTGTGTTGGGGGGGTGTTCCCACATCAAAAAGTACCAATGATGGAAGCACATCAAGGAACGTTGGGTTAATTTGTGGGCCCCGTGAGCAGGAAGGGCAAGGGAAGCTTGAAGACTTACTTGAAAGACTTCAAAGTGGAGTATAATGCACAAAAAGCTGAGAAACTATACAGTATCACCTCAGACTGACTTTCACCCTTCTCTGGAATACCTTCAAAGGACTGGTGAAGATATGCCAGTAAGAATGTGAGGTTCTGAGAGGCAGAGGCAGGAGAACCTCTGAGTTCAAGGTCAGCCTGGTCTACAGAACAAGTTCCCGGGCAGTCAGGGCTACATGGAGAAACCCTGTCTCAAAACACAAGCCAACAGAAAAGAATGAGCAGGTTCGATCTCAGGATAACTGGGGTGGAAAGGCCTAGTGAAGCCTTGGGTATGTGGCTTCTGGGGGGGTTTCATGTAAGTTACGACATGAGGATCCAGTTCCAAGTTCTGAGGAAGTTTAGATGCCAGCTGTTAAAATAAGATGTAGCACGAATCATAAATCTTAAAATGTCTTATAATAATAATAATAATAAAAACCGTATTGGGGTGAAAGCTGAAAGATCAGAGAAGCAGAACAGCCAACGACTAGCTTACCTCTACGAAATCCTCAGCCTCAAGAGAGCGAGTTCCTGTTTTCTCCTGCCATATTACTTTCTGGGATTAAAGGTGTCCACTGCCTGACCTCTATGTCTAATCTACTGGCTGGCTCTGTCCTCTGATCTCTGGCAAGCTTTATTGGGGTACACAATGTATCACCACAGCAAGGTCCTCCCCCTTTAGCAGATATTGTTTACCATGACTTCTGCCCTCCACAGTGATCTGCGAGCATGCGCATTCGTTAACAGTCATTGTGCACCTCATGTATATAGATCTTACTTATGTTAATGACTAGGTAGAGAAAACAAAACAAAACAGTATCATTGCCCTTGAGATGAAAAATAACACAAGTATGACGACATTTGCTCAGACACCTCTGGGACCACAGAAGAGGCCACCTAACAGGACACACAGACAGCAGAAGCTGCCCACACTGCAGAGGCTCAATAACTACCACAGGAAAGATGGACTAGTTATCATCCCCAGCACCTGGGTTGGTAATGGCCTATTACTTTGACAAGTGTATTAGACAGGCTATGATAAAAGAACAAATATCACACGTATAATTTTAATAGATTTTTTCCATATTTTATTACATTTATTTATTTGTGTATGTGTATATGTATGTATGAACACATGTGTGGAGGTCAGAGGACAACTTGTAGAAGTCGGTTCTCTCCCTCCACCACTGGATCTCTGGGATTAAACTCAGGTCATCAGCCTGGGTGGCAAGAACCTTGACCTACTGAGCCAGCTCATCAGCCCCAAGAATTTAATGTAATTGCTAACCAGGAACTGGAGGACTGAAAAGGAAAAAGAAAGACAGGTTTTTACGGAAGCAAAAATCAACACAGCTGAAGGAAACAGAGAGGAAGCAGCTGGAATTATTACAACTCAGAGCCTTGAAACAAAAACTGCAAAAACTGAACCTCTGAAAAGAGTCAGTTGTTCCCAGACGCCAGAAGCCAAGAGCTGCAGGAAGGGGGGCCCAGCAATGGCCACGCGCCGACCCTGAAGGGGCCGTGCCTAGGTGATGCTCACTGTATCTAAGATGGCGAGGGTGGTTCTAAGAACACGCACACTGGGACCACTGGCCACGCTGCTCCTGCCAGGCCAGAGCTGGGGGGGGGTGTAAGGAAAGACGTGACCAGAACAATCTCTGCTCCCCCATGTTCCTCTTCCTTCACTCAGCCGTTCTTTCTCTAGGCAGAATGTAACAAAGGACTTCAGCGGAAGAGAAACAGTTTCAACACAGTCTCTAGGACCCCTGCTCTCCAACACCACCAACTTAGCATGTGTGTCTGAGGCCACGAAAACATGGATTAGCAGTCAGAACCACCTGATGATTTTATTTCTCCACTTACGTACTTATGGTATCACTATGCAAATATCTGGTCATAAAAGCCGACCTAGTTAGGGATGTTAGATATTTCTCTTATGAATTCTGAAGTAATTACATAAATAATATATGCCAACATAAAGGTAACTACCTTAATAAAACCAAACTTAAAAAAAAATAACCTTTTCTGCTTCATAGTAAAAATGAAGTATAGATCTTAGAAAACAAAATCAGAAATTCAAGAGCTGGAAGAAAGGCCTCAGTCTCAATCTGGCACCCACATGGGAACTGTACATTCCCATCTGTGCAGCATTCAGAGGAAAAGATTGATACGGATTAGTGAACAGCCAGACTGTTAAAACCTTAGATGAATCCTAGTCCATTACTTTTAAACATAAGTCACTGTCCCCTTAAACTAAGCCTTATTCATCCTTGTGTCCGAACTGGCTGAAAGGTTGTCTTTCTCTGTTAACATTTAATGTTTGTCGTTTTAAAAATACCTCATAAGGTATCACCAACTACAGATCACAGCATCACTGCAAACTAGCAAGGAAAAACTGCTGTAAGTTAAAGTCCGTTTTTGTGGGTCCTTCACAGTTTAGAAGTCAGTGAAGAAGCTGTCCCGTCGCCCCCCACCCCACCCTACCCCACCCCCGCCCCTTAATCAACTACTGCAGTGCTAAAGGAACATCACCTCAGGATAGGCTTATATGAAAAGGCAATCACAGACTGGCTCACAGATACACCCCCTTATACACAGTCAAAGTTCATAACCCTCCAGCTCTGAGTTTAAATAAATGTCACCAACTAGCATTATTATAATCAGAATTCCAAGACAAGTGATTCAAGCGGGGTTCCACACAGTAAGTCAAGGGTTCCATGAAATGCTACCTACGTGAGCTATTTTAACTGAAAAATACAGGACACTGTTTCAGCTTGGCACATCTGAACAATGCTGCATCTCACCGAGCGAGGCGGCCAAGCAGTCTTATTACAGCAACTCCTTGAAGACAGTAACCTCTAAGAAGGTGGCTCGTGCCAATGTAGTCCCAGCACTCGGAAGGCTGAGGCAAAAGATCACCCAGAATGTGTTCCAGGACAGCCAGGGCTACACAGAGAAACCCTGTCTAGAAGGCGGGGGGGGGGGGGGGGGGGGGGGCAGGAGTGGGGAGTGGGGATCGGAGAGGCAGGCCAGTCTGGGCTACATAGTGAAGTTCCAGGCTGAATAAAACGTCAGCACCAACAACAGAAGGTACCATGGAGTGGTAACAGGCCTGTAAACCCAAAACGCACAAGAGGGAGGCAGGAGGACCCAGAATTCAAAGCTAGTCTTGCTACAGAGCGAGCGTCTATAGGCCGGCCAGGGGCTGCCTGAGACCCTATCAACAACTTCTTTAGACTGCCACACTGAACCACGGGGTAAAAGCATACTTTTGCTATATGTAACTTTTTTCCTGGGCGTAACTCTGAGGCTACTATTCATGTTGTGTGGCTTTTCACTGCTTACCTGGAGTCCATTCTATGAATATGCCCCATTTCCTTCTCACACTAGTACGGCCACTTAGGTTAGTTAGCCTTCTCTGGGTTAACATTTACATGGTATAATTTTACCTCTTTTCCTATAAAGTCTCTATTTATGCTTTTTTTTATCCAGCTAAACTCATATACATTAAGTGTGTACTCTAATGAGCTATTATATCCCTAGCCCTAATCCTCCTCCTCAGGAGAGTGTTCCGTCCATCTGCATTAACTGTACATGGCTGTCTACCGTATTTTCCTACTTGCGGTTTGTCCCATTCTTTGACCTCTGTCTTCATTCTTTTGTACTAATAGAGTACTTCAGTGTTGCTACACATTTTATAAGCTTGTACTATCTTTCAACATTAGCGATTACTGTAGAAGACACACAAAAAAACCTTCATTTCCCATCTTTTCTAAGGTTAACATCTTGCTATGTAGCCCAGGTTGGCCTTAAACTCACAACCCTTCTTCCTCAGTCTCCCAAATGCTGAGATTACAGGCACGCATTAACACACACTAGGTTTACAGAACATTTAAATTGTACTGCGCACCAAAAGTAATAGTAACTTATGCTTCTTTAAAGTTAATTGGCGAAGGCTAGGATTTAACTTTTGTTCTTTATAAAAAGCAGGGGATTGGAAAGATGGCTTGATGGTTAAGAGTGTTTAGTGAGGGGCTGGAGAGATGGCTCCGTGGTTAAGAGCACTGACTGCTCTTCCAGAGGACCTGGGTTCAGTCCCCAGCACCCACATGGCAGCTCACAACTGTCTGTAACTCCAGTCCCAGGGGATCCAACACCCTCACAAAGACATACATGCAGGCAAAACACCAATGCATATAAAATAAATAAATAAATAAATAAATAAATAAATAAATAAATAAATCTTTTAAAAAAAAAGAATGCTTAGTGATCCTACAGAGGAGCTGAATTCTGTTCCCACCACCCACATCAACTTTAGGGGACCCAGTGCCCTCTTCTTGACTCTGTGGGCACTCACATGCATGTGCATATACACACAGATACACACATAAACATATTTTTAAAAAAAATCAGAATTTCAACCAGGTATAAGGAATCATAATTTTGAACAACCAGAAACATTAAGTACCATATCACTAACCTTATGAGTACCTAGCCAAAGTTATAGGTGACCAAATACCATCTGTTCCGGTTGGGTTTTGGTCAACTTGACATAAACTCAGGTTATCAACTGAGAAAAGGCCTCTATCAGAATGGACTGCAAGCCAAGTCTATGGGGGCATTTTCTTGATTAATGATCGCTGTAGGAGGGCCCAGCCTGCTGTGGTCACCTCTGAGCAGGTGGTTTGGGGTTCTATAAGGAAGCAGGTTGAGCAAGGCATGGAGAGCAAGGTGGCATTCCTCCAGGACCTCTCCTGCAGCTCCTGCCTCCAGGCTCCTGCCTTATTGCTCTACTCCTTTCTGGAAATGCAAGATGAATTAAATCCTTTCCTCCCAAAATTGCTTTCGGTCAGTGTTTTATCACAGCACTAGAAACCAAACTAAGACACCACCAACTAGCAGGAAGGTACAGTTCAAGTACATATAACTTCAGATAAATATTCTAACTTCACAAAATCACATACATGTATTTTTTAATCTTATTTCCCTTCCTTCCTTATTTCATGATATTTTTAATGATTTCTACTCTTATTTTGCTCGAGATATGCCCTTCTAGAGTCAAGCACAGATCTCTGGCATAATGGTAGTTTCTTTGGTAGCAGGAAAACTTAACCAACTCTACGATTAATTGTCTCAAAAAGTAAGCAAACGAAGAAAAACTAAATTAAATCTTTATAGTGACTAGTGGGATGTTCAGAGAACGAGAGACCTAGACTTATCCATGAGAAGCATGGGTTTAAGAATGTATACGTCTCGGCTGGGGTAAAGCGCTCAGTGGTAACTTTGCTGAGCAAATGTGGAGATCTGAGTTTGGACCCGCAGTGCCCACATAAAGGCCAGCTACAAAAGCAGGCATCTGTAACCCTCGTGATGAGGATGCAGAGACAGGGTGACCAAAATTGGGAGCTTCAGATTCCGTGAGGGATCTCCTCCCCAGAAGTAAAGTGGAGAGGGTAAGTAAGTTAGAAACCAAATGTCAACTTCTGGTCTATACAGATACACGCACGCACGCACGCACGCACGCACGCACGCAAATATGTATATCAAGAAACACTGGTTCACAGCTGGGCGGTGGTGGCACACGCCTTTGATCCCAGCACTCGGGAGGCAGAGGCAGGTGGATCTCTGTGAGTTCGAGCCTGGGCTACAGAGCGAGTTCCAGGAAAGGCTCCAAATCTACACAGAGAAACCCTGTCTCAAAAAACCAAACCCCCAAAAAGATCTGCCTGTGTGAGAAATCACTGAAATGTCATTCTTTTTATGTGGCTATCTCTTCCCAAGCACCTTGTGACTAGACTTGGAAATGACAAGAACATGCCTCCTTTCAAAGGTAGGGAAGAGGTCCCCCTGCGGTCAGGAGCATCTCCCGCGGCTCTGGATTTAAACTGTGTTAACTTGCTCTGCTCTAGGAGGGGAGCAATCAGGACAGATCAACGTGCTCGGCGGGGCTTAGTCAGCTGCTCCAGAGCAGGCAGCCAGCAAAACAGCTTTGCAGCCTTCTCTGGGCACCGTGCCTCAGAAATCTGAGTGCAAGCCAATCCCATTACTGCTTATTCCTGAAGGCTATTTTCCACTCCTCAGTTATGAAGAAAAAAACAGAAAATAGCCGCCTTTTATATTCCAGTTGTGGCAGTATTTCATGCTTTAATATGCACTCGAAAACAAAGTGTTTTGACACCTCTGGATAAAGCCGCTGCACTTGGTCAAGAGTCCAAGGGTCTACCCTAGAAACAGCAGCTGAAGGAAATATATGAGGAAGCCTATCTCCCCTCTATCCCCCCCCCAAAAAAAATTCAGAAGGCTGCTGGAGAGGAACAGAAGAGCCTCCAACTCCTAGATAACTACAGTCCTTCAAAAACAAAACAAAAAGCAGCATGGATATAAAGTGTTACAACAGGTGCTAGACCCGACAAGGCGCACTAACTACAAAATCAGTGTATTACTCCAATTCTGTTATTAAATCTGTGTTTGACAAAGTACTTCACTCTTACCATTAACGTTCTTCTAAGTTAGAATCCAAGAGAAATATGCTCAAGATAAGAATTTAGTGAGGCCAGGTGGTGATGGCGCACGCCTTTAACCCCAGCACGTGGGAGGCAGAGCCAGGCTGATATCTGTGAGTTCAAGGCCAGCCTGGACTACAGAGTGAGTTCCAAGAAAGGTGCCAAAGCTACATAGAGAAACCCTGTCTCGGAAAACAAAGAGAGAGAGAGGGGGGGGGAAGGGGAGGGGAGGGGAGGGGAGGGGAGGGGAGGGGAGGGGAGGGGAGGGGAGGGGAGGGGAGAAGAGAAGAGAAGAGAAGAGAAGAGAAGAGAAGAGAAGAGAAGAGAAGAGAAGAGAAGAGAAAAGAAAAGAAAAGAAAAGAAAAGAAAAGAAAAGAAAAGAAAAGAAAAGAAAGAAAAGAAAAAGAATTTAGTGAACAGATTAACTTAGCCTAATCTAGTTAGTAGTTCAGGGAAACACATTTGGGGAGAAGGAGGAAGGAGGGAGGGAGGGAGGGAGGGAGGGAGGGAGGGAGAGAGAGAGAGAGAGAGAGAGAGAGAGAGAGAGCCTAAACCTTTTAACATAAAGCATTCAAATGCACTTACCAGTCCATTCCTAGATGAAAGCCTGGATCCCCAATAAAAATTCCTTATATAACTAAACCACACACCAACAAACACCATTTCTAGCTGGTTTCATTACGAACAAGTGAAGGCAAACTTGAAAACAGGCGTGAAGCAACCATGGCCAACTCACATGGATATTTATAACCTCTCCAGACTCTTAGTTCTCTTCCTCACATCTAATTCCAAGACTTTTCTCACAGAAGTTACTCTTTATGCATTAACGTTTCATTAGTTTAGGTAGTGTCTGATTAAACTATGTACACATAATCATAAGTAAAGCTGACAAACTGATGGGGAAAAAAAATTCAGGTCAAACTAGACAGAAGTCTCTCCAGGGGTTAGCATTAAACACACCAGGGCCACCACTTACAGAGGAAAAGCCACACACTAGACCAGAGACCGCCAGAAGAGTTTCTCCCACACCTCACTCACATAAATATTTTTATTCCCTTTGCTTATTTCTATATGCATGCATATAGGTAAGAGAACAATTATGGATGTCCTCGCCTCCCACCACGTTTCACGGACTGAACTTAGGCCACCAGCTTGATAGCAAGGTTCTTCTTCACCCACTGGGTCGTCCGTTTATCTCACTAGCCCTTACTCATTTCTAAAGCAATGCCCCCAGTGACCACTGCACTTTGTCACTAATGCTACCTAAAATACTTAAATTATTAAACATGTGACAAATCTCTTAACTGAAGAACAAGCTTAACTTAAACTTTCTAATGCAATGCTGATAGACAGTATAAAGATCCTTGCAATTTTAAATGATATAATGGAAAAAGGGTAAACAGGAAAAAAATCCAATATTCTTTGCAATTACAATGTTCCTCTCTGTCCATGACATTTCTTTTTCAAAAAATAAATTCACTTATGAATCTCAAGAGTTTTCTTATGCTTATGCTTACAACGGTTATCTTTGAAATATGGTATTTATTAAGATTTACTGCTTATCATAAAAATAAAAAATAATGTAAGTCTGATCTGACGCTATAAAATCAGTTTCTGTCTTTATCGTGTTGTCTGAGATAATTGTTTTTAAAGAGCGTGATTTAAATGTGATCAGATACAAGCCAATGGGTTCACAAGCACATGCATGGAAATGAAAATCTAAGCACAACACCAAGGTTCTCCAGCACTCATGAGCAGTAAGACCAGAGGTGTTTTACTTTATGCAAATATTAGAAGAAAACCCATCATTTAATCACAGTTAAGCATATAATAAACATTTAATACTCAATTAAGCAGATCTCAAAAGTGCTTGAATCATGAAAATGCCTCCCAAAGAGTCCAAAGTCAACCTCTTTTTGTGGTTGTAATTGCTTTCAAAAACACAGATTTTTTTTTAAGCAAAGAGAAAATATGACTTTTTTCTCCTGATACACAGACTTCACCCTTTTTTAAAAAATTAAGCCTAGACATGGGAAAGTAACAGCATCTCCTTGCTTTGGGCATCTCTTTCTAACTAAGCTTAAACTAGAGCTCTGATACCTATTTGCCTTCTATGTAAGCATTTCATCATCATTCCTTTTTTCTCAATATCCCCAATGATATAAAATATAGAAAAAGGTGTCTACTCTTGTTTATTCTTTCCTATAATCAGAAGAATTAAATGCAATGACATTTTCCAAAGATGCTATGGACTTGGAAAGAAATAATGTTAAAGTGTACTATCCTGACACTTGACCCAAAACAATATACCAAAGACAGCAAAATCAATCTCAGTACTTGGACTATATATAGGCAATATTCTTGAGTTAACCAGACAACTTCCAGGATACACAGCAATCACCATAGCCTTCAAGAGTTATTTAAAAGTTTATGGGAAATTATTAGTATTTAGAGCCATCAACAGACAATTTTTCTCTCAGTAAGTGGGAATGGAGTTGAGGTACTCTGAATATTGTTATTGTCTTCAGAAGTCTGATGGAAGACTAAGTTTCCTCAGTGCCACTGTGTAAATGAGAAGGGCTGTATTCTGAGGAGAGAACAGAGTGCTGGGGATCAAGAAGAGGTGACCAGATATTGAAAAGGCACAGCAGAACAGAGGTGGCACACAGAAAAGCTGCGAACAGTCCCAGCTCCAACATGGGTTCCCAGGGGGTAGAAGCTGAGGCTGCAACCACAAGGTCTGTTGTTGGAGACTAGCTACTCCAGGTACCTGAACACTACAGAACAGCCACAAGCCAGGGAGCCTGGCACAGCATCTGGATGGGAGAAGTCACAAAAGGAGCGGTTATGGATGAGGAAGGGCGGGAGGAGTCCACAAAGAAGGGAAGTGTCTACGGCGGACGGAGCAGTGAGGCTGGCAGCATCCCCTTGATGGCCCAGCCCTCAGACCACAGCACCAACCTCTACCTACAATGAGAACAAAGCGGAAAGGCGCCAGACTGCAGCCACAACCCAATCCGTCCCCAGTTCCCAGTCATGGCTTACTCCGATGCTAGAGGATTTGGAAGACAAAGTCTTTAATCGCGTGTCTTCCTTTTGCTATAATTTTAGCATTTCAATTTTTGTTTGTATATTGTTTATTTATTTTTGAGAATTTCATGTTTTTATTATATTCTTTTCTCTTCCTCACTTTCCCACTCTCCCAACTTCATGTTCTTTCTCTTTTAAAAACAAAACAACAAACGTGGAGAACGCTTCGTGCTGGTTGACTACTCCTGCACAGGGTTCTGCCCAGAGTGTGGGTGCAGCCAGGGTAACTCCTGAGGGAGACTGACTTCTCTCCAGCTCCACCCCACTACTCTTTGACAGTGGTTTTGAAGCCTCTCAGCATTCTCTTCTGCTTCCTCAACTGCCTCTTTTCTTTCTCTTCTTTTCCTTAACTGTATCTCACTTTCCCCTCCTTTGATCGACTTTACTTTTGTAATAAATTTTTAACATCAGAGCTTATGTTGCATTATTCTTGCCATTTTCTTTCCTATGGTTATGGGTAGAGTGATAAGTGACTTTGTTTTTACAATATTTCTCTATCAGGTTTCTTTTTGTTGTTACTGTGATTGTGGTTGTGTTTTCTCCTTTCTGAGGAGGACTGAGGACTGAGCCCTTCTGAGAGGATGCTATCTAAGATCTGTCTTAGTTACTGTTCTTTTGCTGTGAAGAGACAGCATGACCAATGCAACTTATAAAAGGAAGCATTTAATTAGGGGCTTACTTATAGTTTCAGAAGGTGAGTCCATGCTATCATGACTGAGAACATGGCAACAGGCAGGCATGGCGCTGGGGCAGTAACTGAGAGCTTACATGTGATCCACAAGCCAAGAGGGAGGAGGGTAGGGGGTACTTACAGACAGACAAGACGAACAGAGACTATGACTGGGCCTGGTAGGAGCCTTTGAAACTTCAAAAAGCCAACCCCTAGTGACACACTTCCTCTAACAAGGCCACACCTCCCAATCCTTCCCAAAACAGTTCCACCAACTAGGGACCAAGAATCCAAATATGAACCTACAGGGGCCATTCTCATTCAAAACCCACAACAAGACCACAATATAAAATGGAAAAGATGTATATTTCAACATATGCACAAATCACAACACAAAAAGGGTGATAAAAATGAAAAAGCAAAGCAATTTTACACCTACAAAGATTCTTTAACCCAAGAGTACTGAAATAGATGAAATGTCAGACAAAGAATTCTAAAATTTAAAGAAGACTCATAAACCAATAAATGAAGTAAAGATGTCAATACAAGACTGAGATGAGAAATTGAACAATTTGGATGAGATAGTCAACCAAAAGGGAGGTTCTGCAGGGAAAATATGAAATCAATAAAATCAATCTGAAACTCAATTAAAGGAACCACCAATTAGGTAGACCTTGTAGAAGTTCCAGGGATGGACAAAAGGTCGAATAATTTTAACACGGAAACATAAATAGGAAGAGGGAGGGACAGGGAGACGAAGAGAGGAGATGGAGAAGGAGAGGGAGACAGAGTGAGCATAAGAGAGGACAAGAAAGCAAGTGAGCAGTAAGGGCACAACATTCAAGACTAAGACATTCAGGACAACATAAAGAAAATAAACCTATCCATCAGTAATCGGTAACAGCGAACTAAAGATGCGGACTAGCTGCTCAGTAAACCTAGTCAACGAAATGATAGCAGAAAATGTCAGACACCTCAGGAATGAAACAGATCTCCAAATCCAGACGTATTTAACCCCCTCTATGTCCTCCTGTAGTCAAAATGCCAAGAGTACAGGACAAGAAAGAACGCTGAAGCCACAAGCAAGTGTCAAATTCCTTATAAAGGCAACAATCAGAATAACACCTCTCAGCAGAAACCCAAGGGCCACGAGAGCATGGACCAATGTTATTTCAAGCCATGAACTAAACTGTCACCCATACTATATCAAATAAAGGCAACCTTTAAAATGAAAGGAGAAACAGACCTTCCATGAGTGTAAAGTAGTTCATGACCATCAAGCCAGCACTTGAGTGCTGAGGAAATAAGTTGTATTGAATTGGGGAGGGGAAAAAAAATCAAAGATTATTAATAATGTAAGCCAGCCAAGTTCTAAGGTAAAGAAGAAAGAAATAGGGCAGTGTTGGCGCACGCCTTTAATCCCCGCACTCGGGAGGCAGAGCCAGGCAGATCTCTGTGAGTTCAAGGCCAGCCTGGGCTACAGAGTGAGTCCCAGGAAAGGCGCAAAGCTACACAGAGAAACCCTGTCTCAAAAAAAAAAAAAAAAGAATTTGGGTTTGGGGATTCAGCTCAGTGGTAGAGTGCTTGCCTAGCAAGCACAAGGCCCTGGGTTCGGTCCTCTGATCTGGAAAAAGAAAAAAAAAGAAAAGAAAGAAAGAAATAGGTACAAAGTTTGACAAATGACTAACTGTAAATGGTCTTAACACTCCAATTAAAAGACAAAGACTGCTAACTGAACTACAAGCAAAAGTCTTTTGATGTCACTAAAAAAATACATCGGCCCACTGGCAAAGATACTCAGACCAAAAGTGAAAGGAGAGGAAATATCTGAGGCAAATGAAAACCAAAAGTAAGCACAAGTAACTATACTGCTATCCTACAGGGCAACTTCAAAGGCAAACTAAGTCAGAAGAGCTCAAGGTCACTATTAATGACAGGAATACTCCACTATGAAGATGCAATGACTGTGGATACATATGCACTGAATATTAGCATACCCAATTTTATAAGACAAACATTACTGGACACAGAAGGACATATAGGTCCATATACAGTAATGCAGGTGACTTCAATACTCCACTCTCCTCAAAAGACAGATCAAGACAGACTGAAAAAACAACAAAAAATTTCAGTTAAAACTAGAGCACAAACCAAAACGTTAACAGATGACCTACAGGATATTCCACCCCAAAGCTGAAGCATACACATTCTTCATGGCGGCCCATGGAACCTTCTCCAAAATAGATCCCACCTTAGGCCATAAAGCAAGTCTTCAAATATAAAAGGACTGACATATTTGTCATCAGGTTATAAGGGATAAAAGTCAGCAGAAGTAACAACAGAAACATGAGAAATGAACAATAAAATGTCTGAATGATCAGTAGGACAATGACAAATCAAGTGGGAATTTACAAAGTCCTAAACAAGCAAGGGCTACACAGAGAAACCCTGTCCCCCAAAAACAAAATTAATACATAAATGAGGATTGGCAGGAGGGAGCTGGTGTATGAAAATGTCATCACGAGGCCAGGTGAGGTGGCGCACGCCTTTAGTCCCAGAAGAGGTAAGCAGATCTCTGAGTTCGAGGCCAGCCTGGTCTACAGAGCGAATTCCAGGCAGCCAGGGCGACACGGAGAAACTGTCTCGAAGAAAACAAAAGAAAAACTATGTCGTCGTGAAACACATCATGGGGCAGGTGAAAATGGTTCAGAGGGTTTTACACTTACACACACACACACACACACACTCTCACACACACACTCTCACATACACACACACACTCTCACACACACACTCTCACATACACACACACACTCTCACTCACACACACTCACACACACATACACACACTCACATACACACACACACACATACTCACACACACACACACACATACACTCTCACTCACACACACTCACACACCACCACCACCACCTGCTATCAAGCTTGACAACCCGAATTTGATCCTCAAAACCTGGAGTGGAAAGAACTGATCCCTAAACTGTCCTCATATACACGGCACTTGTCACTCCATGCAAACTCCCCCAAACTAAATAGGAAATAAGTAAATAAATGGAGTCCATTATTTTGTACAATTAATATGTTAATAATTTTTGCTTAAATTGAAGAACTTCCTCAGTCATCGATTTCTCTTGAAACAATAACTACAGATTCAAAGAAAGAGGCATTTCAAAGGCATATATTTAGGTAAAACACATTCTAAGTAAGTACTGTAAGGTCTGGTGTAATTCAAAGTAATAAAATCCAACTTAAGCAGTAGAGAGGTGAACAAAGGAACTTTTCCTCTTACAAATTTCCAGTAGTCACTCTAAAAAATGTGATCTCTCTGGGGGTACTAGGGTTAGCACTATCGAAGAAATGAGGTCTCTTCCCTTCTCAGTGTCTTCGGTAACGGGGAAAGCAGCTGGGCAGTATTATATGCCAGAGTGTTCCCGACACATTACTGAAATTGGCCTCATTTTATACATAAGAAACTTACCAAGCATGGAGTTAAAAATCTGGAACAAGTTACAACAAGTTAGCAGAGAAGCCACTTGAAACCCCAGTAGTTTAAAAACGCTTGTCCATTCTCTCAACCATTCCATAGTATAATCCAGAATAGAACGAGCACATGCCTCTGCTCACATGCATGAACAAACATGAATTAGATGGGCCCTTCATAACTTTTTCCTTCTGCTGAGAGTTATAAAAATCAGCATAGTTCAGGCATGGTGGTGGCACTTGCCTTTAATCCCAGCACACGGTAAGTTCCTAACTGTCTCTAATTACTAACCATACATTCTGAGTGCCTTGAAGAAGGAAGACATTGCTGGAGGGACCATATAAGTACTACACACAAAGACAGAAAAGGAGTAACTTTAAATAAAACAAAACAAAAACCCAACACTTCCCTGAAATAACTTGTATTTAAGAGACACAGTACAATCACTGCTTAGTATATTTTGTAAATGTAACCAAATTAGCCTGTATTAGTTAGGGTTCTGAAGCAGAACTTTTAGAATGAATCTCTCTTTATATATATTGAAAGGGGATTCATTAGAATGAATTACAGGCTGCAGTCCAGATAATCCAACAATGGCTGCCTATGAACAGAAAATCCAAGAATCCAGAAGTTGCTCAGTCCACAAGGCTGGACGTCTCAGCTGATCTTCAGTAGACACTGGAATCTGAAGAAGTAGGTTGTAATGCCAGTGAAGGAATGAAGGAATGGACTTGCAGGCAAGGTGGAGGACAAGCAGGCAGAGCAAAAGCTTCCTTCTTCCATGTCCTTCTATAGGCTTCTAGCAGACGGTGTAGCCCAGATTAAAGGTGTGTCTTCCTGCCTCAAGATCTAGATTAAAGGTCTGTCCTCTTACCTCAAAGATCTGGATTAGAAGTGGATCTTCCTACTTCAAATTAAGCAAAAATCCCTCATAGGTGTATCCTCCATTTGGGGGTTTTAGTCCCAAATGTAAGTTGACAAGCTAGAATAGCCATCACATAGCCACAAAACATGTGACAAAATTATAACGTATTTCAGGTAGTAGTATTACCAAAGAGATATGACTAGAAACTGTGTATTAATTACTTGATTTGATTGCCATGAAAACCTTCTTTGTTATTGCTCTTCCCATCTTTCAGGAGGAAAGACATCCAAATCAAAGAATGTGCCTGAGATTACAATCACAAGTGAGGAGACCTTACCACTTCCAAACCAAGTCTATACAGACCTAAGTGAATTTATCCAATGACAGTCAATTCCAGAAAAGAAATCTGGTGAGTGACTACTACAGGGCAGAAAAGGCCCGTGAGAGTGTGCAACTCCAGAGGTCAAGGGTTAGGACCCAACCTCATTGTGCTCTAAAGCAAAGACTAGGGGACCTTTGCAAGGGGGTCAAGCAATTCTCAGAATAATGCAAAGAATTCATTGGCTTTCCCACACTTCTCCCACACATACGCAGCAGGATTTTCCACAGGCTGTGTTTCATAAACTATTTCAGCCGACTAAGTGCAAAAGTATGCACTATGATGTAACAATTCAGCTGTTTTTGCATTTTAATGAGTTTTTCATATATGTAAATAATGGGACTCTTCTCATTATTTTAAAAAGTTACCTCTCTTTTAAAACACGTTAACTTGTAATATTTGTTATTTTTCAATAAATTGCATTTCTTTATCACTTAAATTTTGTTTTCATTTATAATAGGCAGATAGATACAAACCACATAAACCAAAGCTCTTGAGGGTCTTCAAATATGTGTAGGAGTGTCTCCTAACAACACACTGCCTTATCTATTGATCAGTATATACTGAACCGTCAGCAGAGAAGCTGCTTCTTGTACTAGATGGCAATTAACAGAGACCGGACAACATGCAGGCAGAGGCTTTAGAGAACTCAGTCCTAAATGGGATGTGTAGATAACGCCTCTCCCCTCAAGGATCAGAGATCTATGGGGAAGAAGGAACAGAAACGTTTTAGGAGCCAGAGGTGGTAGACAACTCCAGGAAACAAGTTGTTCCACTCACAACAGGGCTGACACACACATGAACTCACAGAGATTGTGACGGCATGCACATGACATCCACAAGGAGAAGAGGAAGAGCCACAAACACCTACCCCAACCAAGAAGCTATTTGTAATTGACAGCTTCTGGGGGAGGAGAACTCAGCTTTCTCCAACAGAGTGACGCTGGGTACGTCAACCACGTGCTAGGCAAGCCGCATGCTCAGGATGAGCTGGCCAACACAAAGGAACTCTGTGCTTTATCTTCTCACTTTTTTCTCTGTTTTTGCTTTGGTTTTATGTGTGTTTTTGTTTTTTATTTTAAAAAACAGAAAGAATATGAAGCGGGGAGCTAGGTATGGGATCTGGAAAGAGTTGGGGAAGGGGAAAATATATTTCATGAAAGTTTTAAAAATATTTTTTTTAAATTAGTAACAAATATTTAAATGGTCTATATAGTCTATATAAAGAAAGTTTATATAAAGAGTATATATAAAGAAAGTCCCCAACTAAAAGACACTGAAAATCCACTTCTCTAAAGACTATTCCCAACGAATCTTCAAATCCAAAATCTGGTCTTCTGAATTCATTTGCCAAGATTTAAATGTGCTGTATAAATGAAAACTGTTACAGTATCTTAAGGACAGAAACGTTTAAAAATAAATCCTTGTGTCTCCTCTAGTTACTCAACAACAACAACAAAAAAGGAATACCAAGTCATCAAGCTAGACTCTTTCTCACTATATATGCATGTGTGTATATCTGTATATACACATATATGTGTGTATATACATATGTATTTGGTAGTGCTGGATGGCAAACCTGGATCTTAGTTGTTGGAACATGGTCCAGGAATGGAGTCATTTGAGGAGAGTTCTGAGTTCTATGAGAACAGGACAAGAAAACAAGACAAGAGTCCTGTGACCTCGGAGTGTTTGTGCTCCTCCGGGTGCAGTGGATAGGACCGAGTTTACCCCTGATCACTCACTATTGCTTGCCATTGGTATTCAATTAAACGTTTAAACTATCCTTTACATGCCTGTATGGAAGAGCATGGTTTTTGCCACATGTGGCTTGTCCTTGTGACTGTATACAGCTTGAACTCATGAGAACGTTACTCAGGTTACTATTTAACCCTCAGAGTATAAACTGTCTAGGCTCTGAATTAAGTTGGCTAGTGCGTGCAACTTTAATCTGTCTCCTTTCTCGGCTCCATTCTCCTAGGTGCCACTGTCTCTTGAGCAGTGACTCTTGGACAGTCTAGGGAAGCACTACATTATACATCCCCAGCTCTCATTTTATCTTCTTTTTTTGTTTTTCCCCAAGACAGAGTCTTACTGAGTTACCCAGGTTGGCCTTGATCTCTCTCTAAACCTAGGCAGGCCTTGAACTTGTGATGAGCCTGACTCAGCTCCTAAATAGTCTTTGCCACCAGGCCCTTTCATTCACAGCAAGTCTGAACTCTCACACTGTATCTATCTTCTAAAAACATATCTATCTCATTAAGACAAACTAAAGAAGTACAGCAATCTACAAAGATGAAAAGATAAGTTTAAGATCATAATGTTGTAAGCATATCCTATCAAATCTAGCTAATCATCTATCCTTTAAATGACCTTGTAAGGAACTAGAGAAATTGATCAGTGGTCAAGAGCAGGTACTGCTCTTCCAGGACCTGAGTTCAGTTCCCAGCACCTATATCTGACGGTTCACAACCAACTGCAATTCTAGTTCTCAGGGATCTGACACCTCTGGCCTCTGCAGGCACATAGACTCAAGTACACATACCAACACGGATACACACAAGTAAACACAATTAAAATACAAAGTGAGAGCCAGTCCAGCCAAAGCTACAATGAAATCCTGTCTCAAAAAACAAAACAAAACAAAACAAAATCAATAAATCTTTTAAGAATAGATTAAATTTGAGGCCACCCCACATCCCAAGACGGGCACCACTAAGATGACCAAATATGCCATGGAGAGGCGGGAAAGATAGAAAAACAGAGCGGTGCGTGTGCTGTGGGGAGAGGCAGACTCCACGCCAGTGATAGGCGTGAGAGAGGGCGGAGGTGGCGGCAGCGGGGCGGAGTGCAGAAGCCTGGAGCTTCCGCAGCCCCAGAACGCGCCACCCAGCCACAGGAACAGTTCACTTTCTGGATTGGACCTCCCTGAAGGACCGCCATGTCTGTGATGCCACCAGAGGCCACGTGGGTGTCTGTGGTCCATGCTGCTGCCCCAGGCCACAATGAAGCCTGAAATCCACGTGGCTGTTCAAGGTCTGGGCTGCTTACTAAAAGTCATGCTCATGTCCATGGGCCACGCTGCCACAGGGTGGCCATGTTGATGTAAGTGACCTGCGCTGCCACCTGAGACCATGGTGATGTCCACCTCCATGCCGCCATCAAGGGCCATGTCTGGGTTCATGGTCCAACTGAAGCCAACCCAAATGTCTGTTGGCTGGGCTGCCACCTGGCGCCATGTTGGTGTCCATGGGCCATACCGCCAATGGGGGCCATGCTGATCTGAGCAGCCTGCACAGCCACCTGAGGCCATGCTGGTGTCTATGGTCTAGGCTGCCTCCGAGGGCCCTGGCTGGGTCCAGGGTCCTACTGCAGACGGGGGCCATGTTCATAGTCTGTGCGGTTGTCAGAAACCACGTGGAAGCTCACGACCCATGCTCCCGCTGACTACAAAGAGCAAGGAAGCTACTTTTGCAGAGATAACAATGACTGAGGACACAGTTGAGAAAGAGGGACACGGAGGGATGAATTCTGTGACAACTACTGCCCCGCCCCCAAAGTAACAGTCTAAGCAGGAAGCCATCAAAAGTGTGATACGGGATGTGGAAGTAGAGCTCTCTACAATTGACGGCTTCTGGCTGGGGTGTGGAAGGGGACAGGCCTCTGAAGAGTTTGACCAGGCTCCAGTGAATATACAGATAACACAAATTAGAATTGGGTTTTGTCTTCTTTATTTTTCTATCTTTCCTATTTTTATTTATATTTTGAGGGGGTCAAGGGAAGGATTGGGAAGTGAGTATGATGGGGTGCATGATGTGAAATTCCCAAAGGATCCATAAAAATATTACATTAATTTTAAAAAGGATAGAGTTAATCACCTCTAAACTCTAACAGTAAGAATTAAAGCGGGACTAATTCTAATAGTGAAAATTAAGTAATACTACATATTTACATATTTTAAAGAACATTTTACAGCTATGAGAATAAGACTTTAATTCCATGCCAGACCAAATCCCTGCCTGAGAAGGGAGGCAGACGTGAAGTCCTACCCCTCGCCAAGGTGCATCTGACAACGACAGCTGCTGGGAGAGTGTCGCCCCAATGCACCCACACTCCAATGGAGTACTACACACCCAAGAATACATGGGCAGCACAAATTGGACTTGATTAGTCCAAAGAAGAGCAATGGAGAGGACACACATCAGGTGGATAGGAAAAGAGGGGAATCTGGAAGGAACTGGGGGGGTAGGGGGTTAAGCTTGATCAAAACATGTTCTATGAAACTCAAATCCACTACATTTTTCAGTTATGACCAAACAACACTATATATTTCCTTTTCTATGTTTTTAAAGTATGTCTCACAAAAACTATTTTCAAGAATACTTATATAGGTTTCAATGAGAATGGATTTGGAATCTGTGGCATAACATAAATATGGTTTTCTCACTGTGTTCAGAGAGAGGGGAAAAGAAAACTGTGTAGACGACTTTCTACCCTCTCTCTAAGACACTTCTCAACTGAACAACTATGTATGTTAGCTGCTCACCGTATAGTTTGTGACACAACATGACCTGCTACATCTTTCTAAACCAGCCCTTTATTAAAGTCGGTGTAAGACTAACTCTGCTAGATGGCAGCCCTGGGCCAAGTCTCCTCAGCAACAGTGGCAGCCCTGGGACACACTAAAACTGCCAGCCCTCCCCAATCTTCTGGTGATGCTTTTCTGCAGGAAAGGCAGTTAAGGAAAAGCACACTCTTAAGATTCTAGAGACACTGGAAGACTCTCCCAAACGTCTTCCAGAGACTGCATCATTGACTTCAAAACTATACAACGACCATCACCTTCAGAAAAATCTGTATATGATTTTGGGGGGAAGGTAAATCTTCTATATTACCTGCTGGGCAGAAAATTAGAAATTGTTCACATATCGATCTTAAAACAGAGAGAGCAAGCCGGGCAGTGGTGGCGCACGCCTTTAATTCCAGCTCTTGGGAGGCAGAGCCAGGCAGATCTCTGTGAGTTCGAGGCCAGCCTGGACTACCACTTGCTTAAGGAACTTCTGAACATTAAACAGAGAAAAGTGAAGTTGTGGGTCAGATATTAATATAAAATAAAGCAAGAAGATGTTCAAATATTTACACGCAAATTTTTTAATATACAAAGAAAAGTTTTCTATCAGGATACAAGAAAACATTAGAAAAGTAACACTTGAAGCTAGGGATGGATAATTCCAGGACTTGGGGAGGCAGAGCAGGAACATCATGGATTCTAGGTCAGACTGGAAACTAAATAATGAGAAGCCAGCCCAGACTACTTGGAATATCCTGTCCCGGATGGATGGATGGAGTAATGCTTAAATTAATCAGAACTCTCATCAAGATATCTAGCTGGCTGAATTTTCTATTAAGTAGACAGAATTAAGTGAATTCAACTTAATTGTCTAAGTAAGACCAGAATGATTTCTCGCTACCTAGTCAAATGTTATTACAAACAACTCTTGCACTGATGGTTAAAGCTCTATAGCATACAGGATATGTACTCTGCAGAAATTGAGAGTTAAGTTTTAGAGTAAACCTAACCTACATTCCATTTCTGATTGCTTCATTCAGACACTGAGGAGAATGAAGTATGTATGAAGCTGAGAAAACCATGCTTTCTTCCCCCTTTAAAAAAGAAAGCAATTAACAATGATCTCCAAAGAATATAAGATCTAGTAAGAATTGGGTTTCATGGCTGACATATATGTAACATCCAACAGCTTCTTGTACAAAGTATGAGCATCAAATGTCTGTACAGCACATGAAATTGCAGTCCCCAAACATAACCAATGTGACTGAATAAGTAACTTTTGCTACTTAATCTACAAAAATATTCTCGATTTCAAGTAACTAACCTATAAGCAGAATTTCTCACTAGGAATGCACTAAGAGGAGACTGGGGAATTGTATGAGCAGACTCTGTTTTGTGCATGGACAGAAGAACTAGTAAGTGAAAACTCTCCCCGGAGCCTACAGATATTTCTCCATCTAGGCATTATTCCTTCAGGGGCTGTCCACCTTGTTGTTGGAGACAGGGTCTCTCACTGGACTGGAACTTACCAAGTAGACTAGATTGGGAGGCCAGTGAGTCCCAGAGATCTGCCAGTGTTAGGATTACACATGTACACCAGCACACCAGGCCTGGCTATTTATCTATCTGTCTAACACAGGTTCTGGGTATCAAACTCAGGTACTCGTGTTTGCAAGGCAGGCAAGCATTACTAACTAAGCTCTGCCCCCAGTCCTCCTTCATTCTTAAAAACGTGTTTTTTGTTTTTTTTTTTGGGCCGGGCGGTGGTGGCGCACGCCTTTATTCCCAGCACTTGGAAGGCAGAGGCAGGTGGATCTCTGTGAGTTCGAGGCCAGCCTGGGCTACCAAGTGAGTTCCAGGAAGGGTTCAAAGCTACACAGAGAAACCCTGTCTCGAAAAACCAAAAAAAAAAAAAAAAAAAAAAAAGGAAAACAAAACAAAACACGTTTTTTTTTTTTTGGAAGACTGGAGAGATGGTTCAGCAGTTAAGAACACTGGCAGTTCCTCCAGAGGACCCAGCACCCACCTGGTGGCTCACAGGCATCCGTAGCTGTAACTCCAGGAGATCCCCTACCCTCTTTCTGGCCTCCTTGGGCAGTGCAAGCATGTAGTGCCCAGACATGCATGCAGGTAAAACATCAATAGACATCAAAGAGGAGACTTGAAAAACACTCTTATGACCTGTACACAGTAACCAACCACTAATTCGTCAGTTTTGCACTTTCAATCCCTCTTCATTACTAGCTAGCCACACACGCACGAACCATCAAATATCAGAACTCTGTTGTTGTTTTTGTTTTTCGAGACAGGGTTTCTCTGTGTAGCTTTGTGCCTTTCCTGGAATTCACTCTGTAGCCCAGGCTGGCCTCGAACTCAGAGATCCGCCTGCCTCTGCCTCCCAAGTGCTGAGATCAAAGGCATGCGCCACCGCTGCCTGGCCCAAATATCAGAACTCTTAGCCCTCACATTTTTCTTACCTTGTTTCCTCCTTAGACAAACTCATCTAGGCATATGATGCTTCAAAAGCATCCATGTAATAACTCATGATTTTTTTCTCTGATTCTGAACTCTTTTCTGGCTACAAACTCATATTCAACTGCCTACTAGGGGGTCTTAAGTAGAAGGTTAAAGTTGGACCCTGTTGCTGGGGGGAAGGGGGGGATTCAGTATCAAATTACTCCCTCACAGAATGTATTGTATGCTGGGCAGTGGTCAAAGGGCCGAGGCTCCCATCGGGGTGTGTTTGTGTCCAGGAGTGACAGAGGGGCAAAAGTGTTTAGTCAGAGAACCATTTCTATGCAAAGTCCGAATCCAGGGTGGGGTTCCCGCCAAGTGACAAAGCCCAGAAGAGCTAGAGTGAGCCAGGCAGTGGTGGCGCACGCCTGCAATCCCAGCACTCGGGAGGCAGAGCCAGGCGGATCTCTGTGAGTTCGAGGCCAGCCTGATCTACAGAGCGAGATCCAGGAAAGGCACCAAAACTACACAGAGAAACCCTGTCTTGAAAAACAAAAGAAAATGTATTGTATTGTCAGGGCTGGAGAGATGGCTCAGCGGTTAAGAGCACTGACTGCCCTTCCAGAGGACTGGGGTTCAATTCCCATCATCCACATGGCAGCTCACAGCTGTCTGTAACTCCAAGATCTGACACCCTCACACAGACATACATGCAGGCAACCACCAATGAACATAAAGCAAACAAGCAAAAAGAAAACCACAAAAAACAAAGAATATATTGTCTTTACAGAAGGGACCAAGATTTTAACTTTTTATAAACACATTTTTCAAGAGTGTAGCCGTTCAGAATGGGTGCTAAGAATCGCCACTGTCTACACTAAGTTCACAGTCTACATGAACCAGCTAGTCGGCTGTCTGCAGAAAAATGACTTCACTATTCCAGGAAACTCCTGACAGGAAGATAAGGGTTTCAAATAACTTCATTGTTCACTTCAGGAACTTCCCAAAAAACTCATATAAACTAACATCAGACTACCCCATGTTTCAATAAATAGCAGTAAATGATTGTTCACTTTCCAACTGTTGGACTGTCTTACCCAAAAAGGCTTGCCTTGCTGCGTCCGCTAACCTTTAAACTCCATCATGAGCCTTACACTACCTCCATCAAGCCGAGCATTGAACTCCACACTGTAACCAGCCTCTGTAGATGCTGCCGTCCTGCCCGAGAGACAGACCTTCTCTTGTGTGACCCGTCTTTTTAATTGCCTTTCTGTTCTGCCTTCTCATTGGTTCTAAACCCAACCACATGACCTCCTCGTCACTGCCTGTCTATGCAGACCTCCAGGTCTCTATGGTTGGTACAGTGATTAAAGGCATGTATCTCCATGCTGGCTGTGTCCTTGAACACACAGAGACTCTGCCTGCCATGTGATTGGATTAAGGGCAGGTGCTACCACTGCCAGACTTCTGCTAAATGGCTTGCTCTTAGCTCTGATCTCCAGGCAACTTTATTTATTAACATACAAATAAAATCACATTTCAGCACAAATAAAACATCGCCATATTTCCCTTTTTATTCTTATAAAAAGAAAAAAGTTATAACTAATATAAGAAAAACTATATACAATAAGTACAATAACTATATACAATACATACAAGTAATAAATATCTAAACAATGTCTAGTCCATTTGCATTTGACAAATCCAGAGAAAATATTCCATTATCTACCCAATCTGGTCAGTCCACACTGTAACCAGCCTCCCAACAGTCAACACTCCAATTCTGCTGTCCCTTCCAATTGGGTCACTAAAGCCGGGCGGTGGTGGCGCATGCCTTTAATCCCAGCACTCGGGAGGCAGAGCCAGGTGGATCTCTGTGAGTTCGAGGCCAGCCTGGTCTCCATGGCGAGTTCCAGGAAAGGCACAAAGCTACACAGAGAAACCCTGTCTCGAAAAACCAAAAAAATAAACAAAAAAACCAATCGGGTCACTACGACCACTATCTCCCCATCATCTTCTGACCTGCTCCACCCCAGCCACACAGACACTTCCAGCCCTGGAAAGATGGCACTCCTTTACTGGTGTAAGTAATAAACTCAATAGCTTAGTTTTGGTAACATTTTCCAGGAGCAAGCATTGTACTGCACTACTGGACAATTTCCCAAATGTCTATTAAACATTCAGTTCAGCGATACCAGATTCATGACAAGCCCTGTCAGAAAATATGAACGCCTTTGTAAAAGTTTATGCTAAATCACCACCCTACGAACGTAGATGGCATCCACTCACACAACTAGCTTCAGTGTCTTGATAAATGAGTTAACTGGTCCACCGATTAAATTTCTAATTATCAAATACACTACCAAGAATGGATATGATGTATAGTGAGAAATTACAAGAAAGATGAGAAATACATCAGAGACAAGTTTACTCATCTAAGGAAAAATAATCTGTGAGACACAATAGGGAAAACTGAATCCAGAAATAATCACCAGGGGCTGGAGAGATGGCTCAGCGGTTAAGAGCACTGGCTGCTCTTCCAGAGGACCTGGGTTCAATTCCCAGCACCCACATGGCAGCTCACAACCGTCTATACAACTCCAGTTCCAGGAGATCGGATTCCCACACACAGAAACACATGCAGATGAGATACTAGTGCATATAAAATAAAAATAAATCATAAAATTTTTTAAAAAAGAAATAATCATCAATCATAATAGTCAACAGAAGAAAAATCCTAGGAAATAGGGTACAATTTAACAGTGAAAGAAACTGTAAAAACTGACTCACAACTCAGAGTGGTCCCCCTTAAATCTCCACAGATGCTAACAATTCTTACCCATCGAGAGGAAACAGAACCGGCTGTGGTGAGTTACACACCTGTAACCCCACTTGGGAGGCTGAGGCAGGGGGACCGCCATGAGGCCAGCCTGAGCTACTACAGGAGACTTTATCTCAAAAACCAAACCATGAGGCTAGACAGACTCGCTGGTCAAGAGTACATACTGCTTTTGCAGAGGATCCAAGTTTAGTGAGGTGGCTGGCTGTCACTACAACCTCAGGGGTATCTAATGTCTCTGGCCTCCCTGGACACCTGCACTCACATGCACATACCCGCCGCGCCCCCCCCACACACACAAACATACACATAGTTTAAAAATAAAAGCAAAGAGTCAATGCCCGAGTATTTAAAATGCAATAAGAACTTAGCACCAAGCCTAAGCTATAGCCCAGGGACTCACATGATGGGAGGAGAAAACAGCTTCCCGGTTGTCCTCTGACCTCCACACACGCCCCTCTTTCCCCCATACCACCACAAACACACAACTGTAATAATAACAAAATGAAAACACCGCGAGGACTACAACGTGCTACAACGTGCTAAATGAAGTATTTAGAACTTAAATGTGAAAACAGAAACGGTCCCCACTGTTAGCTGAAGGGCCGCTAACAGGTGAAGCCTGCTGGGGGGGGGGGGGGACACGGGGGGACGGGGGACAGGACACGGACGACATGACACGACACCGGACACACGACCCGCAGTTGGTTTACTTTAAGGGTGTGGCCCCTGGGAGGTCCACCCTACCGCAGTGGATGGGCCACACCCATGCTTAAAAGGGCAGCACAAGCCGGCCTCAGTGCGCTATTGAGACAGAGAGAGAGAGAGAGAGAGAAACAAGGGATTGGGGAAGGAAGAGGTAGGTGGAGGTGGCTATGACCAAACTATAGTCTACGTACTTTTCAAACCCTCCATAATAGAAAGTGTACTTTAAAAAGAAAACAGAAAGCCGGGCGTTGGTGGCGCACGCCTTTAATCCCAGCACTCGGGAGGCAGAGGCAGGCGGATCTCTGTGAGTTCGAGGCCAGCCTGGGCTACCAAGTGAGCTCCAGGAAAGGCGCAAAGCTACACAGAGAAACCCTGTCTCGAAAAACCAAAACCAAAAAAAAAAAAAAAAAAAAAAAAAAAAAAAAAAAAAAAAGAAAACAGAAACCTCACTATCTAGGACAAAGACATAGAATTCACCTAAGAACTGGCTGTGATGGAAGGTCTTCTAACTGTATTTACAAATCAAACATGAAAGAAAAACATTACCATATAAAGTACAGGAAAACAAAAAAAAATCTCAATTTTTAAAAAGACCATAAACAATCTTTAAAAAAACAAACAAACAAAAAAAAAACCCACAACAACCCCAAAAACTAAAGCTGAGATCAGATACAAGGGACTAATCTTCTAGAGTACTGAACCAAAAAGAAACAGACAAATGACCAAGAAGAAAACTAAAGATCATAAGGGTTCATGGGCGGGGGAGGGGGCAAAACAACCCATAAGCCTACGAAATAAACTAGTCAACATCACTGATAAGATGAAAACTACAATAGCCTGAATTCCACCTGTTCTCATCTACCCAACTGGTAAAATTCCAGAAAGTATGGCGGCTACAGACAGATCAGGACTTTGGCACTCGTAGGCAGAAGTACGAAATGGCAATAAAGCAATACCCACCAAAAATACGCAAGAATTCAAATTCAGACAAGGTTTCTCTGTGTCATTTTGGTGCCTGTCCTGGATCTCGCTCTGTAGCCCAGGCTGGCCTCGAACTCACAGAGATCTGCCTGGCTCTGCCTCCCAAGTGCTGGGATTGAAGGCTTACACCACCACCGCCCCGCGAATTTATCATTCTTAAATAAACTTTTTAGAATGTAGATTCACAGAAAAGTTACAAATACAAGACACAGCGTTCCCCTACACCCCACACTCAGGTTCCTACTTTTTACATCTTACATTCGAGTGGCACCTTTGTCACAGTTAATGAACCAATAGTAATACATTATTATCAAATGAAGTCCACCATTTAATTCCATTTCCTTAGTTTTAATCTAATGTACTCTTTGTGTCCCGGGATCCTGTCCAGTTTACGCTGTTCTGCAATAATAACATATCCTTAGGTTACTCTTGGCCATGGCAGGGTCTGACTTCCCTGTTGTTGATGACACAGACAATCTGACCAGTACCACTCCAGTCTGTGTAGAATGTTCCTCAATTAGGATCTGACTAACACTTTCTCACGGCTAAACCAGGGTCATAATTTACAGGGCAGAAAACCACAAACATGAAGTGCATTCTCACAACTAAATATCAACACATTTATCATTACTGATGCTAATCTTGACCACATGACTACGGTAGTGTTTCTCAGGTTTTTCCTAGTCAAATTAAAATTCTTTCCCCAAATTTTTACACTTGCACTCTTTAGAAGGAAATTGCTATGTGTAGTTTACACTTAAGAAGTAAGGAATTAGGCCAGACATGCTGGTGTATGCCTTTAATTCTAGCCCTTGGTAGGCAGAGGCAGGTGGACCTCTGAGTTTGAGGCTACTCTGATCTACAGAGCAAGTTCCAAGACAGCCAGGATACACTGAGAAACCCTGTCTCAAAAAAAAAAAAAAAAAAAGAAGAAGAAGAAGAAGAAGATGTTACACATGCATAACTCCATTTTGCTCTAGAGATCTACATCAGTATGAACTCACAGTATTGTTTTATATTCTGATTAACTGCATCTAATTTATTTTGGTGCCCCCATTATCCTGGTACGAGCCACCATGCACTCTTCTAGCAGGTTGTGACAAACTACTGTCATGTCAGGTCAGCACTATAATGCCACAGGGTCACCTGAAATTTTCACTTCTTCCCCTAGCCCAAGAATTCAGCCATTTCTCCAAACAGGCCTGGGTCCTTTTACTGGCCAGGTCTTAAGAACTGAGAGCGAGTTATTAGTTGAGTGCGCCCATTCATCCTGAGTGTCACTGTCTCTTACATCATTTCAACCGACAGGGCAAAGGAATACATGGGTTCTCTTTCTCAAACACATTCCCTGGGGGTGAGTGTGTGTGTGTGTGTGTGTGTATGTGTGTGTGTGTGTGTGTGTGTGTGTGTGTGAGAGAGAGAGAGAGAGAGAGAGAGAGAGAGAGAGAGAGATCTAGAGTAAAAACAGCCTTCTCAATATGGAACGCAACCTTCTGAAGTTTCTTTTTTTTTTTTTAAGATTTATTTATTATGCCGGGCGTTGGTGGCGCACGCCTTTAATCCCAGCACTCGGGAGGCAGAGCCAGGCGGATCTCTTGAGTTCGAGGCCAGCCTGGGCTACCAAGTGAGCTCCAGGAAAGGCGCAAAGCTACACAGAGAAACCCTGTCTCGAAAAACCAAAAAAAAAAAAAAAAAAGATTTATTTATTATGTATACAGTGTTCTGTCTGCATGTACACCTGCAGGCCAGAAGAGGGCGCCAGATCTCATTACAGAGAGTTGTGAGCCACCCTGTGGTTGCTGGGAATTGAACCTCTGGAAGAACAGCCAGTGCTCTTAACCACTGAGCCATCTCTCCAGCCCCCTGAAGCCTCTTTCAAAGATTAACGCATACATACAGAGCTGCTTTCTTGACCCTACAGAAGTAAAAATGGGAACAGCTCAGAATCATGAAGTACAAAGGACAAAACCATAGCACAGCTACGTAATGAAATACTACAGCGCTATTAAACATAAAAAATTATCTAATATGCAAAGATCTCCAGCGTAAATTATTCATTTGTTTATGCCGTGTGCCCAAAACATTCCTCACAAACTTGAACACGGCAGAGGCATTTCAAGGAAAACTCAAACTGAGTTTTAAATACTGGCATGCACACAGATGGTATAATTAGCTGATTCTCAGACCCTGCATACAATTTAAGTGAGCAACTCCTAAATGAATAGTATTGCTCGACCATCTGCATTAGCCGGGAGGCAAAGTTTTAAGGACTGCAAAAGCATTCACAGAGACACAGTATGTGTATTCTTACTTATAAAGTAGGCCGTTTATAGTTGAAGAGAAGGACCCACAATTTCTATATTTTGTAAACCTATTATTTATATCTCTTATCTGCCCCCCCCCCACCCATGGCAACAGCAACTTCCAACACAGAGAAACATTATCTTACTGGAAGATAAGAATGGCCGTGTTTGCAAACTAAATTCTCTTTCCCTAGTGTTCCCGAGAGACAGTTAACAGTCTTCGTGTCTCTGAGGTGAAGCAAACAGCATTCTCCACACAAAATGCCAACGGCTGAAGCTGCTTCTGAACATCAACATACTACAAACATTATCCATTCGGCCAGCAAGTGGCCCAAGACTTTCACTGTCGAAGAATGTTAATATGGAGCTCACTTCAACCAATGAGTACAATCTAAGTTCCTTACTGGGTGTGGTGGTTTAAACTGAAACTGTCTCCCACGGGCTCAGGTATCTGAACACGTGGTCTCCTGCTGGTGGTCGTTCAGGGGGTGATGGGGCCTTTACCAAGTGCAGCCTCGCTGGAGGCAGTATGTCACTGGAGGTGAGCTTCCCGAGTTTATAGTTTTGCAGGTCTAGTTTACTCTCTGCTTGCTCTGTGTGGCTGAAGATGTGATCTCTCAGCTCCCTGCTCTGGCCTCCTCCACCATGCCTCCTCCCTCACTATGGACTCTCCTTCTGGAACCATAAACCCAGATGAACTCTTCTTCTCTAGTGCCTTGTTCTTGGTATTTTATCTCTGCAACCAAGTAACACAAAGGGCAAGGTCTCTCTTTGACCTCATCCACCGATCATCTCACAAATTACTTTCCTTCTTCCTACTTAGGGCTTCTTTTCTCTAAATAAACTACTGATATTTGACTGGGATGCTCTTTAAGTAGTAATACCTAGAAAATATATTCCAATCCTGAAGCAACTCTTACTGACAGGATGACATATTTAGAGTTCAAATTTTATAATAGAGACAGTTTTGAGAAAAACAATAGAGATCAATATTCTAGGGAGCTAAGGAGTCAACTGCAGTTTCCCTTCCATAAACTTTCATACCACTCCCCAGGCTACATTTTTTGTCTACCATTTATAAAAGTGGAATAAAAACAATAAGAACATCAAAAGATCAGGTGGAATAAAATGAAGTGTCTTGCCATACCAGATAGGAAGATTTAAGGTGGCAATAACTTTAAAAGGTGAAATAAATTTTTTAAAAAGTAGATGAATCCCCTAAAATAATTGCCTCCAATTAAAAAGATATATATATATGCCACCGTTTGAAACAAAGCAAAATACAGAGTAATTTTTTTAAAAAAAAGTAAATTCAAGGATTGAAGAAGGGAAAAAATTTCAACATCCCAACATCAATGATCCCTTGCTATTCGCCAATTGTGAGAAACAAATGTGTGTGTGATGTGTGTCGGTGGATTCCTAGGTTTGTGGGGTGCCATGTTACCTGTGTGGAGGTCAGAGGCCCTCAGGGGTCATCCTCACCTTTTCCCTGTGTGACATGGGTAAGAAGTAAACAGATTGGCTACTCTGCCAGCTTCCAAGGGACTCCTGTTTCCACCTCCCACTTCACCTCGCAGTAGTGAGATCACAGAAGCAAGCTCCAGGGCCAAGCTTCCCATGGAGTCTGAGGACTCATACTCAGGTCCTCACGCTTACATGGCGTGTGCTTTATTCAATAAAAACCACCTGCTATATTAATGATAGACTGTGCATCACTGTGACCAAAGACTTGACATAAACAACCAAGGAGAGTGAAGAGTTAAAACCGTGGTTTCAGAAGTTTAGATCTCAACAGGAAGGGTGTAATGGAGCACAGCTCACATCGAGGTCCACTAGAAGCTGAGTACACACGTAACAGGAAGTGGTCAGGGAAAAGAGGGTACCCTAAATTATGCCCCCAGTGGCCTGCTTCTTCCAACTAGGCACGACTTGCCAGTTCCACTACCTCCCAATGTTTTAAATCTATCAAGGGATTCAACTCATTCATTAAGTCAAAGCCTTCAAGATCTAACCATCTCTGGAAACACTGACAGACACACTACCGATGTTCTTGATAGCTCTCAATCTAAACAAGATTAACCGCAACATTTGTATCACTAATATGGCTTATCACCGGTGATACTGGTACAATAGGAAATACCAGAGGAGTTGGGGATTTAGCTCAGTGGCAGAGCCCTTGCTAGTGCAAGGCCCTGGGTTCGGTCCTCAGCTCCAGAGGAAAAAAAACAAAAACAAAAAAGGAAATACCTGAAAAAAGATTTAATAAATTTTCATTTGAGAATCCCACTTCTGGATATTTACATGCTCTAAGGAAATGTGTGTGTGGGGGGGAGGAGGGGGTGTCACTCATTCAAGTTTATCATAGCGAAATCTAAAATAGTAAAATAGGAAAAGTAAAAGTAAGCATTGTCACACCCTATAAAATGGTTAGACCTCTTTTGATAGGTCAATGCAAACAGTAAAAATCACAGTCTTCAGAATTATTTGCTACCTTAAAAAATGTTACATTACAAAAATTATCTTAAAAATATGAAACTATTTGTGAACAGACGGCAATTGGGAATATCTGAAGATGATAAACAGTGCATGAGGGAATTTAGATTACCTAGTTTTTACATTACCGTACATTTTAAAAACAAATTTCAAAACTGTAGTCATTAAGATCATGCAGCTAGAAACAGAAGGACACTGATAAGAAACAAACTTAAGTGAGCAAGGGCCTGTCCACTAAAAGAATGCGAGATAAAATAAACGGAACAGTTTCATACATAAACAAGGATCCTAACTCTTCTCGCTGCCCCCAAAACTGGCAAAACTGGAAGTTTTGAGAAAATAAACGACTGAAAAGTGCCGTTTAAATCATGTTGTCTTTAAATTTAATTTGTATATTAGTAGTTGTTCTATTAATTTTAGCACAATGCTAAAATTCATGACTCGCCAAGAATTACATAGACCACTAGAAATCCAAGCCGGAATTTGGACTCAGTTGTTCTGGAGCAGAGCTGGCGATTGCCCTCGAGATAAAGACAGACAGATGAAGGGCAGCAGGCAAGACAGACAGACAGACAGACAGACAGACACACACACACACACACACATACACACACACACACACACACACACACACACACACACACACACACACACACGGACTTTTTGTTTCTAAACAACAAGAAGATTTTTGAAGTTCAGGTTAAGTCCGCTGGCCTAGAGCAAAAGATAATAAACAAGAGTACAAAAGGCAGCACCATCCAAGAAGATTTCATGACAAAGAATAAAAGGTCAGGCTTTTTTTTTTAAAAAAAAAAAAGGTTTCATGAGCAATTATTCTATTTAAAAACCACCACCACCACCACCACCACCACCACCACCACCACCACCACCACCACCTTGAGAGTCACATACAAGGGTCTTTAAGAAGGATAATACACACTGTCTCAAATGTGTAGATGCCAAACAGGAGGCCACCCACAAGGCTGGAAATTACTGTAAGGAAAATTTGCCTGGCCCTACAGAAATGCTTATGAAGATTTCAAGCATACATGAGGTCAATGTCCTCTTTATTCCTAAAGACTGCTAGATAAGAAACAACACTGAGTGTCCCACGTGATTTAGTCTTATACACATGCTCACTACCACAGTGATTTCCACACTGGGCAAGAGCAGTGAGGCATTTTAGAAAATCTGAGAAGTGCCGGGCAGTGGTGGCGCACGCCTTTAATCCCAGCACTCGGGAGGCAGAGCCAGGCGGATCTCTGTGAGTTCAAGGCCAGCCTGGGCTACCAAGTGAGTTCCAGGAAAGGCACAAAGCTACACAGGGAAACCCTGTCTCGAAAAACCAAAAAAAAAAAAAAAAAAGAAAAAGAAAAAGAAAAGAAAATCCAAGAAGCATGTACAATTTAAAAATCCATACTATTTTGATTCTTTTGTCCTTATGAATCACTGATCAACCTGAAAAAACAGATCAGATCTCCATTATGTTATAAAATACAATGCTTACTCCATCATTTGTGAAATAACACATGTAGGTAATTTTATTCTCAAAATGCGACACAGAAAAATTAATGGATTAAGACCATCTACAACTACAAGTTGAGATGTTTGAAAAGCTCTAAATCTCATGAACTGTGAAAGTTCACTTGTAAATGCTAACATTTTAAACATGATAGTACAAAGCTATAACCCCTGGTTTGTAAAGTAAATGCATTAATTATAACAGACCTTACACCAGCACAGGTATAATATAAGATTCAGTTTTAATTTTGAAAGTGAAACATTTTTAATTATATTGGGAAACAAATTCTCGATCAATTATAAACACTGACTACTGGGTTGCAGGAACAACACTAAAAACCCTGTCCAACCCTTCCGATACAATTCTGTACGTCCTACGTGCATTCAGGTATTACCCAGCTGAACAGCTAGATTTCAAAAGAAACGAAAGGTTTTCAGTGAAGCAAAATTACTCTGATCCTGACCACTGGTTTCAGGCCTTTAGAAGTGAGTATTCAATGTATACAGGCTACTTTTGTATTTTTCATTTGTCTAAAAGACAACCATGTTTGAGGGCCACAGGCTTTTCTCCTCACTTTCTCTAACAAGTCTGTGCAGCTCGCACGTAATTAAAAAGTCTCAACAATGCCAAATCACTACCCCTCCATGACCGGCTTCTAGATCACTCTCCCACAAACACTGACAACATGGTATTCTCCAGTATTCGAAACCTGAAATTACTGTTCACTGTGTCTAGGCCACCAACCCTGATTGGACTTTACAAGCCTGGTGTGGTGTTGCCTAAGTCCCACCCGTCCCCTGAACAGGACGATACATAAATGGGGTGGGCAGATGAGGTCACGGAAAGGAAAAACAGAGCACAAAGTCAAAGAGAGAGACGCAGACGCTCCCCACAGCAGAATATCTTCAGCACCACAGCGGACATAAATGTTAAAAATAACATAAACACCATAACGCTGTCAGAGCAGAATAAGGAAGACGTCGGAGGAAATGACGTTTGGGCCTCAAAACTGAGAAGTCCTCTCCAAGTAAGCACCACGGCATTAAAATATCAGCACCCAAGTTTCCTCATCTTTGAACCCCAGCTCTAATATCCATTTCCATTTTCCTCTGATCCTTTGGGGAAAAAAATAACCATGAAAAACCATGCATTCATTTAAAAAGGAGAACTGTCTCTGGTTTGTTAGTTGGTAATTTCTCACAAATATAGAGCTTTTACCAACCTTTGTTTTACTACTGAACATTAACATATACTAAAAACAAGTATTTGCTGACAATGAAAAATACTGCACCATTAAAAACATGCTTTGAAAAAAATAATCAAGTGAGTAAATAATCTAGGATGATATAGTGACAAAACACCTTTGGGTATTTGCTTCGCTGTTTACAAACATACGCAGAGAACCGAAAAAATCTTACAAGTGTAGCAAGAACGTAAAATGAAGAACACGCTACGAAGAACGATAGAGAGAGAGCTGTCGGCGAAATGCTTACGTAAGCATAAGGACCTGAGTGCAGGTTTCCAGAACCAGGCAAAAAAGCCGCGCCTGGTGCCACCTGCCTGCATCCCAGTGCTGGAGAGGTACAGACAGCATCCCTGGCGCTCAGCTCACTGCCTAGCCAGTCTCCCTGAACACGGAACTCTCCAGGTTCAATGACAGACTCTTTGGGGGGAAAAAAAATTAAAGAAAAAAGGTGGAGATCAATAGCACACGCCCGCCACACCAACCTCTGTCCTTGGTACATGCATCAGAGTCACACGTACATATACATAGAACACACACCAAAAAACAAACCAACCAACCTTGTCTTTTTCATTTAGTTTCTCTTTCTTTCCTTCTTTTTTTTTTTGAGACAGAATCTCACTATGTAACTCAGAATGGCTTTAAAATTGCTTGCAATCCTCTTGCCTCACTCACCCCAGCACTGGGATTACAGGTATGTGCCAAGATGACCAGCCAAATGGTTCTTATTATTAACCTTTACGGGGGAAAATTCCTTTTCATCTTAATGGACCACATCTGTTAACAATACTAACTTACAGTTTTCTATCCTAAAGATCAATTTTCAATATGAAAAATATCATATTTCTATTTTTAGTGGATCGCTGAATAAAAAATATGCAAAATTTATACCTTGCTTATAAGATATATCAAGATCAAAAACCAATAGATGGGGTTTGTGTAGGGTGTGTGTGTGTAGGTGTGTGTTAAAGTTTTTACCAATACCAGTCAAAGGATCCCTTTGATGGTATCATGGATTGGCTCCCAAACATTCCCAGAAGTCCAAGCATTAAAAGCTCAGTTCCCAAAGCAGCAGTGTTCAGACAGTGAGCCCTTCGGATGGTGACTAGATCATGAAAGCGCTGATCTCATGAACAGATTAATCTATTTATGAATTAATAACCTAGCGAGCTGCTGGGAGGCAGTGGAAACTTCAGGAGGAAGGTCTAGGTAAGGAAGTAGGTTCTGGAAGACATGACCATGAGGGATATAATCTATCTCGCTCCTCCTTCTGTCGTCTTCTTCTTCTTCTTCTTTTTTTTTTTCTTTTTTTTTTTTTCGTTTTTCAAGACAGGGTTTCTCCGTGTAGTTTTTGGTACCTGTCCTGGATCTCGCTCTGTAGACCAGGCTGGCCTCGAACTCACAGAGATCCACCTGCCTCTGCCTCCCGAGTGCTGGGATTAAAGGTGTGCACCACCACCCGGCCCTTCTGTCTTCTTTCTGCTCCCAGACGCCAGGAGGTTATCTGCTCTGCTCCACCACACACATGCTCCTCACTGTGCTGTTCTGCCTGACCACAGGCCCATGCGCTACGGAGCCAAATAACCATGGACTGAGGCCCCTGACCCAGGAGTCCACGTAACTGTCTCCTCTTAGAAGGTGATTTTTCTCCCATATTCTGTCACAGCACTGTAACACTGGCCAACACAGATGGCATACGCTCAAATAATGAAAGCATTATTATGGTGGTATTTTATTTGTACTGAAATGTGATTTTAATTTTATGTTAATAAATAAAGTTGCCCTGGGGTCAGAGGTATTAGAGCCATAGCAAGAGCATGGTGGTTAGAAGAGCTAGGTAGATTTCTGTGTGTTCAGGGATACAGCCAGCATTGGAAACATATGCCTTTAAGACCTAGAGGGCGGTACTTACAGGCAGTGACGAGGCAGTCATGTGTTTGGGTTTACAACCAATGAGAAGGCAGAACAGAAAGACTATTTAAAGACAGACAAACAGGAAGTAGCTCTCTTTCCGGGAAGCTAGGAGCACTGCAGGAGGTATGATTTTAGCTCTGTGTTCTGACCTCTCGCCTTTCTCTTTTACATTGGTTCTGTGTTTCTTATTTTAATAAGACGGTTGGTTACATCTACACATTATCATTTAAATGATTCAAATTCAATCATTTTAATACATGTAAAATCAAAGTAAAGGAACAGACATTTTGAAAAGAAAGTGAGTGTATGTCAAGTGTAATTCAGGGGGAGGTTCTTTTGTGTTGCTTTTTTTCAGCATTCATAATTCCTTCTGTGTGTGAAAACATGGATAAATTCATGATTGGAAATAAATCTACAAACTAGCCATGGCAGTTCACACTAGCGTGGGCTACACAGCAGAACTGTCTCAAACATCCAAAACAGAAAGCAGGGTGGGGGGGATGGTGGAATAGATCTCCAGACACTGAAAGTGCTTTTCTCTGACTTACGCCTGCTCACAGGGCTGTCCGTGAGCTGTTGTTAGCATCCCCCACCACCCAGTAGACACACTGTGACTACAGCCTTTCTGAATGCTTAAACTTGAATCCCGGGTCGCTGTAGTAGTCGGACGCTGAAGAAAATGACTTAACCTAAGACCTTTGCTTCCTTATTAAGAAAAAAAAAAAAGTTTACCTAATAGAATAGGTTTCCTGTGAGGATTTAACAAAACAATAGTGTCTACCAGAACACAACAGCGAATGATAATCTCTTTCTCATAGTTTACATTACATACTGAATGTTTAAGTGGCTTCAAATGCACGTTTTGACTCTCCCCTACCGGCGGAGGTGGGTTTGGGGGCTCTAATTAGATTTAAGCAGGGTCCAGAGGGTGGGCCTTATAACAGTAGTTGAACCTCTTTCTCCCATGTTTCTTTTCCTCCCTCCTTTTCTCACACCCCCCCCCCTGCTTCTCTCATCCTTCCTCTCCACCTGCAGGCATCAACCAAGAGGCCAGAAAACCACAACCACACAGTTGAGTGAGGCGTCTAGAAACAAAGAGAAGAGCCTCACCAGAATCTGACCAACGGAGCACTCTGACTTCAAACTTCTGGACTGCAGAAGAGAGAGAAAATACTGTTTTAAAAAGCCACCCGATGGGTGATATTTTGTTATGGAAGATGAAACAGACTAAAATAAGGTCTATCAAAAAATATTTTTAGAAAGCAAGATCATTTTCACTAAATCTAAATTAGCTCCCCCAAACCTATCTCCAAACCATTTAACTGGTAGGTTAAGGGTCTCAACACATGAATTGGGGGGCCATGCAATCATTCAGTACACAAGATGATCTATGAGAAAAAAAAATAAATATTAATTGTGCCCTCTGCTAGGCAAGCTATGCTGATACGCTGTGGATCTGTAAATCTACCTCGTGAAAACAAGTGTTTATGATGGTCTGTTACTGTGGACCATAAAACATTAGATTCACTGGTAGATGTTTATTGATTTTCCAAGGTGGCCTAGGGAGAGCAAAACACGGCAGAAAGGGAAAGTTATGCACAAGACATTTCTTCAGGCCCTTGACTATTCCTTTTTCCGGGTCAATATCTTGCAGACATCAAAAGTAAACACACACACACCACTAAACACGAATTAATTATACTGAGCAAAATTACAACAAATCCACTAAGGACAAGAAGGGCCCTGGAAGGCCAGTCTAATCAGTCCTTTCTCTAGTTCAAAGAAACTGGCCACCTGACAGGTTAAACTCGATGGCAAGCTGCGGGATGGGTCTTCTAGTATTTACAAGTGCCATGGAAAGCACATTTTAAATACCATTATATCAGCACTGAAAACGAAAAATACCATAATCATCTTATAAAATATACTTCAAATGAGCACTGAAAAGTTTTGAGCAAAACTACTCACTTCCAATTCAAAAGAATCCAAAATTGCTGTTCCTGTACATGCACAAAAGGAGAGATCGTTTCTAAAACACAATAGAGACTATCTGTGTGAGTAGGGTTTAAGATATACTGGCCCTTTCCCACCAACACAGAAGCATATTTATTCAGTAGTTATCCACCCTGGAAGTAGAAAACCCATGTAGAAGACTGTCAGAACACAGAGCTGTAACTGTACAAAGACTGAAGAACAACAATAAAGATTCAGAATGTAACAACTTTTAAATAGCCAAGACTACGAGACAATAATAAAGGGAAAGGGCAAAAACTACAAAGACTGAAGAACAACAATAAAGATTCAGAATGTAACAACTTTTAAATAGCCAAGACTACGAGACAATAATAAAGGGAAAGGGCAAAAACTATTGTGTTCAGATAGCTCTTGACTATCAGGAGACGTCATCGCCTCCCCTTTTGAGCATCTTCCTCTGCGGCCACGGCACTGTTCGCACGGTTCACGGTAAGGTACCTCGCTGCTTTGGTTCACAGCCCTAGTTCAGCGGTGCAGGAAAAGGAAACTGGAAAGCTGAAAGCGGGCGGAAGTCAAGCCTTCCCGGAGCAAAGCGATGATCTTATACACCACACCTGCAAGCAGCATCCTAAGACAGTATCTGAAAACTCAATGTAGCAAAACATACACTAAGATCCCTGCAGTCAACACAGCTAAGCTATGATACAGGACAAAAAGATTTTCCGTTTTCTAGTTTTTGCAGAACCAGGTGACTTATAAGCCATTAGCACCATCAAAGCTCATAAACATATCTAGTTAATTCCTCCAATTCCATCTTTCCTTACTATGTCCTTCTGATAACCAACTTGTATAGGGCAGGTTATATACTATGTTACATAGTTAACATCAAGTTACTTTCTTAGGCCCAAATCCCAGTAGGGGGATAAACTATTTTACAAAACTCCATTTTAGTAATAGGAAAATTATGATATTAACAAGACTTTAATTCGGCATTTTCCCAGGCTGCAAAAGTAATGTGAAAATTTTAAAAAGTGGAGGCAAAAAACCAACAACAACCCACAATCCAGAAACACTTACTAGGTTTTTGATATATTTCCTTGTAGCAACATAATTTTTTAATTATCTAAGTAGGTATTAAGTGTGCAGGAAAAAATGTACATTTTTTTTGACAAATTATATATATATTTGGTTTTTTCGAGACAGGGTTTCTTTGTGTAGCTTTGCGCCTTTCCTGGAACTCACTTGGTAGACCAGGCTGGCCTCAAACTCACAGAGATCCGCCTGGCTCTGCCTCCCCAGTGCTGGGATTAAAGGCATTCGCCACCACCGCCCAGCTTGATAAGTATATTAAGCATCAATTAATAATGTGACCTGTTAATTTCACAAAGGTTTCTAAAACATTTTGGTGGCGGGGGTGGGAATAGGAAGTTGAAAAATGCAGACTAATCCCTAGCTGAAATACCTAAAATTTTAATGTCAATACTTTAAAGACAGCAAATTGTAAGATACGATGATTCTTATGGTAACAGTAACATTTTTGCACCTACACTAAACAGGTTTATTTTTACTTTCTTCTCATTCATAGTTTCAGCGAGGTTTTCATTTTCTCTGTAAAAATAGTTAAAGCTCCCATTTGCATAGGAACTTTAAAATACGTATTATGACTGCTATTATTATTATTATTTGCATGATGTGTGGGGGACGTCCGAGGGCAACTTCGTGGAGTTAGTTCTCTCTTTCGATCTTTGCCTGTGTGCCAGGGACTGAATCCAGGCCCTGGGGCAGGCGCCCTCACCCACTGACCCATCTTGCCAGCCCTTGCATTAAAATTTTAAAGCAGCTTAAATTCAAAGGCTCAGCAGCGTTTCTTTGAAGCCCAGCATTCAAACAGTTAATACTTCTGGCCTATGAGATGGTTTGCCAGATAAAAGAACAACACTCTTCACATTCCTATATCCACTCTCAAAACATAAAAAAAAAAAGACAAGTCCTCAGTCATATTGTCTTCTTTTGTTTGAACCCACTGATAAATGCAGATGTTAGAACGACAAAAAATAAGATGACTTCATTAACAAGGCGACACTACATTTAGTCTATAAGCCAACTCCTTAGGTTCATAAAAATAAATAAATAAAACCAATTACATTATCGCTAGCAATTTTTTCTCATAAAATTTAGTTTACATGTATTTCTAGATTCAAAGGTTTAGGTCCGATGCCACTGATCAGAGGTCTCATTCATTTTCATCTGCTCTGGGGTTAACAAAGTGAATCTCAACACAGTCACTCAGATTTATTACAACGATATTCTTGCACAAATGTCGTTTTAAAGAAAGCCAACAAAGGTTCAGGAAAAAGAAAACAGTGAAGTTGGGAGGCAAGAATTGTCTGCCTTTCAGTCAAGCATTTCCTGTCAAGTGACAGACAGGTCTGCTACCAGGAATACACTCTGCTGGCCAAAGCAGCAGCGGCCAAGACTCAAAACAAATTTTGCCACTTGTCTCTTGAAAACGAATTTGGCCGGGGAGGCGATAACACGGGACCAGGGACGGTAATGTGGCCCCTCCGGAGGGCCTCTCCATAAGGGAGAGGCACCGCGGATTCCAGCTCAACGCTTTTGCCATGTTTGAAGAAGAAGAAGAAAAGCTAATTGTTAATGGCCATGTGACACAGAAAAGATCCCAGAAAGGAAAGGGTGTGTGTGTGGGGGGGGGGGAGGGAGAAAGAGTAGAGTTCAAGGCAGTTCAGGGTCAGAACGAGTCAGGCATCCTGTCATTAGCAAAGGCTCTCCTTCCTAGCTGAAGGCAAAATACCGCTTACCCCAGGAGGAGTGGGTGAAAAGTGGGGGGAGATGGGAAACCACCCGGGAAGAAGAAGAAAAAGAAGGCGCGATGTGGCAGTGCGCGGGGGAGGGGGGTTACGTGGGAGACAAAAACCTGGGCTCCCCACCACCACCACCACTACCACCCAGCCGAGATGGGGAGCAGAAGCAACGGGACATAAAACACACGGAGCAAAAGCGACTGCAGCCCGAGACAACGGTGGAACAACACCCCCCCCCGCGCGCCCCCCGACGCACACACACACCCCGGCCCCCTCCTCCATCCCGGGTCCTCCGGGTTTCCCACAGTCCCTCTCCGCCTCCGGTTGGAGCGACACTCAGGGGTGTGACCCGCCCCGCCGCCGCCGCCGGAGGGCTGCCCGGGGGAGCTTTGTGTCGGCCCGCTCCCCGCCCCCCCGCGCCCCCCATCCCCACGCGAGGGCTCCTCCTCCCCCGCGGAGCTGGCTTGCCCACCGGCGCGCAGCCTCCGCGTCTCCAAGGAGCCCGCAGCGCCGCCGCGTCCTCGCCCACTCCCGCCTCCCCGCGCCTCCTCCACCCGGGGGCCCCCCGGGGACCTTTGTGTCTTAAGCTGGGGGGTGGGGGGGGACTTTCCGCCTCTCCCCTCGCTCCGCGGCGGGGGCCACCGGCCGCCCAGGCAGAGTCCCGAGCGGCAGCGACCTCCGGCGGCGACGGGATCGCCCCCCTACCCTACCCTACCCCACCGCACCGCACCCTCCGCCTCCCCCAGCTCGCCACTCCCGCAGCCCACGCCGCGGCGCGCGGACTCGCGATCGGCACCGTCCCCGCCCGCCCGAGCCGCCCGCCCGAGCCGCCGGCTTGACAGGCGTCGCGATCCCCGGCCGATCCCCCACCCCACCCCACCCCACCCCCGGCCGCCAACTCACCAGCAAGTGCGGGGGGACCCGGACTCCGGGGCAGGCGCGCAGGGCGAGCGGATGCAGGTCCGGTGGCGGCGGCCGCGCAGAGGAGGCGCCTCCGGCTCAGGCCTCTCCGCCTTCCACCACCACCACCCCCCCTCCTCCCTGCGCGCCCTCCGCCTCCTCCTCGCGCCTTCCGCTCCGCGAGGGCCGCCGGCCGCCTCACGCGTGGCCGAGCCCCCCGCTCAACATGGCTCCCCGGGCCGCCGGGAGCCGCACGGACGGCTCAGTCCCAACCGGGTCTCCCCCGAGCCGGGGCGGCTGGATCGCGGGGGTGCGGAGGGGGAGGACGACGACGACGCTCGGGAGAGACCCGCAGCCGCCGCTCTCGTTCGTCTGCGTGCGCGTCGCTTTTCTCTCGCTCGCTCGCTCCTCGCTCGCTCTCTCGGCCGCTGCGGCTTGACGCCTCCGCCTGTTCCCCGGAGCGAGCGAGAGAGGAGGGAAGAAAAAAAAGACTTTTATTGAAACGATCCAACCAGCGGCGGCGGAGCAGAGCGACCGGCTGCGGGAGCTTCCCCAACCCCCGCCTGCACGGCTCGCCTGGGGCAGCGCGACCCCTGCCGGCGGCGGCGGCGGCGGCGGCGGCGGGGCGGGGCCTGGCTAGGGGCGGGGCTTTGGGTTCGGGGCGTGGTCTGGGCGGGGCGAGGGGGTATTCCCAGGAAACTCGCGCCCCAAGCCCGGCTGCAAAACCCAACCCGAGGGCTGGCGACCCTCGGCAGTTGCCAAAACGCGGCGCTGTGCCTGTCCACTGCGATTGGCGAGGAAACGATCACCGCACACCAGCGCCTCGTGACGACAAACCCCTGGCTTGAAGTATTCCAGTCGCCACTGTCCACGGGCCGCCTGCCACATCCCGAGTACAGTAGGCTGTCTCGAGAGTTGGATGTCCAAGGACCCACACAGAAGCATCCCGGCTGATCGCTGCTGCTTTTCATCTGTTCTGTGGCTGGCTGTGTGTGGTACTGGGGCAGTACTCATCCTCGCACGGAGCTTTTAGTTGAAGCCACGGTGTTTTGGATTGTTATTGCACTGTGGGCACTGTGCTGGGTGGTCAGAAGCCCTAGAATCTAGCTGGGATGACAGATTATCAGCGGTTACGGTAAAAACGTTGTGAGAGGGCCAGGGTTATGCTATAAGACCCAGAAAGGGCTCTTGTTGCCTCCGTGAGTTAGATTTTGTTTCTTGGAGGAGACGGCCGAAGAGGTTGGCCCAGTTTCTGTAAACGCTGTGGCTTTCTTCTCTGGCAGTTCAGGAACAGTTGAGGGAGTGTGTAGACAACGAAAGTGATCCTGGCCCACTTCTTCCAGCACATAGAGATAGAAGCATAAAGCAAAAACTAACTTAAATCCCCGGGGGGAGATAATGAGAGAGTTGAAAGAAGGTAACGGGGCCCGGATGTGGACATCCTAAGCAAGAAAAAGTTAACCATATAAAAGGCCTGGAGGGTGAGTGTTGAGTTTTTTTGTTTTGTTTTGTTTTTCCGTTTTCAACACCAGGAAGTACACAATACATTTTAAGTAAAATTTCAAATCATTTTTTTTTCTAAGGGCTTCTGAATAGTGTTTTGTTTTACTGGGCAAACACTTTCCTCTTGAAAATGCTTCTTGCCACTTTCTTTCTATTATATATTACTTTATTGAGCAAAGTTGAATGTTTTTTCTACAACTTCCAAGGTACATACATGTCAATCCAATTTCTCCTGTGTCTCTAAAATTACCAGGAACCATAAGTTATAAGTTAGCAATAATTATGCTCTACAAATACTTTAACACTTGTTAATCCTGTGAGAGTGCGAATATCTAAGATGCCTCTCTTTAAAAATGAGTATGCACTTTTTTTTTTTTTTTGGTCTGGAGCTGAGGACCGCCGAACCCAGGGCCTTGCGCCAAGCGCTCTACTACTGAGCTAAATCCCCAACCCCTCGAGTGTGCACTTTAAAACTGTTGATGATGGTCTGATCTTTACATGGGTCCAACTCAAGCGATTTTATAATATGGTAAGAGCTAGCATCATTTCCAGAGTTCTTTGTAAGTTAGAGGGAAAAAAATATCTTTGTACATGACCTACTTTTATGCTGAACATTTTCACATGCTTGCCTTATTTTAAAAGCAATTGCACGCTTTTTTTGTCCTCTTAGTAAATATTTAAAATAGTCAAAAGGGAGTCTACATAATTGCACCCTGAATTTCAGCATCTATAATTCCTCCTTCACATCATTGGGCTGGAATTAGCTCATTACAAACAACAGATTATTCAGCCTCAGCCAAAATTGCCACAGAATAATAATAATAATAATAATAATAATAATAATAATAATAATCTTCTATACCATAACACCATAGTAGAAATTTGATCCCTAGAATCTAGATGGCTCTTTGGTTGACCTATTTGTTCTTTCATTTAAAGAAGAATTTGCTAACTGCACACTTCGGGCCAGGCACTCAGCTAGACCTTAAGGTTGCAGAGGTGAAGAAACAGCTTTGCTCTTGTCTCCGGCCAGTGGGAATAAAACTGTCGATCTGCCATATGCACGCAGATCACTTAGGAGCCAGTAGGTTGATGTGTAAACTATGGTACTGAAACTGAGGGAGGAGGGATGCTTCTGGTGTCTAAGATGAGGGGGAATTATTTTTTTAACCTTATAAAATAACTTCTATTTGTTTTTCAGTTTGGGTTTTTTTGTTTGTTTATTTGTTTGTTTTGGGTTTTGGTTTGGTTTGGTTTTTGAGACCTCTATTATGTAGCTCCAGCTGTCCTAGAACTCACTCTGTAGACCAGGCTGGCCTCGAACTCACAGAGATCCGCCTGCCTCTGCCTCCCGAGTGCTGGGATTAAAGGTGTGCGCCACCGCCCGCATGCCCAGTGTGATAAAATAAGCTTTAACTTAGAATATTTTTCAACTTTGAATATTTTCCAAACTGCAGTTAAATATGTTATGTGGTTTAAAAAACTCCCTGGTACTTAGTGAAGGGGAGGGGTGTGGGAAGAATTCCAAGTTCAAATCCACTTGGAAAATGCCACATTCTTCTCTTCCTTCTGGAAAGTCACATTTATATACCGGAAGCTGGGAGAGGTTCTGAGATTAAAAATAATTTTCTTTCCATTGAGACTAACCTATGCCAAGCTGTTTTGACCACAGAAAAACAATATCCTGGGGGCATGCATGTAACCACTAGGGAGAGAATCAAGTCACTGAGCTTGGAATAAAATGAGGCAGAAATGAAATTGTTCTTTAGTTACTGACAAAATGCTTTGGAAACTCCTGGCTTCCAGGATGGCTCCCTGCAAGGCTACATTGAGATGAAGGAATGTAACCGTAAGTTTCTCCGGTCCCACCTGGCCCTGCAGTCCCATGGCTGCTTATAAAATAATCACTCAGAGGCTTCTATTAATTACAAACTGTATGGCCAATGGCTTCAGCTTCTTGCTAGCTAGCTCTTTCATCTTAACCCATTCCTATTAATCTATATGTGGCCACGTGGCCATGGCATTATTAGTCTGCTGGCATCTTATTACTCCTTGAGTGGCAGCACACATCTATCTGGACTCCACCCTTCTCTCTATATCTCTGCTTGGATTCCCTGCCTGGCTGTAAGCTTTCTTGCCATAGGCCAAAACAGCTTTATTTAGTATCCAATGGGAGCCATACATATTCACAGCATACAGAAAGACATCCCACAGTTTTCTGTCTAATCAAAAAGGAAGATTTTAATTTTAACACAGTAAAATTACATATAACAAAACAGTTATCAAGCAAGAATTACAATATCGAGTCTACTTGTATTTGACAAAATTAAAGAAAATATTCCATGATCTATCCTATTTTTGTGAGTCTAAAGTTTTATATCATTTATCTTTTACCATGACTAAAGAAAACTATAATTATAACTATCTAGTCTTCAACTCCATCAAAGACATGAGATGGAACATAATAATACCTGAGAAAACGGAAAATGCAAGCAAGCAATTTCTGAAATTCTTGCAAAAATAGAGATAGCCGGCAGTCTGGACAGTCTGGATACTAAATAAAGTTTCTCAGCACCATTGGGGTATCCAATTTGGCTACAGGCCTAGAATATCTGACAGACCATTTTCAGAAGCAGGAATTTTGGAAGGCCATCTTATCCTGTCATGGCAAGGTTCAGTAGTCACTTTTCCTTGTGTTCTGCTCGTCCAGAAAGGACATCATTAGTACTCTCAGCAGTTGAGGCAAGGGCAGTTCTTTGCCCAGCAGGCCATTTTGTGCCAAGAAGAAGACAAAATTCCAAACAGAAATGTCTAGAAGCCCAACATTCTCTCAGGATCATATCAGTGTTGCCAGAAGCAATCGTGTCTCACGTCAACAGAATTCTAAGTTATCAAAGCATTTAAATGCCATATTCTCCAGGTCTATGAAACACATCTGACATGTGTTTCTATAAATCTGGACAACCTAACTAACATAACTATAGAAATGACAAGCATGGGTGACTATAATTCTGTAAGTCTTATCTATCTAAATAACCTAAGAACTAAGGTTTCACCTTAACAAGGTAAACAGTCTGTGAACAGATATGACCTTATAAGGACAATGACCTCAAAATTGTGACAATACATAAAATATCTTAAACAGATGTAGAAATGTATAGTACAATATGCAATATAACAAGAATATCCTTAATATGTATCAATAAACAAATATTCTAAACAGAGGTAGAACATACATACAATATGACAAATATAATTTCATATTTGTATCAATATACAAAATATTTCAAGCAGGAGTAGAAATATATGTACAATACAACAAATATAGTTTTGTTTTTGTATCAATATACAAATTATCTTAAATAGGAATATAAGAATAGTTTACATTTGTATCAAATATATAAGAATTCATATCAGCACAAATTACCCAAGGCTGATAGTTTGCTGAATCAGTTTACTAGTTGATACAATAATCTACTTTAACATACTATACCTATCCATTCCCCTTTTTCTTTTCTAAAGGAGAATACTGATTCTAAAAAAAAAATTTTTTTTTTGTTTTTGTTTTTTGAGACAGGGTTTCTCTGTGTAGTTTTGGTACCTATCCTGGATCTCACTCTGTATACCAGGCTGGCCTCGAACTCCTGAGTGCTGGAATTAAAGGCGAGCGCCACCACCGCCTGGCCTGAGTCTAAATTTTATTGTTCTACCTCCTACCCTATAACCATCCATCCATAACCCTGAGAAAAATGAAAACTTTGGGAGTGTTGTGGGATGTCTTTCTATATGCTGTGAATATGTGTGGCTCCCATTGGATACTAAATAAAGCTGTTTTGGCCTATGGCAAGAAAGCTTACAGCTAGGCAGGAAATCCAAGCAGAGGTACAGAGAGAAGAATGGTGGAGTCCAGAGAGATGTGTGCTGCCACTCAAGGAGTAATAAGATGCCAGCAGACTAATAATGCCATGGCCACGTGGCCACAGATAGATGAATAGGAATGGGTTAATTTAAGGTGAAAGAGCTAGCTAGCAAGAAGCTGAAGCCATTGGCCATACAGTTTGTAATTAATATAAGCCTCTGAGTGATTATTTTATAAGCAGCTGCAGGACCGTGGGGCCGAGCAGGACCAAGAAACTTAACGACTACGTCAGGGATTAAATAGGTTGTCCTACCTCCAACCCTTGTTCTTCTCTCACCTAGACTGGTATTCAATTTAGAAAACAAACAAACAAACAAACAAACAAACAAACAAACAAAAAACAGAGATGGGCTCTTAATCAAATAAAATGTATTTAAAGTTTATGGCATGAAGCAGAGGCAGAAAGACCAGAAGGTCCGGGGCTACAGGAGACACTGTCAAGTTTAAACAATAAAATAAAAAGGCTTATCTATCTGAGGATCCGCTAAAAAAATGATGCCAGTTTTAGCGAACTCCCCCTTTTATTGGGTGTTTATGCTTTTGTATCTGAGTGTGCTTTGCCCCTGGAGAGGCCAGAGATCAATGAGAGGGGTCTCCCTCTATCATTCGCCACATTTTTCTTGGTTTGTTTTTCGAGACAAGGTTTCTCTACCTAACCCTAGCTGTCCCAGAACCTGTTCTGTAGACCAGGCTGGCCTCAAACTCAGAAATCTACCTGCCACGGTCTCCCAAGTGCTGGGATTCAAAGCCTGTGCCTCCACCTCATTTGGCTCTGTGATTGACTGGCTAACCAGCAACCCTCTGAGAGCCTCGGCCACCACCACCCCAGCACTGGGATTATAGGTCCCAGTTTCAAGGTGTGGGGATCTGAACTCAGGTCCTCAGACTTTTTGGTGCAAGCACTTCATCTCTCTTTTAATAAATATGGTTGAAAAGTGAGAGCCGGAGGAGCATTGGTTTTCCCTGTTGGGTGCAGGAATGATGATGTTGCGATTGGCAATCTTCTGAGGAGAAAATAATCCATGAACATTGATGTTGGTCTTTTCATTTTTTTCCCCCAGAGCTGAGGACCGAACCCAGGGCCTTGCACTTGCTAGGCAAGCACTCTACCACTGAGCTAAGTCCCCAACCCAGTTTTTTTTTCCATTTTTTTAAATGAGGGAGACAAAACGAGGAGCAGCAGAGGCCTGTGGTTCGTCACCTCAGAAATTCAACTCCGAAGTTTGCTTTCCTCATAGTTGATCAGACTCCTTCGAAGCCCTCTCGTCTTCGACCATTCATCACGAGGTCGTATTTCCAGTAAACTCACTTCCATGCCCAAGCTCACAATGATCCGGGACCATTTCAAATTGATACCAAGTGTGAAGAGGAGGCTAGAGAAAATATTTGATATTTAGAGAGATTATAGGGGAGAAAAAAGATTTAAGGAGTAAGTGAAAAAGAGAAAGAGAAATAAACCTTATATGTATATTTTTTTCAGCAATGAAGCTACTAATGTTAGGAACGTTAAAATTTCACGTAAGAGAAAAGACTAAAAGACTCAGAGCTGAGCGGGTCAGGGGTCTAGCCTGATTGCAGCAATTAGGCTTTGCGGTTGATCACAGTGGATGGGGCGGCCATCTCTGCCACAATGACAAGTTGGTAGGTTGCTTAACTACAAGTTTCCCCACATGTGAACTTGGACTAATAATGCACCTGCCAGGTTATAAGAGCTAAACAAGATAATGTCGTACACCACACGAATTGTCTCTCATGTCACAAGAACAGTTATAGAAAGGAGATTTGGGTGTTTGCATAACTGGACAGGCCAAGGGTAGCTTGAGCTTCGGAGACAACTTAACCAACAGCTCACATATCGTCATCATCAGGGCCTGGCTTCTCTCCTCTTGATTCAGCCTTTGGCAGCCTGGGCTCATTCCTCACTTGGTCAACCAACCAATGGCTGCAATATCTGTCGCTCCTTACTTCTGGGTTCATTATGGCAGAGAAAAGGTGGTACCCGGTAGGATGATCAGTAAGCAGCTGGAATCAGCCAGCTGGAATCAATGGCTGTCAGTGTGGCCCCTAGAGTCAAGAAAGAATCCATGTTACCTGAACACAGGCATGCAGCTAACAGAGAGAGAGCTCCTCCCCACATAAGAAAAGAGTGGGGATCATGATAAGCAGGCAACGGGATACAGCATCCTCACTTATTAAAATGCAAACAACCAGGGATGAGCAGCCTATCCCATCAGCAAGTCCCAGGGAGTCAGCCTTAAAACATAAATTTGTCCTGCTTCACATCAACACCCCACCACCCCACCCTCCACTCCATTGTTCGTTTACTTATTATAGCACTAGGCATTAAACATTAGGCCTTATATATGCTAGGCAGGTTCTTTACCATTTCACCATATTTCCAGCCTCACCTATCAACCTTTATTTTTGAGACAGGGTCTCTCTAAGTTGCCTGGGCTGTCTTTGAACTTGTTATCCTCCTGTCTCAGCCTCCAGGGCAGTTGCGATTACAGGTCTGTGCCATCAAACTTCTTTCCAAGTTCACAGGCACTCTGGGGTCATAGGCTCATCGTCTCTGCAGTTGTTTGGGTAATCACTCCCCCCACCTCCTGGTTCACGGATCAGGGCTTTGGTTGTCAGCCTTTAATACTTTGAGGGAATGGTGAAACCTATAAGAGGTAGAACCTTCTGGAAGAAGCTTTGAAAGTGGAATTGGGATCCCAGTCTTGTCTTTCCTTCCTAGCCACCATGATGTGAACAGGCCTCCATGGCTTTGTGCTCCCACCATAATAGACTGTGCTGCCCCTGGCCCAAAGCAACAGGACAAAATGGCCACAGATTAAAATGTTAACTACCGTGAGGCAAATATAAGCCTTTCTTCCAAGTCGATAACCACGGGTATTTTATCACAGCAGTATAAAAGTGACTAACACAATTCTCAAAGGGAGGAGATTCCATTCAGAAAATTCCAAGAGTGACTCTGATACCCAACTTGAGTCATGTGTCCCTCTTTTAATCAGAAGAGTCCCATCATATGGGGTGGAATGGAGAAGATGTAGATAGACAAAGGAAGGGGAAAAATGCCATTAGAAGAAAAAAAAGTGCAGGTAGTCAGAGACCACAAGTGTCTACCATCCCTGAGTATATGCCAAGAGTATTATCAGAAACAGAAAACTGGAGAAAGTAATTTTGATAAAGAGAGCGGGGTGCATCACAAAAATAGACAAATGAAAGGATGTGTGGAAACAAGAACAAGAATTGACTCATCAGTACATGAAGCCACATGGACCCAGAAACACTTACACTGAGTGGAGATAGGCAGACTACGAGAGAGATAGTAGATAGATGTAGATAGACAATAGTAGGTAGATAGATAGATAGATAGATATTGATGATTGATAGGTAGATATAGATGATAGATGATAGAGATAGATAAATAGAGACATATTATTGATAGATATAGGTAGGTAGATGATTAATAGATAGATATAGATAGATGATAGATATAGATAGTAGATAGATGATAGATAGATGAAAGAGAACATTGTATATATGTATGTTCACGTGTGTGCAGGTGGCCAAATGTGCACATGTTTACATGTTTAGGCACATATGGAGGCCAAAGAGCAACCTTGGGCAGCCTTTCTTAGACTGTGTTTACCTTTTTTTTTTCCTTTTTTCCTTTTTTCCTTTTTTTTTTTTTTTTTTTTTTTTTTTTTTTTTGAGACAGGGTTTCTCTGTGTAGCTTTGCACCTTTCTTGGAACTCTCTTTGGAGACCAGGCTGGCCTCGAACTCACAGAGATCCGCCTGGCTCTGCCTCCCGAGTGCTGGGATTAAAGGCGTGCGCCACCACTGCCCGGCCTCTTTTTTCCATTTTTTATACTGTTGGTTTTTTCTTTTTTTTTTCTTCTTCCTTTTTTTTTATTAAGAGATTTTCCATTCATTTTCCATACCAACCACAGATTCCCCTGTCCTCCCTTCTCCCACCTCCAGTCCTCCCCCCTCAGCCCATGCCCGACTCCCACCTCTTCCAAGGCAAGGTCTCCCATGCGGAGTCAGCAGAGTCTGGCACGCTCCGTCGAGGCAGGCCCAAGCCCCCCATCCCCGCACCAAGGCTGTGCAAAGTGTCTCTCACCACAGGAACTCGGTTCCAAAAAGCCGGCTCATGCACCAGGGACAGGTTCTGGTCCCACTGCCTGAGGGCTTCCCAAACAGTTCAAGCTAAACAACTGTCTCGCTCATCCAGAGGGCCTAGTCCAGTTCCATGGGGGCTCCTCAGCTATTGGTCCACAGTTCATGTGTTTCCACAAGTCTGGCTAGTTCGTCTCTGTACTTTTTCTAATCATGGTCTCGATATCTCTCACTCACAGAATCCCTCCTCTCCCTCATTGATTGGACCCCTGGAGCTCTGCCCTGGACCGGCATTTGCTTCCATCAGTCATTGGATGAGGGTTCAGTGATGACAGTTGGGGTATTCTTTTTTTTTTTTTTCCCTTTGAGACAGGGTTTCTTGCTAGCCTGGAAGTCACTAAGGAAGATAGACAGATTGGTCAGCAACCTCATAGATCCACTGTCTCTGCCTCCCCAGTGCTGAGATTCCAAGTGTTCACAACACAGTCAGCGTTTTCTGTTTGTTTGTTTGGATTCTAGGGGTTGAACTCGGGTCCTTGTGTTTTCAAGTCAAGCACTTTGCTGACTCAGTTTTTTCTCCAGCTCCCATATGATTATGGAGTTTTTTTTTTTTTAAATAAAATTATAGGAAATGCAAACTAATCAGTAGTTTCCCAGCTCTAGAGGAAGGAAAGATTATAAAAGGGCATGAAGACATTCATAGTCATTATAAAATGTATTGTTCTTTATCCCTTTAAAAAGTTTTGGTACTGATGCTTTCACAGGTGTGCACATCATGTGAAAATGTAGCAAATGTGACACTTGGAATATGAGCAGTTTATGGTATGTGATCATGCCTGAACAACTGTTAAAAAAAGAGAAAATGATAATAAAAAGCACTGTTGTCTGACCGGTCTGTACAAACCTGAGTGTTGTGGCAACATTGAAAACGGAAGCTTTAATACCTAGATGGCTTCTAGACTCGGAGTCAAAAAAGAGATTTCAAGAGCTGGGCAGTGGTGGCGCACTCCTTTAATCCCAGCACTCTGGAGGCAGAGGCAGGTGGATCTCTGTGAGTTCAAGACCAGCCTGGGCTACCAAGTGAGTTTCAGGAAAGGCGCAAAGCTATACAGAGAAACCCTGTCTCGAAAAAACAAAAAAACAAAAACCAAAAAAAAAAAAAAAAGAGAGAGAGAGAGAGAGAGAGATTTCAAAAGAAAAGATATATACTGAATTACATTTTTCTGACGGATTTCTCTCCATAGTGGAAAAGAGTGTAGCAGTGGCCAATGGTGAGTTTGGCGCATCTGAAAACTTCCTAACCCTATAAAAAAAATATTGACCTGGGAAGTCCAGCAGGTCACGTTAAAGCAGATTGGTGTTAGTAAACATTAACCTCTTCTTCCAAAAGCTCTTCAGAGTGGAAATCATCCAAACAATTTGACATGACACTCACTCCATGTATTTATGCAACAAAAAGTCTCACTTATAGTGTATATGACCTGTGCAATTCATGGGGTATCAGCTGGGAGCCAAGAGGGAGTTGTCATGGGGTAGGATACCCTCTTCCTTGAGGCACCCTGATACCCAAATGCTGTTAGGCCAGTTGGAATTAGAATGATTCTCTAGAGCTCACCAAATTACCTATCTTCCAATTCTAGTTTGACCGGAAGGCATCAGATATGGTAAATGTTTCAGACACCTGGACTTACAAAGATATTTTTATGAAGTGTCTGTTCATCGTTTGAATGATAATGTCTTTTGATGGGTGATATCATTCTGTATGCTGTGAATAGGTGTTGCTCTGATTGGTTGATAAGTAAAGCCCTTTGGCCAATGGTGAGGCAGAATAAGGTTAGGTGGGATATTCCAACTAGGGAGAGCAGAGAGACGCTGCTAGCTGCCACCAGAAGAAGCAAGATGTAAAGTACCAGTAAGCCACAAGCCATGTGGCAAAGCATAGACTTATGGAAATGGGTTAATTTAAGATGAAAGAGCTAGCCAGCGAGAAGCCTGAGCCATTAAGCCAAACAGTTTGTAATTAATATAAGCCTCTGTGTGTTCATTTGGGTCTGAGCGGCTATGGGACTGTGGGGTCACAGGAGCCTGGCGGGACCAGGAAAACTTTGACTACAGTCTTTTTAGTGATTAAAAAGTAAAATAATGTGGTCTATCCAAAAAATACATTATCCGTGTTTCTTGTTGTTATAAGTAGAGCTATTGTTATATTCTCACGGTCCCCAGGTGTCTCTCTATGTACCCTGCTCTGTTTCTTCCTGATTGTCTATTTGCTTCCAGGCAGGATGTGGTAAATAGCCCAGGGCGCTCTCTCTCTCTCTCTCTCTCTCTCTCTCTCTCTCTCTCTCTCTCTCTCCATTTGCACAATGGTTCACAAAGGTTTTAGTACAATTCGATAGAAATTCTACAGGATTTGAAATGGAAACAAGCCTTGGTTGCACTACCTGTTGTAAGACACCATGGAAGGTAGTTATATTCAGCTTCAGTCAATCTCTTACTCCACAAAACGGGCATGCAGCCTATAAGGCCTCTCATGTGCGTTCAACAAGATGCTAAATATAAAAAGCGCCCAACAGTATTTGGCACTTAGCAAGCAATGAATAAATGTTAGTGTTCTTCCTTCCACTCCGGCACATCATGACTATAAAAGTCATGGAAAAATACTTTGATGAAAATGCATTGAGGAAGGCAGAGATCTAAGTTTACAAGACTCTGAAGAAACAATCTGTCTTCTGTGAAGAAGTACTATAATATTTAGCAAAAAAGAAATGGAGAAAAATAAACATTTCCTTGGATGATTAGCAGTTCTATTCAGATAAAATACACAGATGTGTATATTTTCATGTATTATCCATCATAATGTTAGCATTAAATTTCAGAATGTGAAGGATCTGTGATAGCTAGTCTGGATAATAGAAAAAGCACACATAGTTTTAATCTGTACAGACTTTGTTGTCAGGAAAATAAATCATATAAGCCCTCTTTTCTTTTCTTCTTCTTCTTCTTCTTCTTCTTCTTCTTCTTCTTCTTCTTCTTCTTCTTCTTCATCTTCTTCTTTTTTTTTTTTTTTTTTTTTTTGGTTTTTCAAGAGTTTATCTGTGAAGCAGCCCTGGCTGTCTTGGAACTCTCTCTGTAGACCAGGCTGTCCTTGAACTCATTGAGATCCACCTGCCTCTGCCTCCCGAGTGCTGCGATTAAAGGCGTGCACCACCACTGCCCAGCAAGAAGAGCACCTCTGTCCTCCTGCTTTCTATACACTGTATTCTCATGAAAAACAATACATCTTTATTTTACCACAAATACTCACACAATTTTGGGTTTGGGAATGGTTCTAGTTCCCCAATGCTTATATTTTGTCTCCAATCACTCTTTCTCTCCATTTTATTTTATGATTTTATGTATTTGGTTTTCTGAGACAGGGTTTATCTGTGAAGCAGTCCTGGCTGTCCTGGATCTCACTCTGTAGACCAGGCTGGCCTCGAACTCACAGAGATCGCCTGCCTCTGCTTCCTGAGTGCTGCAATTAAAGGCCTGTGCCACCACCGCTGGACCATTCAAGTCTTTCTTGACAGCTTGTGTTCTGCTTCTACAAAGTACTTGGTATTTGGTAAGGAATGGGAAGACAGTATCTGTCCTCAATGGTTCAGAGTGTATCAAGAAAGAAGACCCAACCACATTTCAGAGAAAGCCAAGATCTTAAGATGAAAGTTTAGCTGGGCTGCTGGGGGCAGGGAGAGCAACTTCAAGCTGGTAGAAATGGAGGACGAAGAAAATCAAAGCGGGCTGGTGGTGGCACACACCTTTAATCCCAGCACTCGGGAGGCAGGGGCAGGCGGATCTCTGTGAGTTCGAGGTCAGCCTGGTCTACAGAGTGAGTTCTAGGACAGGCACCAAACTACACAGAGAAACCCTGTCTTGAAAAACAAAAACAAAAACAAAACAAAAAAACAACAACAACAAAAAAAGAAAATCAAAGCGGACTACATTGACAAGTTACTCCATGACCGTAAGAATGTTGCATAGCGTGATAAAGGATGCAGAAGAGTAAGTGTTCATCTCTTGCTTCCAGCATGCACTGCGTGGACTTTGACCAAATAGCCTAGCACTAAACAGAATTTGCAAGGTAGGAAGTCTATTTGCATTCCTTCTATCTTTTTCAATACATTTGTTTCAGATGCCAATTTTTTTTTGTAGTAACTCAGCTGTTAACTGTAATTCAATTTTAGAAAACAACAAATGAATTGTATGTGAAGCAAAAAGACAGTTCCTCCCTTTATGTTTTGTTGTTTTTCTTTCTTTCTTTTTTCTTTTCTCAAGACAGGGTTTCTCTGTGTAGCTTTGCGCCTTTCCTAGAACTCACTCTGTAGCCCAGGCTGGCTTCCAACTCACAGAGATTCACCTGCCTCTGCCTCCCGAGTGCTGGGATTAAAGGTGTGCGCCACCCCCACCCAGCTTTTTCTTTTTCTTTTTTAATAATTTTTAAAAAATGTATACAGTGTTCTGCATGCATGTGTCCTTGCAGACCGGAAGAAGACACTAGAACTCACTAGGGATGGTTGTGAGTCACCATGTAGTTGCTGGGAATTGAACCCCAGATCTCTGGAACAGCAGTAGATGCTCCTAACCACTGAGCCATCTCTCCAGCCCCTGTTGCTTTTTTTCAAGACAGGGGTTCTCTGTGTAGACCAGGCTGGCCTCCAACTCAGGGATCCACCTGTGTCTCAGTCCCTCTCTTTATAAAAGCAGTTTGATAAACAGAAATCAAAAGGTAAAGTGAGATAGATCAAGACATCTCCACGGCATCTCTAAACCCTTTGCCTAACTGTGCATGGGCCATGCCGTTTTTTTTTTTTTTTTTTTATGAGTCTTAGCAACTTAGCAGTATTTTGAAAACTAAAATTTTAAAAGAGCTATTTGGTTATTGCCTATACCCTTTTGTAAAAAAAAGCATTAGTGGAACGCAGTAATGACTATAAAATCTTATAAAATTTCGGTTGAGTCTTTACATTTAATAAGACTCAGATGGCTGTTAAATTTTTATTATTAAGGGTAAACGTTTTATTTCACAATAGAGCTATCTCCATAAATTCTTAACAACTGACCTTAAAATAATCTTCAGAAATGAACTTAGTTTTGTCTAGAAGTCTACTAATGTGAAATGCTCTATTCCAACGTCTCCGGAAGACTTTCCAGAGTTCAGCTAAACAGCAAGCGCTGTTACCATTTGACATCCCAGCTTCTCCGGAGCTGATCACCAGGGCAATACCAGCTCCGCTTGTGCAGCTGACTCATGCCTTCTGCTGGTGTAAAGCTGGGCACCGACCGCAGCTCTTTCTGCAGGGCAGCTCCTTCCAACTCGAAGGCAGGCAAGTCTGAATTGAACGGCTCACGCAAGAGATGCCACGCCAGCAAAATACAAAAGACTCGAGCTGTACCGTCACTGAGCCTGAGGGGGAGTGAGCTGTTCTACTCAAAAAAAAAGGCAATGAGTAGGAATTTGAAGCAGCTTGAAAGTCAACTTTGAAAGGATGTCAAAGAAGGAGTGACAGACCGAAAAAAAAAAAAAGAGGTTCTATTAACTTTTTTTAAATTTTTCTTATAGACGATGATGTGTTGATTACATCTTTTCTTTCCCTTTTAACCCTCCTTTTTGGTAAAGTCTTTTTTGTTTGTTGGGGGGGGGGTTGGTTTTTTATTTGTTTGTTGGTCTTTTGAGACAGGGTTTCTCTGTATAGCCTTGACTGTTCTGGAACTCACTCTGTAGACCAGGCTGTCTTTGAACTCACAGAGATCCTCCTACCTCTGCCTCCAGAGTGCTGGGATTAAAGGTGTGCGCCACCTCTGGCTGTCTAAGGCTTTTTAAAGTTACACAATGATAGAGAAGTTTCTAAAGAGAAATTAAATAAATTCACTCATAACTCCTCAACTCCAACGCAGTAGCTTACTGTCTTTGAGTATTTCTTTCTAGTTCTTGTACCATATTTATTTGTTTTATGTGGCTTTGCTTTGTTGTATTTTATGGATAGAGCCTTATGTAGCCCAGGCTGGCCTCGAACTAGCAATGTTAACAAGCGTAATTTTAAGCTTCTGATCCCCTTGCCTCTACCTCCAGCCTGCTGGGATTGTAAGTGTGTGTCACCACTCCCACATGTTTACATGTTTTAAAAACACACAAGTTGGGGCTGGATGGCTCAGTGGTTAAGATCACCAACTGCTCTGCCAGAGGACCCGGGTTCAATTCCCAGCACCCACATGGCAGCTCACAACTGTCTGTAACTCTAAGATCTGACACCCTCACACAGACATACATACATGCATACACCAATGCACATAAAATAAAGATAAATAATTGTTAAAAAAAAAAAGTACACAAGTAGATTTATATCACCATCTCCACTGATCATAAACTTCTTCAAGGTCTTCACTCATCAAAAGCATCAGTTTTTAAGAGTCTTGGTCATCTACTTGTTGACTACCTAAAACTCTGCAACCTGTTTCGGGGGGCCTCTTCCACACCTCTCTGCAGTTTCGTTTACAGGCAAGTAATACTTGAGGCTATCAGCTTCTGAAAGGGGAAGGTGTACCGTGTCTTATAGTGCTGAGGATTCAGTCCATGAAATACTGCTTCTCTGCTTTGTTGGCGGCAGTAAGTACACCATTCTGGGAGCCCGTGGGGGAGGAAACCATTTACCTCATAGCCATAACTGAACTGCAAGAAGGGGAAGAAAGGAATCTCACAACTGCCGTTGAGGGCATGGCCATGCAGGGACCACTATGCCTCGCCTACTATGAGCCCCGGGCATGTGTAGTGGTGGTGGTGGAGGGGTGTTTTACCACAGGACATGGGTCTTTGAAAGACCTTGAGATCTAAACTACAGCCCGTGTCTGCCCTAACTGTAGCTGCCTTTGCAGCCATTTCCCCTAGGGACCACTGACTTCCTGTGGAGGGGGGCGGGGCTTCTGTTTTCCTTCTTTCTCCCCAATCACCCACCTTGATTTCACGGTTGCCAAAATGTAACACTGCTTGGAAGGAGTCCAACTGTTCTTATACCAATAGCACACTTAATTTAAACAGTTCAGTGTGTCTTCAAGATGGTAGCCAGGAACTGTTTGTTAACTAGTCAAAAATCTCAACTCATCGCTGTTTTTCTAGCAGTTCAAGAAAAATAAATATTTAAAAACTTCAGCCAGGCGGTGGTGGTGCACACCTTTAATCCCAGCACTCAGGAGGCAGAGGCAGGCGGATCTCTGTGAGTTCAAGGCCAGCCTGGGCTACAGAGTGAGCTCCAGGAAAGGCGCAAAGCTACACAGAGAAACCCTGTCTCGAAAAACAAAAACAAAACCAAAAAAAACTTCAAATATTCTCAAAATGAAAAAGCTTTAAGTGCCCCCCTTAAGACAAAGAGTCCATTTCACTGTATACCTACAAGTACTTATCAAACACTAGTATAAAGCATTATGCACAGAGTTTAAATGATGGCAAAATAACACAGTAGGAAGAAAAGCCAGGGCTTTGGCTTAGAGAACAGTCACACGCCCAGGTGAGGGCAACTGTTAGTTACTTACGATGCCTAGATCTGCTTATGGATCTGGAACTGGGACATCTGTCATCATAGAAGAAAAACAAGCAGGACCAAGACACCGTAGGTGGCAGGTGGATATATTCTAAGCAGATGGCAATCAGCACAGGTCGGAACAGGTGCGAAGTCAAACTGGGGAACATTTGATAGCCGTACATTTGGAACAGATTGCATTTTCACAATGATTTTATGGTTGATTGGTTGTTTGTAATTGTTTTGTTTTGCTTTGATTTAGTTTGATCCCATAAAACTTTCTTGTGTGTCTATGGGATGGGCCACCAATGAAATATAATGACTACGATATAATAAACTGTCACAGGAAAGGTCCTAACTATCTCATCAGATTTGGCACACATTTAACTTGATGTCATTGAAAATAGATTTCCTTCACATAGAAAAAAATTATGCTCCTTTTTCTAGCTTAATGGTACAAATGAAGCAACAGAAAAATAATACAGATGTGTAAATACAAAAGAAAAAAAAATTCCAACTTCTTCCCCTGAAATGAGTTTCAATATCAACACTGTAGATGAGAAGAACTTATGGTCTGTTCTTAGATGGCAATGTGTTGGTATTTGTTTTAGATTATCATTTTTGTTAAGATACTACATTACCCATTTTGGCCTAGAACTCCCTATGTAGGCCAAGCTGGCCTAGGATTTATAGAGCTCTGCTTTTCTCTACCTACAAAGTTCTGCGATCAAAAGTAAATGCTACCAAGTCGGGAATCTACCAAATTTAATAACAACAAAAAAGGACAGGCTGAGTCCAGACACACTGGGATTTTCTAGAGCGCTTTATTTCATGATGAACATTCTTTAAGCTAATGTGGTCGCACCATGTCTTCTACCTTCGTGTCTACAAACTCAGCCATCTTTGCGAAGTCTGCAGCAGCAATGTCCACATCAGGGCTAAGATGCAGACTCCAATTCTGAGGTCAACCTCTCTAACCTTTTGAGGTGTGTTCCAGGTTTCTAATGTCTGTCGACTTTGGTCTCGTGAAAAGTGGACGTATTTCATCACTCTGCAGTGGAGCCAAGAGACTGCCTTCCAGTGGGAGAAGTTTGGGGTACTTGTCTTTCTCGATCTCTTCTTTCATGGTAACAACTTTGCCAAAAGCATTCCTAGCTTATTTCTTCCCTCCACCCCACTTAATCTCCTTTTTTTTTTTTTTCTGGATTAGTTCCCAAAGCAGCTACTCAGGAGCTTCTGCTATGGAATAAAAGCCAAACTGTACTCACGTGACTTGATGCATCAAACTGCAAACCATCTTTTCCCTGAAGAATTATTTGAGGCATGAATCCCTGTGAAGAATTTTACATTTTGAGGGGAGCCTCTTTCGAGTCCAAGTCTATGCTCTGGAGAAATTGATGACTTCTGGAGCTATAGGCAGACTCGTTCTGGGACTGTTGGCAGGGACATCAGTGCCCTGTGAAAGGTGATGTGGAAAGCCATGACTCAGAGTGAGGTCTTCAGTGGCTTTCTTCATCAAAGCAGAAAAACCAGGTGTGTTGCCAAATGCTCCACATGCTCCATCCTCTCAAAGTTTTTTTTGCAAGTGGGGTTTTAACGTGAAGAAGTAACTCTTCCCCACTTCTAATAACTAGGGCCTTTAGAGTACCCAACACACACACACACACACACACACACACACACACACACACACACACACATTTTAAGATAGCTTTTCTCTGTGTAGTTCAGGCCTTGAGTTAACTAGGTATCCAAGCCTGGTATTGAACTTGTATGTGTCCTACCTCAACCTTTAAGTTCCAACACTACAACTATATACCACCAAACCCAAGCATAAAATATTCAAATTTTTTAAAACTCTTCTTTCATAATATTAGCTTTGGTATAAAAATGAGCCACATATTAAAATGAAACAGAATATTGGAAATAATAAACAATCAGAAGTCAAAAAGATTATGTACCATTTGGATATGAGAATAGATATATAACCTCAGAATAGTTATGTGAGCTATTAATATAGCTAACTGGGCAAGCATTACCTACATTATCTCAATTAATCTTTTGATCTTACTGTTTTTTCATTTGGCTTTGGTGTTTTGAAACCTGGGTCTCACACCATAGCCAGATTGTCCTACAACTCACTATCCAGGCTGGCTTCAAAGGCACAGTGATCTTCCTGCCTCGTCCTCCCGAGTGAGTGCTGGGATTTCAAAGATGGGCTGCCACACCAGGCTTCCATTTCATCTTTCTTGTTTTGTTGTTGTTTGTTTGTTTGTTTTTGTTTTTCTAGACAGGGTTTCTCTGTGCAGCCCTGGCTGTCCTGGAACTCACTATGTAGACCAGGCTGGCCTCGAACTCACAGAGATCCTCCTACCTCTGCCTCCCAAAGGCTGGGATTAAAGGCGGGCGCCACCGCTGCCCCGCTTCCAGTTCATCTTTGTAACAGCGCTGTCAGATAGGCGCCATTCCTTTCTTCCTTCTGTAGATGCTGAACTTAAGGCTCAGAAAGATTCATGCACCGGCCCAATGCTACCCAAATGGCAGCTGTTCTGAAATGTGAGCCTACATGTCTTTGACTACCGTGCCTGGGCTCTGAATTACCACAATGCGTGAAAGAATCAGAGATGTGGATGAGAAGCTAAGAATACGAAGAGAAAGCGTGGTTTTCAGCCAAAGAGTAAATATAGAATATTGGGAGGGGCGGAATTAATGGAAAGAGAAATGAACAGAAACGTCTTTTGGGGGAGGTGCCATGTTTCAAAAGAATCCTGTCCCCTTTACCCTAAACCCATATCCCCTCACATCTTGTGATGGGGACTTGGATTCCACTCTGGGGACGTTTATCAGGAATGGTTGTCCCCATTTACAGTCCAAGTCTTTAAAAATTTGCATTATAAATAGATGATTTTTTGTTTTTTAGTGTTCAACAGGCTTGAGCAGTGTGAGACATTTTTTTTTTTTCTGAGACCCAGTCACACCACCTCCTCTTCTGAATTTCTTGTTCTGTTCATCTTTGACTCCTCCCCCCAGCCCAGCCCCGTGCCTGACGGTTAGCGGGCACCCAGGAAGGCATCGGGTGACTGGTTCAAGAAGGAAATGAGATTCTGAAGGCACTCACCAAGTGGAGTGTAAACAGCCGGTAGACTGGAACCATCCAGCAATTTGTGGCGGAAGAAATGTTCAGCTCACTCCAATCCCACCAGGGACTGTTCTCCGTCCGGACGGTCGATTGCACCGTGGGCACCGTGGGCACCGTGGGCACCGTGGGCAAGAGCACGCTGCACTGCCTACATAGCAGCCCTTGGTTTGGAAGGGCACATGCCTGAAGCGTGTGGCCCTCGGCGGTGCTGACTCACCCATCTTTCTGTTCCCCATGCCTCTGGCTGGAGACTTCTTGCAAACGCCCGGTGATGCCCTCGTTTCCTTATCTTCAGAAAGCATATTTTTCCTGCTGCTCTTGATCTTAAAATGTTACACACTTGACTCTCGCCTCTTTTGATCATTTGATGCTGCCTCCAATTTCTACATTTTCCATTAATCCTTTACGGAATGCAAGACAGAAGAGCAGAAATTTCTCTTTTCAGTTGCAAACGACGCCTCCCCCTCCCCACGCTCCCAGCAACACCACCAGGTTAATCTCAAAGACCGATGAGAAAAGTACGCCCCACCATGCTGCATTCTAGCCCTGCCTGAATTGCGCTTTGGTCCTCTGGTTTTTGTTTGTTTGTTTTGTCGATCTCCAATTGTGAGTTGGTTTGGTTAAGGCGACTCCCGTTGGTTTTCTTGGAGGGGGAGGGGGAGGGGGGGCACCTGTTCTTCCCGCAAATGAAAAGCTCTTGCTCTCTCTAAATGAGTGTGAACACTCTGGGAGGGGTTCCTGCTGCGGCTTTGTGTATTCCCGAAACAGCTTCTCCTACTGAGCTTTCTTGCCTCTGGTTTTGGTGACTGGAAGTTAAGTACTGCTGGGCTCAGGTTCTCGGTGTATTAACAGCCATGTTTTCTAACCAGTGCTGGGGCAAGCTCCTGAGTGAGAGAAGAGAGCCTTGAATACCGCCGCCCTCCAAGATAACATTTGCCTTGGGAATAAACTCTAATAATTTTCCTCTCGGTACAAATTGTCTCTCTAAAAAATGTAAAGCCAATCTTGGCTGACAGGCAAGGCAGAGCTATTTAAGTGTTAAACCACATGAAATTCTTCCGGTGAGCACAGCTCTGAATGTCAGAGAGAGCCAGGAATTCATGATCTATTTCCCACTTGGGAGCCAATCTTATATTAAAACATGACATATATTATCTAAGGAATTTGACTGCAATGCAAGCTGGGAACTCTCTTTGAAATCTACCGCAAGGGCCTGAGCCACAATTTCAACTTGAGTATTTGAGGCTCTCTCTCTCTCTCTCTCTTTTTTTTTTTTTTTAAATCCAATCTTGTACTTGGATGAAACTTTTAAATAAAATTGTTTACATCTTAGCTTTAATTGTGCATTAAAATACCCCACCACTTAGTTCTATTTGTCTGTTTTGAAGAATCAAAGGTGCACAGGACTGTTTCACAGAGACTGTCAGAGTGTGGTGTGAGGTCCTAAACAATGACCGTATTTTGCTGTATATTTCAAGTCAAATCATTTCATGTAAACTGGCACGTGTACATGAAGTGTAAGTACATAGTTTTGCTCTTTTCCTGACTTTTTAAAAATTTAATTTTATTATTTGTTTTGAGACAGGGTCTGTCTACATAGCCTGTCCTGGAACTCACTATGTAGATCAGATTGGCCTTGAACTTGCGGAGATCTGCCTGTTAAAGGTGTGTGCCGCCATGCTCAGCTGAAATTGGGTTAAAGACAAACACCTCAGGAGGCTAGGGGGATGGTTCAGTGACTAGTGAGTGAAAACACCGGTCTGGGGCAGGCAGAGCATGTGCCTGAAATCCCCGCCCTTGGGAGCCAATCTTCTATTAAAACGGGATATATGTTATCTGAGGAATTCATGGGGGGGGGGGGAGAGAGAGAGAGAGAGAGAGAGAGAGAGAGAGAGAGAGAGAGAGAGAGAGAGAGAGAGAGATCCTCAATACCAATATATAAGGTGGAAAGCAAACCAGAAAGACACAGATGTCAATCTGTGGCTGTCTCACACACACACACATACTCACATATGTGGGTTTGCACACATGAGAACGTGCATATGTCTACCCCACACATACACACAGTCAAAACTGTTTCTAAAAAAGCAAAACCCCTGCATGATCAGGTATTATCATAAAGCACAGTGAAGAAGTTAGAACACCTGGGCTCCATCCATCCCAGCTCAGCCGCTCACATTCACACTCCTAGACATTGCTGGCAGTGGTGTTGAGCATTACTCTAAGGCTTGGACTTTTTCACCCCTAGAACTCAGAACAGTTGTGAAGATTAGGTAAGATAACTCATGTAAAGACTTTGCTGCAGCGCCTTGACACCCCGACATTAGTCATCATAAGGAGAAAAGTCAGGATCTGATCAAAAGAAACACACAGCTTTTGCTACCTTGTGGATAAATGTGTGGCTGTAAAGGCGCATCTTAAAGTCTTGAATTGAGTTAGATTCTTTCACACTCAGGCAGCAGGGTAAAGCACACCTCATCATTCGAGTCTTGGGTTCAGGAGAGAAGCAGAGAAGCTCTGTGAGTATCCCGAAAGGAACCCTTGGTGCGTACATCAGATAACATGTTAACTAACTAACGCTCTCGAAGATCGCTTTACGGCACGTTCAGGACTAAGCTTGAGCTACACAATTTGGATGGAGTTCTTTCAAAACCATACAGCAGATAAGAAATATGACTTCAATGTACAGTTTTATAAGATTAAAAGATATCAAACAAGTAAGCACACTGTCACGTGCACTGTAAAAGAAAACGTAGGTGACTTAGGCTTGGCTTCTGTCCTTAAGGCCCTGTTGATCAGGACATGTAGAGCGGAAAGGTGAGTAACGGTACCTTAGTAAGGCCGGTTGTATTAACCCCCAGGGGAGATACAAACCGCCCTGGAATGACAGCGGAAGGGAGGGTCTGTTCTTACACATCACATTCACACAGCCTCGGGACACGGACACAGACGGCTTCCTGTGCTTGGAATGCACACGTCCTCCCCTTTCTGCTGGTCTCCTTCTGTTCTGTCTCCTTGTGGAGTTCTTCCCCGGTTTGCATCGTGGAGCAGATGGCTATCTGTTGTTTCCTATCTCAGTACCTCATTTGTCCCGTGTCTATCATGGTCCAGTTACTTTATTTCTTTGCTTTGTAGACTTGCTTTGTCTGCAATGTAAAAACGTAAGCTCCATGGAGGCAGGACTATGTATGTGTTTGTCCAGTGCCATTTAATGCCTACAACGGTGCCTGTCTGACACTCAGTAGGCTTTCATCTGTGGGATGAACCAGTGAGTAAGTACAAGATCACATTTGGTTGATAGCATCCAGCCAAGGGCCATAAGAGGTGAGAATCCCTAAGCACTTGATAGAATGTAAAGAGAGGAGCAGCTGGATGCTACAGACAGACACAAAGGCAAGAGGCCCCGAGCAGGTTTTGATGTAGGATGTCTCATCAGTCCAAGCTCCGCCTTTTCATTTGACATCAAATTGATAACACTAGTGTGTGTTTATAACTGTGTAAACAACACACAGGGATTGTTCCCTTTTTCTCCCATGAAAAGTTGTGTAATTGATGGTGTGTCTTCTAATCACCAGTTGAAATGTAGACATGGAAATATAAGGTAAATCACTTTTTAAAAAAGATTTATTTTGACTTTATGTGTGCGGATGTTTTGACTGTACATATGTATCTCCGCCATGTGCATGTTCAGTACCCCTGGAGGCCAGAAAAGGACGTCAGATCCCCTGGAATTGGAGTTATAGATGGTTGTGAGCCACCATGTAGGGGCTGGGAATGAGACCCAGTCCTCTGCAAGAGCGTCCACCACTCTTTCCCACTGATCTCTCCACCCTGGTAACCCACTTTTCGTGGAACACAGCATACACATGAGAGCTGAGCGAGCGGGTGCTGCAAAGTCCTGGTGTAACGGGCTTTGCACACACACAACTTTTATAACACTGTCAAGATGGCGAACAACGTGCCCGCTCTACCTAACTAATCAGCAGCGGGAAGGAGTTTGGACTGAAAGGGACCGATGCACTCATCCCCAAAAGAGTTGTAAATGTTTCTGTGGAGATAGATACCTTTTCTTGACCATTCATGTTTTTCACACCTCAAGACACAAACTTCCGTGTCCAAGGCCGGCTAGACTCCGCCTCGTTGGATGATGAGGCAAGGACTGTGACTTCAACTATTCTAACAGTCGCTGTGCTATCATGGTTCTTTCAAGTTTACGAAACGGGAAAATAAATACTTACAGAATGCTAAACGCCTCCCTAACTGTCAAATAAATGAAAAATGGCATTTTACTATTTTTTTGGATGAAATTGAGTGGATAATGAGGACAAAAGTAGGGGTAAGAATGTTTTGAAGTCAAAGGGAGTTAATCTAGGAAAAGCCCCCCGGAAGGAGAGTGTTCGCTAATTGGAAGCAGGGAAGAGATATCGGCTGGCAGAGCGGAGGCTTATTCACACAGTACTTGAGGATTCAGGACATCATGGTCCTGTTCAACTTCCGTTAGAAAAATGATGAAATATATGTGTGAGCCAAAGACAGAACCAGGGAAAATGAAATGAATCGGTGAGCGCAGAGACAGGGGGAAGAGGTTCATCCCGGGAGCTGAACGTGGCCTGAATCAGCCATGATTCACTTTTACGGAAAGTGAGTTGTAAGTCAGAAAGCATGCATGGGTCCTCCTTTGCAAATAATGGTGTCATCTGGAATGCAGGCAGATCCTTCCCACTCCCGTCACCGCAGTCTCCATGACACTAAGCATGGACCTTTTTTCAATCCTCTCTGAACCCGAACATCTGACTCTATTGACCTGTCCTTATACTAACTGTAGTAAATGATGCAAGACGCAAAGTTTGCCACCTCAACTACCTTTAAGTATACAGTTCGGTGGCATTGAGACCATTCACATGCCTACGCCACCATCAAACCTGCCTACTACAGCAAAACTGAAACCCTACACCCGTGAAGCACCACCTCCCCACTTAGCCTCTGGTCACCCAGCCCTGAGGACCACAACTCTGCTGTCTCTATGGCGTTGGCAATTCTAACCACTGTATGTAAACACATCACATATCACTTATTCTTGTATGACTGACCTATGTGGCTTAGCACGATGTCCTCAAGGTTCATCCATTTTGTAACATGTGTTAGTATTTTCTACCCTTTTAAGGATGAATGATCTGCCATTGTTTCTTAGGCCACTTTTTTATTTTCTGGTTTTTTTTTTTTTTTTTGAGACAGGGTTTCTCTGTGTAGCCTTGGCTGTCCTAGAACTCTCTCTGTAGCCAGGCTGGCCTTGAACTCAGAGATCTGCCTGCCCCTGACTTCCAAGTGCTGAGACTAAAGGTATGCGTTACCACCACCTTGCTCTTATGCCACATTTTGGTTTGGATCTCTCCGCGTTTGGAAACCTTCCCTTAGCTTCTGTAGCAGCACATTTTCCCTGGTTTTCTTTCTACCTTCTTGACATCAACTTCTCTGCCTTCACCCTATACCTTGGCCATTTGTTGTTAGAATTCCCTAATACTTCTACCATGCCCACGTCTCCTCTCAACACTTCCCTTTCCCTACACAGTGGCCCCAGGGACCATAGTCCCCTCCACTTGGCTTGTCAGTGTTCCCGTGTGTGCAGTTTCCAGTGAGGCAGACCATATGGCATGGTGGGAGGTGAACATCCCCATCACCAGTTAGAACATTCCCATCACCAGTTAGAACATCCTCATCACCAGTTAGAACGTCCCCATCACCAGTTAGAACGTCCCCATCACCAGTTAGAACATCCCCATCACCAGTTAGAACATCCCCATCACCAGTTAGAACATCCCCATCACCCATTAGATCAGGAGAATCAGTGCTGATGAACAATGGGGTAACAGATGTCTCAGCCAGATTGCTCTCACATCTGGATCCGGAGCTGAGCATCATTTGAAAAGCATGAGGCCAAAATAAGGCTTGGGGAGCTGATTCGTCCTATGACTTCACAGATAGGAATGGCACAAGAGTCAGCCATCGGGAGACAGATTGCCCCAGGGCAGCTGGTATCAGGCTGTCTTTAATAACAGAGATGGATTTGAGGGGAAACTACATTTATCAGGAAAGATGAACACAATTGATACCTTTATCCTGTTGATGGAGCATGTAATAAGTCTTCTGTTTTAGATGCTTAAGGTCAAAAGGGCATCTACCCTCTGAAGATTAAACAAGACTCACCCGTTGAGATCCTTTCCTACCAACTCCTCTTTTATTTCATCTCAGTCTAGGGCTGGAATCCACACCAAGTTTAGAGAGAAACAAAAAAGACTGACAGCCGGGTCTGTGTTCCCTCCTTTTTCTCTTTAATACCGATAATTTTTGATGAACAACTTCACTCTCAGCTTCCTCCACCCTTTAGAAACAGTCTTGGTATACTCCTTCACAGTTACCAGCCACAGACTTCCAAAGCTTAAAGCATGCAAGAAGGGAACATGTGTTTTTTTTTGGGATTGAGCCTAGAAAATGCAAATCATCCATGTGACTAGTCAAACTGTCTAAGAAAAACCATGTAACAAGCTCAGAATATCGAGAATGGTTGGATTCAAACATCAGTCAATGTAGCCGATGAGGCATAGTCCTTGTCCTATGAACATAGCAAATATAGAGCATCAAATGTAGTTAGTATGCTTGCTATAATTTACTCCTTGTGGTGACAGTGTTCTATATTTGCTTAGGGATACTATTAGAGACAATTTAGCTTTCTCATTGCCCAAGATGATTTGTTAATTAGGCAATCAGGTAAATGCATGACCCAAACTAAACCAGTTAAATGGTTGCCCTAAGAAATTTGAATCTTGAGCAGAAAAACAGAGGCCAAAAGACTGATCTCTCCCCATTCCCACCGCACCTTTTCTGGTTACCCAAATCCCTGTGGCTACCTTGGTCCTTAATATTTCTTTGGTAGCTGAGCTGGGCTTTCCAACCCATGAGCTACTAGTGTACCAAATGGAAATTTTTCCATTCTGCCTATTTTAGCTAATTCCTTTTATTGCCAACTAGTATTTTTCTATTGAATACTTACAAGTGCCAGGCCCCATTGTGAAGTTTTTGTGTGGATGACTGTATCATTCAATCATTTAAACAACCTTTCATTTATTATTCCCATTTGACAGAAGATGAGTCTTAGAAAAAAAAAACAAACAACTTATCAAAGGGTACACAGCTAGGCAGACCTGGAACTGAGTTTGGATTCAGGTGATATGACTCCCAGCCTTCAGCATCTAATCTCTGGGAATAATTCTTAGGAAAACTCATTAAGTGGATCTTTGGATCACTAGGTGATGGGGAGGAGTTCTTGAGGGGAACATAGATGGGAGAAATTGAGAAGATGGGGAGTTATTCTACTGAGTAAAGTAGTAGAATTTGGGGAGTCATTGTCTCACATTCAGAAAAAGTAAACATGGAGTGCCTGAAATTGAATGAAGGCTGTAGGTAGTAGAAAGAGTGTTGTGGAATATTAGTTGAAGACGTGTTACATTTATTTATGCTGTGGAACATTTGTTGAATGATGCAAAGATGTGCTGCATTCTTTTATGTTGCATTTGTTTAACTCTGTGAAGCTGTGTGCCTGTCTAAAACACTGGATTGTCTAATAAAGAACTGAATGGCCAATAGCAAGGCAGGAGAAAGGATAGATGGGGCTGGCAGGCAGAGAGAATAAATTGGAGGAGAAATCTGGGAGAAGAAAATCAAGGGACGAGAAAAGGGCGAGAAAAGAAGAGACCAACCACCTATTGGCCAGACATGGAACAAGAAGGAAAGAAAAGATACACAGAAATAGAGGAAGGTAAAAGCCCAGAGGCAAAAGGTAGATGGGATAATTTAAGCTAAGAAAAGCTGGCTACAGACAAACCCATGAACTGTGGACCAATAGCCATGGAGCCCCCATGGAACTGGACTAGGCCTTCTGGATAGGTGAGACAATTGTTTAGCTTGAACTTGATTAGGGGGCCCCCAGGCAGTGGGATTGGGATCTGTCCCTGGTGCATTAGCTTGCTTTTTGGAGCCCAGTGCCTATGGTGGGACACCTTGTGCAGCCTTGGTGCAGTGGGGGTGAGGGGGGTGGGAAGGTGGGGGTATGGGGGGTTTGGATTGGACCTTGAATGAACCAGACTCTGCTGACTCCCCATGACCTTGCCTTGAAGGAGGTAGGAATGGGGGTGGGGGTGGGGGGAAGGCTGCAGGGGCGGGAGGGGGGGCGTCTGTGGTTGGTATGTAAAATGAAAAGAAAATTTCTTAATAATAAAAATAAAAAAAAATTTAAAAAAAAAAAAGAAAAAGAAAAGAAAAGCTGTCTACAAGCAAGCCAAGTTAAGGCCAGGCGTTTAAGTAATAATAAGTCTCCATGTGTATTTATTTGGGAGCTGGGTGGCACCCTCCCCCGCCCCCAAGGAGTAAAATGTAAATAGCCAACAATGAAAGAGACAGAGCTTTTGTGATGGAAGCAGAGTGGTGTCTTAGGAGAGAGACACCAAAACATCCATTAGAACGTTTTCCAGTGTAAATAAGAGGAAATGTGCGCAAAACAGAGCAGTGTCCAGACAGTCGAGAAGCAGGCGTGCTCAAGATGAAATACTCGGGCAGGCCAACAGTAAAGGTCAGCTTTCTTCACCATCGTTCTTGTTTGACTGTGTGTGCTGTCTTCGTCCTTGGGGAACAGCAATTGCAGGCACGCATCCCCTCTGAACAAGACAGTGCTGGGAGAAAGCAGCCATCTTGGGAGGAGAGATGTTTTTCTAGAAGGAGCTCAGAAGATTCCCTTTCATAACTCTTTAGCCAGAATGTATGGTATAGCCATGCCTACATCATCCAATGTCTGGCAAAACTGCTAGGATCAGCCAAGGTGCAGCTCTCAGGGTGGGATTGTTCTTGCTTTCTGTGAAAGTCAAACTTTTACAAGGAAGAAAGAGAAATGTATTTGGCAGTGGACAGGCAAACAATAAAATCTGTATGTCTAGTAAGAGAGAGGTTCTTTGAAGGCCGTGAGCTTTAGAAATGCTGATCAATATCAGAGGCTCCAAGGTCAGAAAGCCTGGGACATTGAATGGTGGCCCCCCTGGCTCACCAGAGGTTTACTAGCAAGTACATATCTAACGGAACAATGCAAGCAAAAAAGTAAAAAAAATATATCAAGTGCTCAATAATTAGAAATGACTTTATTACAATATAGGGATTTCAGTCCTTTCCTAGCCTGCTCAGATTATCCTATTAATCCAAAATGCTCAGAAAACGTTAATTCCGTGGAGCAGCCTTGTGTACGTGGTGCTTTAAGGAACAGAGAAAGAGAAACCCAGACAAACTCCCCGTTTCTTGGGGGAATGTGACCCTAAAAGAGGGTAAAGTGCAGGAGGCCACAGTGGTGAAAGAAGACGCACAGAACAGAGTCTGAAGAGTCACAACGGAGGACTCGGGTGTTCTTCTCAGGGGAGCCACGTGACATGTAGTCAGGGTTTGATTTATTCTATTAAACACCAAAGTGGGGGCCAGGCGCTGGTGGCGCACGCCTTTAATCCCAGCACTTGGGAGGCAGAGGCAAGTGGATCTCTGTGAGTTCAATGCCAGCCTGGGCTACAGAGAGAAACCCTGTCTCAAAAAGAAAAAAAAACCTCTGCCAAAAAAAAAAAAAAAAAAAAAAACACTTAAAGGAAGAGAAATTCTTGATATTTGGATTATGTGTACACTTAAAAGGTCACAGCCCAAGATACACAAGAAATGACGTAGGTAGTAATACAGCAGGAACCCAAAAGAAAGAAAATCCACAGTGAATTGCAGAGGCCCCAAAAAAGATAGCCTTGAAGAGTGTTTGAGAATCAGTTAGGGGAGGACAAAGAGAACATTCCAGAGAAAACGATAAGACCTCAGTTGTGGAATCAAAACCATATAAAAGATGGGCAAATTCCAATAGGGTTGTTAATGATGCCATTGATCAGAAAGCTAGTTCATTTTTGCAGGTTTTTTTTTAATCAAGTCATAACGGAGTTGCTAGTTAAAAATTATAGTTAGGAGCTGGCTCAGCAGTTAACAGCATTTGTTATTCTTTTGGAAGACCCTGATTTGTTACCCAGCACTCACGTAGCTGCTCACAACCATATACAACCCCCATTACAGGGGATCCAGTGCCTCCTTCTGACCTCTGTGGGCACCAGGAACACACATGGTGCACAGATATCCACACAAACCAAGCACTCATAGAAATAAGGTAAAACAAATCTAATTATTGGATAAAAATTTTATAATAGGAGCTGGAGAGGTGGCCCAGTGGGTTTGTACAAGCAAACATAAGGACCTTAAGCTCCAGAACCTACATACAAAACCAAGTCAAGGGATGTACCCTGGGAGTCCCCCCACTGCAGATGGAGATGTGGGGGTAGGAGTGAGGGGGGGGGGGTCATCCCTGAGGCTTGCTGGCCGGCTGGTGTAATGAGCTCTAGGTTCAGTGGGAGATCCTGTCTCAATAATTAGAAATGACTGTCCCAAAAATATCCTGCCTCAAAAATAAAATAAGGTGCAGAGCAACAGAGGAAGACATCTGACGTTGATCCCTAATCTCTGCATCGTGGGGCACACATACATATATACACCACACATACATGTGCACATACATGCACACACACACATGCACACACACACACATATACAGAGAACACACACATACTTTTTTTAAGTTATAACAAATAGAGACTCAAATTCAAAGCATTGCAGTTTTCCATATTTGTCCATTTGCTGGACATCTATGGCACAATTTTTTTTAAAGTAATTTTGTTTTGCTTTGTTTTTGAGACTTGGTTTTACCGTGTAACACAGGCTAGCTTTCAAACTCATAATCTTTTTGCCTGGGTCTCCTGAGTGTCTAAAGACAATAAATGTTCATATTAAATCATAAAATAATAAGAAAAATAGTAGTCACGCATGGAAAGTTAATCTAAACATAATTTATAGGAATGATATTACATGTTCAAAATAGCTTATCCATAAAATCAGTACATATATCCAGTCATTGGTCAACACTGTTTTTTCTGAAATCTGTAAGGTGTGAGGTCAAGAAAAACAATGTTAAACAAACATATTGTTTTTTTTTTTTAACTCTTTGGGGGCCCTGACACCCAGCTCCCAAATAAATACATGGAGGCTTATTCTTTCGTATGAATGCCCAGCCTTAGCTTGGCTTATTTCTTGCCAACTTTTCTTAACTTAAATGATCATGTCTTCCTTTTGCCTCTGGGCTTTTATCTTTCTCTGTTCTATATACATTTCCTTACTTCTTACTTGGTGGCTTGCTGTGTAGCTGGGTGACTGGCCCCTGGGGTCCTCTCTCCTTCTCCTCAATCTCTTATTTATTCTCTCTGCCTGCCAGCACCACCTACGACTCTTTCCTGCCTAGCTACTAGATATTCAGCTCCTTATTAGACCAATCAGGTGTTTTAGATGGGCAAAGTCACACAGCTTTACAGTGTTAAACAGATGCAGCATAAAAGAATGCAGCACATCTTTGCATCATTCAACAGATGTTCCACAGCATAAACAAATGGGACACATCTTCAACCAATGTTTCACAACACAAACATGTCTGTGACTAAAAACCACTGAAAGTTATTGCATATAACTTTTGTGAGAACCTCATAAAACAAACAGTTCCAATAGAGAGCTGACCTTAAGGGACTACTGTAAAGGCTAGTGAAGGTAAACTTTCAAAATGGGGAAGGTGGTGGTTAGAATGAGAATGGTCCCCATAGGCTTGAGTACGTTGGTCCTCCATTGGTGGAACTGTTTGGGAAGGATTAGGAGGTGTGGCCTTGTTGAAGGAGGCGTGTCATTAGGAGTGAGGGCTTTGAGGTTTCAAAAGCTGACCATGCTCCCAGTTTGTCCTCTTTCTCTGTCTCGTACTTGCTGATCAGGTTGTGAGCTCTCAGCTACTGCTCTAGGACCATGTCTACGGACCTGCTGCCATGCTCCCCACCATGATGGTCATGGCCTCACCCTTTGAAATTATAAGTCTCAATACATTGTTCTTTCTAGAATTTCCTTGGTCATGGTGTCTGTTCACAGCACACAGAAAAGAGAGAGAGCCGCCAAAGGTTTTCACACACAAGTGGCTGAGCTCGTGGTTACTCTCACTGCCATACCCCGGGGTAGATCGGAAGGTGGAGAGACACAAGACAGGAGGCCTGTCAGGAAACGGGTAAGGGCCTGAGCATAGCACAATAAGGATCTGAGTGAAAGTGTGCTACATGAAGAAAGAGCAGAAATGGTTGGAGCTCTACACTGGCTCTTCACACGCTTGGTGCCAGCCCTGGTTCACCTTAGGGGAGCCCTCCAAAGCTCAGCTAACACCCCCCCCCAGACCTGAACATTTCCACAGCTCTCCTAACTACTGCTCCACCTCACTCTTGGTATTCACTCTCCCACTGTTCCTTGGGCTACTGACTCCGTTTCCACTGTGTAGAAAATGTGTTTTGCCTGCTGTGAGAAACAGAAATCTGAGGTACTTGGCTAACATATGAGAGACCCTAGGTTCAATCCCAGTACCACAGAAAAAAAGGAGGGGAAGAACAATGAACAGATAATGCCCTAAGACCAGAGAGCATTTCTTCTTTACTCAATCAGAAGCCTGTCTCAAGTCTGATTCCGTAACTCAGTACTGTTATCTACAAGGCAGATTCCACCCTGCTTCTTCAATGAGTCAGAAGCGTTTTGATTGGCAGCCTGATGTCACCACTAGAGGAAATACCCTTTATTCGAAGGCATGTGAGGTGAAATCGAAGAGAAGGACATACATGGCTTTTCTCTTTCCTTGGAGAACAAGATCTTTTCAACGGATCCTCAGGCGACTTCTCAACGTCTACCGATCGACACCGAGCTCACATGCCTGCTCCCATCCCGGTCACTGGCAAAGGAAAATGGATTTACCGTGATTGGTGGAGACCCAGTGTCACTCATTCCACGCGCTGGTCACGTGTTTCTAAACCAAGTTGGGCTCACAGGCAAGAAGAGGGAAAAGGTTGTGGAGCCACCAGCTTTCGAGTATGTGGCGTGGAGTCTGTGTGCGGCAATTCATCCTGCCCCAAATGATCAATCACTCCCTAGACAGTTCCTGACACCCGCCATCACTGCTTCCACCCCCTGCCCTCCCCCCTACTCTACCGGGAAGGTCCAGGCAAGGTCTATCCCGGGTTCTGAAGCAAGCAAGATGTAGACAGTCATTATGCAAGAGTAATTGCACTGGGGTATAAGAGCCCTAGCCTGCTTAGCATGCAGAAACCTTGATTTCCATTAACACCGCAGCCACGGCCCTTGCCTGGGTCTTTAGGACGAGGCTGGCCTGCAGGCCAGGGTGTTAGTGAGGTCATCTGGACCTCGGCTGCTGGTTTCGCCTTATATGTGAAGATTTGGGAACGCGTGCTTGTTTTTAATGCCTGGAGTCTGTCAAGTGCTGGGTTTGAAGGGGGTGGATAATATAAACACCCAGGATTAGGCGAGAACAGTTTGAGGAGGAGCGGAAGGCGAAGTAGAGAAGTGCCCGCATCTCCGCAGATGACAGAGCCTTTGTGAGCCACCCTCATTATTACGCTTCTCTGTGGTTCATTTCACATTAAAATTTCCCTCAGCGTTTGGCATGGATAAACCTTGGCAATGTCTTTTTGAAAAAATAATTATCATGTTTTTTTTTCTTCCCCTGTTAAAGCCAAGCAGAATTTTAAAGATGGCTGCACTCTGGAGTATTCATTAGGAAAATCTCCTGGGCGGGTTACAAAGTGAAGATCATTAGAGCTTCATCGAGCAACTGATTTCACTCATTGGCCCCTCATTTTCAGCCACGCTTTGATTGTTCTTTATTCCCATACTTCTAATTACCATCAACACAAAAGCAATCTCCCTATTTTAAAGAAGTTTTTTATTGCGCCGTCCCTCTCATATGAAGAACCTAGATTTAAATATATCCAAGGTATGGAAACAGAAGGCTTGCTAAGCGTCAGGGAAAGGAAAGGAACCAGGAAGTGGGGGGAGGGGGCCAAGGGAGGGTGATGGAAGGGCACATGTACCATGTCATTAAAAAAAAAAAATGCACCATTTTTGTAGGCTTGAGAAAAAAGTCTTTGCCTTGTTCCAACCTGAGGCTGAGCTGTTTTGTTCTTACAAATGTATCCATTAACCTTTATGCCCTAGGATTTGTTTTTAATTTTTCCGGAGGGCTTGTGACTAATCGGGACTAACTCTCTCTGACCTGGTTCTTCTATCTTCTCTATAATAGGGCCATTTATATATCATCCCAACTTGTGTTTATCTTGGGGCTTTTTACGTGTGTCAGATAAAATGTTTAAGGAAATTGGGTTTAATTGAGAAACGCAAGGAAGAAAAAAGTCTTTAATTAAAGGGTGACTTCATCTCTCCTTCTGTCCATCTTTCATACCCCTTGCTTGTAAACACACACACACACACACACACACACACACACACACACACACACACCCCACACAATTTTCTGGCTACCCTGGATTAGTCATCCTTTACAATAAAAATACCCCAGGCCTCCATCTTTTTGCTAATTATAATCTTCTGCATACAGTTCTCTCTGGATTGCTCTCTGTCCCGTTCCATTTCATCCTTCAAGTTCTTTTCTCAAAACTCACCTCAGCAGACCTCCCTTTCTGCCCCTGTGGGTATTTAAATACCCCCTAGTCTCTGCGTTCTTTGTAATAACTTGAAAATTGTCACATGTTAAGGATTGTCATGCTGTCCTGTACCAGTCCAGTCAGGTTTCATCCTTTGGAGTCTAGGAACCAGGCAGGACATCGCCTGCAGGTCAACGCCATCCCAGATACTGCATCGAAATGTCAGTTGCATTGACACCAACATCAGCCCTCCGCGTGGGTATTGTCATGTGCTCGGGGCATCACCACTGGGACCACAGAGCTCCCTCCACGTGAGCCTGATGCGCTTCCTTTTCCGTACCGTCTGCCGTGTCTTGCCAGACTGTGAACTTGATGAACAGGGGGCTCGACATCGCAACTTGGAAAAGGCGCGCACGTCAGCGTCTCAAGCAGCCATGGTGAGAGCCGTGTTAAGGCACCCACTTGTTTTCTTGGAGACTTGGTGCTCAAGCATTTAAAAATAAAATAGAGGCACCAACACTTGTTCCCTGGCAGAAGATTTCCTCAAGAACAAATGGTTCACAGAAGAAAAAAAAAAAACAAAACAAAAAACTAAATGACTCTTGAGAATCTGAGGCCTCTATTTTTGATGGGATATTGTATTCCATCAACCAAAAATCAGAAAGAAAAACTGTTGTCAACACACTAACAGATACTTTTTTTTCCTTTTCCGTTTTTCTAGACAGGGTTTCTCTGGGTAGCACTGGCTGTTCTGTAGCTTGCTCTGTAGACCAGGCTGGCCTCGAACTCACAGACATCCTTCTGCCTCTGCCTCCCGAGTGCTGAGGTTAAAGGCGTGTGCCACCACCACCTGGTACTAACAGATACTTTTATGCAGACTTACACACTCTTTGAGCTAGTACTATTTCTAGAAATATATAAAGCTACACAGACATTGTCACAGTTTTTGTCAACTTGATATAAACCTACACATACCTTCGAAGAGGGAATATCAATTGATGATTTGCCTTCATCAGATCGACCTATGGACATGTCTATGGAGTCATTTTCTTTAAAGGTGGTTGATGTGGAAGGTCCAATCCACTGTGGGTACTATCAATACCCAGGCAGGTGGGCCTAGGTTGTAGAGCTGAGCCAGCCAGTAAGAAGCATTTCTTCATGGTCTCTGTTTCAGTTCCTGAATCCAGGTTCCTGCCTGGAATTTCCTTGATGGTAGACCGTGTAACCTGTAAGTCAAATAGACCCTTTCTTTCCTCAAGTTTCTTGGTGACAGCAATAAAAAAAAGAAAGGTGGGGGGGTTGGGGAATTTAGCTCAGTGGTAGAGCACTTGCCTAGCAAGCTCAAGGCCCTGGGTTCGGTCCTCAGCTCAAAAAAAGAAAAAAGAAAAAAAAAAAAAGCAACCTAGGACAGAAATGTATGAAATACCAAAGTATGTATAATGTTACTCAGGGAAACAGCCTGAAGTTTCATTTAATAATGGAATGAACAAATAAATTATGGTATATCTGCACATTACAATACGATTGTCTTAGGTAGAGTTTCTATTGCTGTGGAGAGACACCGTGACCACGGCAACTCTTATGAAGGAAAAACATTTAATTGGGTGGCTTACATACAGTTCAGAGGTTCAACCCGTCATCATCATGGTGGGACATGGCAGCATGCAGACAGACATGGTGCTGGAGAAGGAGCTGAAAATTCTCTATCTTGGAGCTACAGGCAAGAGGGAGTGGTCTGACTGTCACCCTGAGCAAAGCTTGAGCAAAGGAGACCTCAAAGCCCTCCCCCACAGTGACACACTTCCTCCAACAAGGCCATACATCCTAATAGTGCCACTCCCTCTGAGCTTATGTGGGCCAATTACATTCAAACCACCACAATTATGCAGCCAAAACTTTGTGGGGGACTTACATATGTTGTTATAAAGCAATCCCCGATGTGTGTTAAGAGAAGAAGATCCTAAGAGACTCTAGGGACACATGTATGGTATGTTGGTTAGTTTTAGGTCAAATTTACACACGCTAGAGTCGTTTGGGAAGAAAAACTCTCAATTGAGAAAATACCTCCTTGAGATTGGCCTATGGGTAAGTCTATAGTGTATTTTTGTCTTCATTAGTGATGCATGTGAGAGGGCCCAGCTCTATAGTGATAGACCTATAGTGATAGGCTGTGCCAGTCCTGGGCTGGTAGCCCTGGGTGCTATAAGAAAGCAGGCTGAGCAAGCTATGAAGGGAGCAAGCCAGTCAGCAGCGCTCCTCCATGGCCTCTGCATCAGTTCCTGCCTCCAGGTTCCTTCCTTGAGTTCCTGCTCTGACCGCTCTTCATGATGGACTATATAAGTGGAAATAAACCTTTCTCCCCAACCCTTTCGGTCACAGTGCTTTATCATAGTAATAGAAACCCCAACTGAGACATATGGGAAGGAGGTTTTAATATTGGTCCTATTTTACCATTTTGTGCTATTATTATTATTATATATTATTTATCATTATTATTATTATTATTATTATTGTTAGTGGTGGTGGGGGGGAACTAAACCTAGGGCCTCATGTTTGCTTAGGCACGTGTTCTCTCTCAAACATTCAACTGAATCTCAGTTCTCTTCCCACCATATTTTGAGACATGCTCTCATTAAGCTGCCTAGGCTGGTTTTGAACTCACTCTGTAGCCCTGGCAGGCCTTGAACTCATGATTGTCCTGCTTCTGCCTTGCAAGTAGCCTGGATAAGTCACACATAAAAAGAGGGTCTCTTCCCTAATACTAAGCACAGGGTTTATCATTCATTAACTCTTCAGATTTCCTAGAAAATAAGTTTGGGGCTATGCAGCCATCATTTCAGGGGACCATCCCGGGGAAGCAGGTATGAAGAGAAGCAGGGAGGAAGAAAGGGGAGTGAATATCAGGTGACATTCTACTTCGCTGGCCTCAGCTTCACAGCAGAGCTGATTGTTTAGAAAGCACAGCATCTGGAAATAGCCCAGGGTTAGCTGATGGATAGTTTATCTGCTGGATCCTCCAAGTCCTCACTGGATAAATGTGTGTGTGTGTGTGTGTGTGTGTGTGTGTGTGTGTGTGTGTGTGTGAGAGAGAGAGAGAGAGGGGGGGGGAGGGAGGAAGGGAGGGAGACAGAGAGAGAGAGAGATGACAGAGAAAGAGAGAGACAGAGAGAGAGAGAGAGAGAGAGAGAGAGAGAGAGAGAGAGAGAGAGAGAGAGAGAGAGAGAGAGAATAAGTTTTAGCTACTCCAGGAAGCTTCTGGCCAAGGCAGAGCCCCCAAAGTCCCATTTAGCTACTATGTAAGGACTGGGGTAGCTGGGCTGTAGCTCCGTTGGTAAGGTGCTTACTTGGCATGCATGAAGCCCTGGTTTCTATCCCCAGCACAGCATAGAACAGCAAGGTGGCAAAGGCCTGTATCCCAGCATTTGTGAGGCAGAGGCAGGAGGATCGGAAGTCCAAAGTCATCCTGTGCCACATAGTGAGTTCCAACCCAGCTTGGGCTACATGAGACCATGCTGCAAAAAGAGGTATGAATTGAGCCAGGCGGCGGTGGTGCACGCCTTTTAATCCCAGCACTCAGGAGGCAGAGGCAGGCGGATCTCTGTGAGTTCGAGGCCAGCCTGGTCTACAGAGAGAGTTCCAGGACAGCCAGGACTACACAGAGAAACCCTGTCTCGAAAAACAAAACAAACAAGCAAATAAAAACAAACAAACAAACAAAAAGGAGAGTATGAATTGAAGCCACTATTCTGGATGACGTGCAGAAAATTTTCAGAATACGCAATAAAGAATTCTCCTTGAGTTAATATGAAAACACAAACTGAAATAAGAATGTAGAGGTTAGGAAACAGCACCTGCATAACAAACAGCCCAGGATGTGCTGCCTTGGCGAATAACTAGTTTTCAAGGGACAGAGAGATGATGCACAGTACAAGGTCCTTGAACTGCATTTCACCCCCGAACACAACTTTAAAAGGAGAACAGAATTGGTAAGTCCATTTAGAACGATAGCCTGGCCTTGGTCCAAGCTCTTAATGCCCGGGACACAGTATGTAGACTCTTCAAAATAATAACGACACCGGGGTGGTTTGAGACAAGTCAGGAAAGGAGGAAGGGACCGTATTATGCAAGGCTTTCAAATCTTTGGTAAAATACTCAGATTTTCTCCTTTAATCAAATGGAAGTCATTAAAATGTTTGAGTAGAGTTTCTTACTGCTCTGTTAGGAATATTTGGGAAACAGAATCTAATAAAAAATGTTTCCAACACACTCCTAACCCCTCGCTAAATCAGAAGACATCTCCCCCCATGGAAATGTCTGTGATGAGCTGACCAAAGTCTGGAGGAGCTAATTTCCCTAGAAACAGATTTGATGTATTTCTGGAGTTTTATAGATCATCAGGGGGCTGTTTATGAAAAAAAAAAAATCTTAACTTTGGGTTCTTGATCTCGTCTACAACGCAAGCGTTTTAAAGAACTGAATAGTTAAGGGATGCTTAAGAGGCAGCCTCCAAAGTCTGAACCTAGATTTGGTCAGAAGAAAACTAAATCACTGGCCCCTGAATGGGAGGTGGTGGCATTTATCAGCTGCATCTTAGACTCAAGCTGCAGCCACATAACATCACATCCTCTTCTCTCCGCTATCAGTGAGATGCAACAGGAAACTGACGAAGGTGCTAGGCAGCTTCCTTTCTGTTGGGACCGGCCTGGCTTCCTCTGCAGCTTGCGCCCAGCTGATTGTAAAGGAAAATCTGCAGATGCCAGTCGGCTTCCTGCAGCTGGATCAAGACCAGCAGGAAGAAGGAAAAACAAGTTTCTTAGATTAGTCAGTTTCCCTTTGCAGCTGAAGTTGGGGTAGAGCTCTGGTCACCCTGCTCTTTACAGTGCTTCTCCCACACAGCTCGGCTTTAAATCAAGAGAGGCATGATAAGGAATTTTCCAAAAGTGCACACTGCATTATGTAAGTCTATGGGAGATCTTCTGTTGACTTGGGGGAAGCCTACCCATATAGAAACAACCTGCTTAATGTAGAACCTTGGGTTGGTACATGGAAAGGCTATTCATACAGAACAATCTACTTGTTAAGCTTTAATTAATTAATCAATTAATTTCTTTGGTAGTGGTGCTAGGAATGATCCCAAGACCTTGCTTGTGTTAGGCAAGGACTCTGCCCCAGCTATATCCCCCAGGGGATGAATGTTTTAGCCACTGAACTCTTGTTTTTTCCTGGTTCATGGTCTCGATATGTAGCCCAGGCCAGCCTCAAATACATACAATGCTGCAATTGTAACCATGCCACCATAAGTTTGAAAAGGTTTTTTTTTTTTTTTCTTTTTTCCCCTCCCGAGACAGGGTTTCTCTGTGTAGTTTTTGGAGTCTGGCCTGGAACTCCCTCTGTAGACCAGGCTTGGCGTCGAACTCACAGAGATCTGACTGCCTCTGCCTCCCCAGTGCTGGGATTTAAGGCATGAGCTGCCACTGCCGCCGCCGGACAAGTTCGATAAGTTTTTAATTTTCCTTTGATTTCAATAAAACTCATTATTTTTTGGGGGGGGGAACCTTACTGATAACTCTCATATTTTTTTGGTTGTGAGCCTAGCCTTTAACGGCTGAGCCATCTCTCCAGCCCCTTACTGATAACTCTGATGTGTATGCCCAACAGCCAAGTTATTTTGCTCCTGCCTCAGCATGACTAGCAAGGAACTGTTTCCATGGAGAGCGTTTTATTCAGAGTGAACAGGAGACTCACATCAGTGTAGGAAAGGGAGAGGATTGGGCTACTTCAATCAGCAGGAAGTTCTGTCTGGTGTTCTAGCAGGCTGCCTGTACGGCTGCAGCGTTTGAGACAAACACGGACCGCTGTGAAAGAAGACCCTGAGTGGCTTACTCGGGAGATGTCACTCACTGAGAAGGCGTGAGCATCTGTCTTCTCGTGGTGGATAGGACGGCGCACGCACGTCGGCAATCCCAGCACTCAAGAGGCAGGGGTGGGAAGACTGAGTTTGAGGTCAGTCTGAGCTATGTAACAAGACTCTAGCTCAAAACAAAACAAAAACCCAAAAACAAAAAACAAACCTGGGGCTAGAGAAAGGCTTTGTAGCTAAGAGTGATCATTGCTCTTGCAGAATGTTATGCCCAGATTGTGACCCCAAAGAGACCACCGAAGACCTTGGATGTCCAGAATGCAACAACAGCAAGGTTTATTCTGTAGATACCAGTCTAGACAGGGAACTCCTTCCTACACCCAATACAGTGAGGCAGGGAGGAGCTCCTCTTTCTTTCTGTGGCTGGCTTTTTAAAGGCAAAAACCACAAGCCCTTCAGGGGGGCTAGGGGGGTTTGCACGGGTGCAACTTGGATTGGTTTACTTTTATCTCTGTTCTCTTTTAATGGGGTGAGGGTATGCAACCTTCGAATTTACTGGTTGGGGGTTACAATTATCACTTTGGGGGCAATCTGGCACAAGTCCCAGGCTTTGTCCTTGAGCCGCCATGGGGGCTGGCTGGCCAAGCACGTACTGACTGTGGGGGCTGGCTCAGTGGTCCAAGCTCTGTCCTTGACTCATGCCCATAACTCTAAGTTGGTGAGGGGTCCCAGACAGTAAACATCTGGCTGAACTTTGAGCAGTCAGAGTACGTGTAGAAAGGGAGCTACTGCCAGGACTATGTCTTTTGTTCACGGCCCTCCCAGAGACTGCTTGCTCAGTCTCAGGAAACTGAAATTGAGGCCTGATCTCTGTGAGAAGACTGAGCAGGCTGTTATAGCATCTGCTTGGTCCTTTCACAGAGGACCTGAGTTCAGTTCCCTGCACCCATGGTGGGTGGCTCAAGACCAGCTGTAAGTCTAACTCCAGTGGGATCTCATGCCTCAAGAACATGCTCTCCCATGTCCATACCTACCCGCATACAAATAACTTAAAGTAAATAGAAAAAATAAGTAGAATACCAAACCACCACAAATCAAAATTTCCTCCATGAACTTAACAACGTGGAATTACGATATTGCTGTGGAATTCACACTGGTGAGAATAAATTAATTTATCAGATGGACCATTTCCTCATTGCATGCTATTTCCTCTCATGCTAGCCTCTGGCATTGAATTTCTTTATGAAAACTTCTTCAATTCCGTCGGTTCGTAGCTAGTTTTAAAACAAGACTCCCATATAGTTCCCTCTTCTGTATTTATATGATTGTATGCAGCATCCTTTAGCTCAGTCATAACTAGGATCACCGAAGTGGAGAACAGTATGAAGAGAAGAGTTCCGAAGTATGGATCTCTGCTACACGAAGGAACTGCAGACGAGCCAGCTCTGAAAAGAAACACGGTCAGAACTCCTGGTCGCTTCTAAGCAGTTGGAGCAGCTCCATATTTAAAAGCACCAGAAAGGCAACAGATTGGCGGGTGCTCTGGCATTCTCCTGTTTTTTTTTTTTTTTTCCTAGAGACTAATTATCTGTTATTTAGCAGACTTGCTAATATACTGTGGAGTTCTCCAAGCAACTTAATGGCTCAGCTAGCAGATGCGTTATTAAATAGCAAACAAACAGGACTTGCCACATGAATCATCTTTGCCAAAGGATCTGTAGACTTTTTCTAAACACTCGCAAGAGGAATGGACCTTTGATTCACAGAGATAGCCCACTATTTCATGGATGTATGTGGTGCCAGGCACTGAACGCAGGGCCTTGAGCCTGCTAGGCAGTTAACATTGAGCTATACCCCAAATCAATAGATCTTGTTCTAAGGAGGTGAGTATACCACATCATTTAAAAAAAACCTTAATATACATATCATTTCACAGACTCAATAAGATGGTTTACATTATCATCATTCATAGATACCATTATGTGTTTTAATAATGGAATCTGGGTGATTTTTGTCTCCACAAAATTTGAGGCAAAAATTGAGTATGTCATTAATGTAATAAGGGCAAGATTTTATTCAATCTTATATATTCAGTTAACTGAACTGATTTTTTTTTTTTTAATTTAGACTTCAATGGACCATAAACGCTGTGAAGCTCTCTTAGCTCTGCTGGGTTCCAGCCCCTGCCTGCTCTGTGGCACTTCCTCAGGTGTGGACACCAGGGTGCTCTGTCCCCAACCTCCTGCATGTGGGGAACTCTGTCTCCATGCCTGCCTGCTGAGGAACTCACAATGGCTGCTTGAAAGCAGCTCTGGCCGGGCAGACTGAGAGGGGAAAGGTCACATAACATGCCAAGAACGGCTGAAGAGCAAGCTAGAAATATGAAAAAAAAAAGAAAGAAAGAAAGAAAAAATGGAGGGGTGTGTGTGTGAAACACAGTGAATACATGGATGGATTCAAATCCTAGCCCGCTTCTGCACTTGTGAGAGCAGGGTGAATTTTCTAATCTGTGTGTTTTCTCTTGCCTGTAAAATGAGATGACTAACAGGCTTGGGGAAATGAAATGAATTGATGTAAAGGCATCAGCTACTTTCCTCATTGCTGGGACTGAGAACATGACAAGAAACAGCTTTAGGAAGCAAAGGCATTTTTGGGGATCATGGTTGGAGGGGATACAGTCCATCAGGGCGGGGGAGGAGTGGCTGGCCTTCTGGTGGTGTCTGCAGTTAGAAAACAGAGAGAACAGGAAATGGGGGCGGGAGTATGAAGAGAACAGGAAATGGGGGCGGGAGTATGAAGAGAACAGGAAATGGGGGCGGAAGTACGAAGCCTCCAGGTCCACCTAGTGATGCAGTCCCTCCAGCCAAGCTCCTAAAGCTCCCACAAGCCTCCCCAACAGCTCCAGCAGCTTGGACCAAGTGTTCAAACACACATGGTAATAATGGGGGGACAGTTCGCATGTAAGTTACGACATTAAGTAACTGCCTGGCTTACGACCAAGATGATACCGATGTATTATTTATTGTTATTATACTTGGCTCATCATGTATGTGAAAGATTATTATGTAAGAGGGAGGATTTGACCCATCTGGAGCGGCATTATAGGGATCAATGGTGAGAACCACAGCTTATTTTATTTTGACTCAAGGATGGCACGCATACAGGAAAGTGGTGGGCACTATCATTATGAAACAGGAGCCCCCCAAAATTAGAATTTCCCCAGGAATCTCATGCCCAGGGAGGGAAATGCTGAATCCCTGGTACAGAGTAGGAATTTGCCTTCCAGGAGGAGAGTTCACACTGACTGACATATCCATATCTCTTTTGTTTCATCTGTTCTTTGAAAATATGATCCTGATACGGGAAAGAGAGAGAGGGGAAGTAGGAGCCTTTGTCTTCTAGGTATAGCCAAGCTGTAAACAAATCTGTTTTCTAGCTGAGAATGTGGCTCTGTGGGGAAAGTGTTTGCCTAGTCCTCATGAAGCCCTGGGCTTGATCCTTAGTGCCACTTAAAAACAGAGTGGCACACGCCTTTAATCCCAGCACCCGGGAGGCAGAGGCAGGAGGATCAGAATGTCAAGGTCATCCCTGGCTAGCAAGTTTGAGGCTAGCCTGGGCTGCAAGAAAAGGTCTCTCAAAAAATGAAAAAGTCCATTTTTTTTCCTTTACCAATTTCTGTCTCTTCATTTCTTTTAAAATCCAGAGGAACTAAGGCAGCGGGCTTGTGGCCCCTCAGTGTCTGGTGATGATGAGAGCCAGGGGTTCTGTGGTCTGAAGAGGCTCGGGTGTGGAGCTGAGCTAGCGTGGACACTGGACCAGTCAAGCTCTAACTCTCCCACTGCCTCCCCTCCCGTGATCAGATTTGTTTGCTTTCCTCTTGCCCTAAACTGGAGGCTTGAAGTGTGTGTGTGTGTGTGTGATGTGTGTGATGTGTGTGTGTGTGTGTGTGTGTGTGTGGTGTGTGGTGTGTGTGTGTGTGTGTGTGTGTGGTGTGTGTGTGTGTGTGTGTGTGGTGTGTGGTGTGTGGTGTGTGGTGTGTGTGTGTGTGTGTGTGTGGTGTGTGGTGTGTGGTGTGTGTGTGTGTGTGTGTGTGTGGTGTGTGTGTGGTGTGTGTGTGTGTATGTGTGGTGTGTGTGTGTGTGTGTGTGTGTGTGTGTGTGGTGTGTGTGTGTGTGTGTGCTAGTTAAAATTATGAAGTGAATCAAAAATATCTCTCTCTTCTGTCTTCTGTTATTTTTCTCTCCACGTTTTACTTCTGATGAACATGAACTGGTTGTCCACGTTAATGGGGTTCAGCCCATTATTGCCATAGGTATACATAGCACGAATCGTTAGCTCTAACCATACCTTGTCTAAGCTTCGGTAGGCACCATTCTCCATTCAGCTTGGGTTTCTTTGTTGTTACTTCCACATCCGAGAGAGAACACATGGCACTCGTCTTTCTGTGTCTGGCTTATTTCATTCAACATCATGTCTTCCAGTAATATCCACTTTGCTTCAAGTAACAGAATTTTACTTTTTATGGCCAAATGCCAATCTGTATTCACCACATTCCCTTTATCCATTGATTCACTGATGGACTTTTAGACTGAGGAAATAGCTTAGCTATAGTGTATAATGCCACAATAGATACAGCATGCAAGGGTCCCTTTAGCATGGTTATTTCATTCCCTTCGGATATATACCCAGAAGTGGGACAGCTCGATCATATGGGAGAGCTCTTTTTAGTTTTTTTTTTTTTTCTTCATTTTTTTCGAGACAGGGTTTCTCTGTGTAGTTTTGGAGCCTGTCCTGGATCTCGCTCTGTAGACCAGGCTGGCCTCGAACTCACAGAGATCCATCTGGCTCTGCCTCCCAAGTGCTGGGATTAAAGGGCGTGTGCCACCACCGCCCGGCTCTTTTTGTTGTTGTTGTTTTTTAAATATCTGTTTTTTTTTTTAAAGAATTTATTTATTTTTATTTTATGTGCATTAGTGTATGTATGTCTGTGTGAGGGTGTCAGGCACCCAGGAACTGGAGTTACAGATGGTTGTGAGCTGCCATGTGGGTGCTGGGAATTGAACCCCGGTCCTCGGGAAGAGCAGTTATTGCTCTTAACCACTGAGCCATCTCTCCAGCCCCGTTCTTCTTCTTCTTTTTTTTTTTTTTCCTGAGACCGAGTTTCTCTGTGTAACTTTGGAGTCTGTCCTGGAACTCACTCTGTAGCCGCCGCCGCCGCCACCACCACCACCACCACCACCCGGCTCTTTTTTTTTTTTTTTTAATCTTTTTAAAAATTTTTTTTAAAAAATTCATCTTTTTAGTTTTATGTTTAAACCTCCATACTGTTTTTCACTGGAACAATCTGAATATTATTAACACTGTTAAAAGGGTCATACATAAAGTTAGTTATATACTTTGGTCAATCTCCACTAAAATGCTAATATTATTCTTTAGCCAATACAACAACAACAACAACAAAAATACACTGAACCCTAAAATGTATATAGAAATATAAAAGACCTCTTGTAGTTTTGAAAAAATCAAATCTAAGGGAACAGGAGATAGGACACAGTGGGTAGAGTACTTGATGTGCAAATCTTAGGACCAGAAATTGGATGGGAGGGATCCACATTAAAAGTGTGCCAGTCTGTGTCTATAATGCCAGCACCAGGGAAGGGGAGACAGGAAGATCCCCAGGTGTTGCCAGATAAGCCAGTCTGGCTGAATCGGAAAGCTCCAGGTTCAGTGAGAGATCCTATTTCAAAAAATCAGGTGGAGAGCAATTGAGGAAGACACTCAACAGTGTTCTTCTGGCCTCCACATACAAGTTCTCACAAATACACATACATCTCTCCCCACACATGCACAGACACCTAAAGATCAAATTTAGAGGCATTTACAATACCTGATTTAGCTGGGCGGTGGTGGCACACGCCTTTAATCCCAGCACTCGGGAGGCAGAGGCAGGCGGATCTCTGTGAGTTCGAGGCCAGCCTGGTCTCCAAAGCGAGTTCTAGGAAAGGCGCAAAGCTACACAGAGAAACCCTGTCTCGAAAAACAAAAACAAACAAACAAACAAATACAATACCTGATTTAAAGATATTACAGAGTTATTGTAACCAAAACAGCCTGGAGTGGACATAGGAAAAAAAAAAAACAGACACATGGATCAAAAGAGCAGAGTGGAGATCCAGAAACAAACCCACACACCTACCTCTAACTGAGTCTCAAGAAAGGCACCACAGACATAGACTATAGAAGGTGAAGCCGCTTTAGCATATAACACTGGGAAAACTGGGTTACATAATCAAGAATTTGAAACTTGACCTGTATCCCTCATCCCATACAAAACTCTACTAAAAATGGATCAAAGGCCCAAGTGTAAGAGCTAAAACTAAGGAGCGAGCAGAAGGAAATATATGGAAGCAGAAGTAGTGGCTCGGGCCTATCATCTTAGAGCTGGGAAAGGAGAGGCAGAAGAGTCCAGAGTTAAAGTCTAGCCTCATCTAATCTAGTGAATCTGAGGCCAGCCTTGGTTCCATGAGACCCTATCTCCAAAAACAACAAACAAAATACCAAAACAAAAAGGAAAACATCAGAAAACCCCTTCAAGACATTGGTACAGGCCACGAATGAGGTTTAGGTAAGATCCCCCTAACACTGAGTAGTGACCGGTGACCTTGAGTTAACAGGCTGATGACTCCATTTCAGACTCTGGGGTAAGTTTCCTCTTTGGTAGGGGTGATTTTATTGGATGTGGTAATAAAGGGGATTGGGATAGATGATGACATTCGAGACTTTCTCAATTTGAACATTCCATTGCAGAAGGAGGTTACAAAATCCATGGCATACCCGACAGCACTTTGGCACCACCTCCCTTTATTTTAGGGCTTTCTGTCCCAGGCTTTCTTCTGAGAGTCCTTGATTCTCAAGAGTTTGACATTGTCCATTGACGTGTCTATGACCAGTATCGCATTCTTTTAATAGATTGTTGCTAAACTGTAGTTTGTTTACAGTACTCTACAGATTAATGTTTATCTTTCTGATTAAAAAAAAACTTTACTGATACTATGGGTTAAGGACTTAACCTTAAAAGGAGCATGAGGCTTAGTGTCCCAGTGAGCTTTGTCAATTTGACACAGCCTAGAGTCATCTGAGAGAGTAGTCCCAATTGAGGGACTGTCCAGTTCCGACTGGTCTCTGGGACATTGTTAATTGATGCAGGAGGGCCCAGTCCACCGTGGGAAGTGCCATTCCCTGTGCAGAGTGGTATTGGCTTGCATAAGAAAGCTAGCTAGGCATGAGCCAGTGAGCAATGCTTCTCTATGGTTTCTGCTTCAAGTTCTTGCTTTAATTCCTGCCCTGATTTCTCTTAATGGTAGAAGGCAATCTGTAAAATGAAATTGATCTGTAAAATGTCCCCCTTAAAGTGCTTGTTGTTAGAGTGTTTTATCACAGCAACAGGGAGGAGACTGGAACAGTTAACAGTGTTGCAGCACGTGGAGAAGATTGTTGGGGACAAGTAAACCCTTGATTTAATTGTACAATGTAGTCAACCATTTAGTTTGCCTCATGAGACAAGACCACCAGCATAAAACTGTCAGTGGTGGCAAATGTTTTAAAATTTATGATACATGATTGTTGGGAAATTGCCTTAAATAACTGAATATATACAACATACCTGACACATGGTAAGAGCCCAGTAATTGGGGGTTATTATTCTCATCATTATTAAGAGTGTGAAGGTTGTTCATAGGATGATTTCTTCCCTTTATAAGCTCAAATTTCCTCTGTATTTAAAAAAACAATGTATACTTCATTTATGTTAACTATGGGGTTTGTATTTTTAAATTTAACTCAACGCCAAATGGACTCAGGGAAGTTTTGGTGAATAGGTGAATAGAAGTAAGTTGTGGTGAAGCCACAGCAGCCACTTCTTTCTTCTCCTTACTGAAGCTTGGCAGTCTTCTTTGCTTGGATTTTAAAGTCATAAATATCTAGTCTTTGTTCTTTCTCTCCCTCCCTTCCTCCTGTCCTTCTTTTTCCCCTTCTTTCTTTCTTGTTCTGGGGATGGAACACAGGCCTTGTGGATGCCAAGCACTCTGCTATACCATAGAGCTACATCTCCAGCCCTTGGTTTTGCAAGGCAGGTGCTTGCTATGAAACCCAGGCCGACTTCTAACGCCCTATCTTCCTATATCAACCTCGTCAATGCTGGGATTACAGGCCACAACTAATGTGACTGGCTTGCTTATGCCTTGTCGCTGGAGGGTGACTCAAATACTGAAGAGCAGGGTGTTATTTCTGCGAGGCAGTTTTTAAGGAAAGCATTGGAGAAATGGACAGATCACCTCTGAGAGATCTCGACAAACAAACCCAGGGCTCTTAACTAGTCTGGCTTTGTCTCTCCAGGCTGATAAGATAATGAGTAACACACCACGAGGATCAATGTCAAATCGGAAAAGTCTTTGCTCAAAGGAGGCCATTATCATGAAGTTAGTATGATTTAGAGTCACAGACAGTCTGTATTTTGGAAATTATGTATATATCCACAAATAATGTATATACTTTTCATTTTTAATTTTAAACACATGGTATGATTTCATATGTGCTACTGAAATATTGTATTTCTGAGATTTACCCACACTGAGAGATGTGTGTGTGTGTGTGTGTGTGTGTGTGTGTGTGTGTGTGTGTGTATTTATCCACTTATAGCTATCTAGAGATAATTTGATGGGCATATCACTCTAAATGTTAAGATTATATTTGGCCAAGGATAACTACCATGAGCCAAAACCAAGGGAATCCTAAACACGCTAAGAAACATCTCCGGCTCTTGTGTCTAAACCCAAAGACAAGTTTCCAGGGATGATGTGACACATCACAGTGAAAAGACCCCGCCCCCCTCCACTGCGGCTGTTCTAGGACATGCAACTGTACCACAAAGTCACCACAAAGTCTACCACCCTTCTAGTGTGTGTGTCTTCATTACTGCAGTACAATAGATAAAGGGAAGAAGTTTCACGCTCCCATTTTATTTATATCCACTGGCCTAAAGCTTAAATACAGACCCCACCAACACAGACTAGGAAAAAGAACTTCGCCTGAACGTTACCTAATATTGTCATGTTCTGTCACTGGTGAAAAGGGGGAAAGTGAATTTTAAGGAAGAATTACATGTCTCCACCGCACTGGCCATATGGGTGATTTCTAAATTATTCCTACAATTACAAACAAGGCCGTGGTGACCATTCATAGAGATGTCTTCTTGTGTTCTTGGGTGGCAGTTTTCCTAGGGGAATATGCTGTTGGTAGTTCATATTTTCAACCTTACTAGAGACCACCATTTGCTTTCCAAAATGGTTGGACCATGTTTTGCTCTTGTTGATATGAAAGGTCTTGTTTTTCTATATACTCCTGACACTGGACATTGGATTTCAATTTTTTATTTTTCATAAACTGATGGGGTCGTGGGGTGGCGACCTTGGCAGAAGCAGTTTTGATAGAGTGGAAGGGTGGAAATCGGCTTGCTGGGGAGAGAGCGAGAGGCAGTGAGATGGAGCTAGTCGGTGATATTCTCACTAAGCAAGTCCCGAGGCCAAGGAGCAGTCACCTGTGAGCTGGTTGTGGGAACTTCGCCTTACAGTTAGAGTCCTGAGCTATTGGGAACAAGGAGTGCAGAATTCACCAGAGGAAAAGCAGAGACACTGGGCAACAGATTTCTAATTTCTAGAGTAAGTTCTGTGGGGTTAAAAATTTCAGAGATGAGATATTCCCGGGTGATGATGAGACATGGAAGATAAGAATAGCTGACAAGTAGGATGAGGAAGCTCTCTGACAGGTGGAGGAAATAGTTCTGTTGTTAAAGAGCTTGCTGGCAAGCATGAAGACCTGAGTTCAAGCCCCAGCACCCACGTGAAAAGACAAGTGTGATGCATTCTCAGCTGGGAAGGCAGAGGCAGGAGGATTCCTGGGGTGTTCTGGTCAGCCAGCTGGGCCTCATCAGTAAACGCCATGTTCCAGTGAGAGATCCTGACTCAAAGATCAAGGTAGATGGTTCTTGAGTGGTGTTGACCTCTGTCTTCACACACACACACACACACACACACACACACACACACACACACACACTCACACACACACACACACACAGAGACAGAGACACAGAGAGAGAGAAAGAGAAAAAAGAGACACACACAGAGCACAGAGAGAAACACACAGAGAAAGACAGAGACACAGAGAGACAGAGATAGAGCGACAGACACGGAAAGAGCAGGGAGAGAATCTGAGGCTTTGAAATGTCTAGGGAATCATTTAGTGTTGTTCACTCAATAAAAAATTTCGAGCACTTCTGGGTATCCAGCGTTGTTCTTCACACAGGGCGTGCACATCAAGTAATAAAACCCCGTCTCTGAAATGAGACCTCATAGCAAATACATAAGCAGACTAATATATATATATATATATATATATATATATATATATATATATATATATATATATATATATATATATCAAAAGAACTACTGAAAAAAAAAGGAGGCTGCTGAGATGGCTGAATGAATAAGGGCTTTTCCTGATGAGCCTGACAACCTAAGTTTGATCCTGGGACCCACATGGTGGAAGGAGAAAAACTGACTGTTCTAGGTGTCTTAGTTAGGGCTTCTATGGCTGTGAAGAGACACCATGACCACAGCAACTCTTATAAAGGGAAACATTTAATGGTGGTGGCAGCTTACAGTTTCAGAGGTTAAGTCTATTATCTTCATGGCAGGAAGCATGGAGGCATGCAGGTAGACGTGGTGCTGGGAAGTAGTTGAGAGTCCCACATTCGGATCCACAGGCATCAGGAAGAGAGAGAGACGCGGGGCCTGGCTTGAGGTTCTGAAAACTCAAAGCCTGCCCCCAGTGACACACTTCCTTTAACAAGGCCACACCCACTCCAACAAGGCCACACCTCCTAATAGTGCCACTCCCTATGGGCCTATGGAGGCCATCTTCATTCAAACGACCACACCAGGTTGTCTTCTGATCCCTACTCACATGTACAGGAACGTGACCTCACACATACTCACGTAATAGTACATCTGTAGGAGGAATTATTGGTGACCCAGGCATCCTGGGGTACCTGGTTTGGTCTAGAGACAGTAGTACTAATTCAGAAGAGATGACAAGGGCATAATTGAACAGGAGTCATTCATCTTCTTAATTTTTATCTTGGTTTATGAGAAAGAAGTGTTTTTTAGAGCTTAACAGTTCTAACAAGATCTTGAGAATCAACCTGTTTTCCCCATAACGAATGACAAAAAATTTATTAGCCACCCCCCAACCCTGAGTTTTTTCTTTGTACATGTCTCCTTCTGTTCCCAGACAAGAATGTGTTTTTGTTTGCTTAGAATGTGAAATAGTTGTCTCTTGACAAGTTATGAAATGCCTTGCTTTTCTCCCCTTCTCTTGTTGACTTCATGCCCCATTTTTTTTTTTAAATCTTGTGTGAATGTTGTAATTTCTAGAACACCTACCAGAAAGCTGATTGCTATCAGGAAGTAGGACAAAACCAAAACCCCAAAGAAAAAGCAAAGCTTTCACCTTTTGAAACTCATTAGTCTTAGTGTAGGAAATATCTTTATCTTGCCCAGCAGAGGGGTGATGTGGTCACCTTAAGCCCTGGCCTCCAAGCCTGTTGATCTTGGCAGGGGCACCAGTCCAGAAGAAAATGCTAATTTGGACAGATAAGAGTCAGTGTAATCTTGGGGGTGAAAAGTCATATGGTTTACTGAGTCAATATATATCACACGCACACACACAATAAGAAAAACCTTAAAAAAATGATAGAGAGCTGTGAGAGAGATAGTAACTGGCTTAAATTTCTTTGAAAATTGAAGTACTAATGTCTCCCCCAAAATTGTGGGCCCAGAGCCTTTAGATAAAAAAAAAAAAAAAAAAGATCCTTTCTATATACAGAGTGGCATGGTTTTCATCATTTTCTCTTTCTGTTCCCAAAGCAAGGAAGGAGAGAGTCAGAGGGACGGGATGAACGGAACAGTGGTTTTGTTAGGACACTTGGTGGCAATTGTGGCCTCATCACTAATTACACTAATTAGCTGTGAGAAGCGGGAATTAGCTGTGAGATGTGGGTAAGTAACCCCGGCTCCCTATAATTTCTTCTCTTATTTGCAAAATGATGGGATTGGCCTCTGTTGTTTCTGCCTCTTTCTGATTTAAAATCCTGTGATTTGGGGTTATACTCTGTAAAGGGACTCTCCGTTGAGAATGCCCAGGGGCCTGGAACAAATCCCCATGGCTGCTTTCTACTTTTATGTTAGATCTACATAGAATTTTCTAGATTGACGTAGCAGCAAGAAGTGCTATGTTTGTGCACATAAGAAAGGATGGGCTGGCAGGTGGTGAGCGACATAACCATCATTTACACCAGAGCCAGAAAGCTGTTTACTCAGCTCCAAGTTCACGAAGGTTCTCTGGGCTCCTGGGTTAACTCACTTCCTCAAGCCCCACAGAAACAACAGACCGAATGAAGTAGCATTAAGCCTCATGCAGCTCTGGAGAGCTAAGAAGAGGAGTTGATTGACGTAAGTGCTTTAGGTGGTGATAATATGAGTTCTAAAGCCAGCTACTCTTTCTAGCAGGTTGATTTTTCTTGCTGGATCTTTGGGCTTTGGGGTAAGATCTCTACCCCTCCTATACCTTGATATTCATAGTCAGAAAATGGAAAGACTAGAAATGACCTCACAGTGCAGCTGGGAAAATGGAAAGAAATCAAGAACTTCCAACGGTGCCTAACACGCTGTCTTAGTTAGGGTTTCTATTGCTGTGAGGAGACACCATGACCACGGCAACTCTTATAAAGGAAACTTGCTTCCAGTTTCAGAGGTTCAGTCCATTATCATCATGGCAGAGAGCATGGCAGTGTGCAGGCAGATGAGGTGCCGGAGCTGAGAGTCCTACATCCTGCAGGCAACAGGAAGTCAACTGACTGTCACACTGTGTGAAGCTTGAGAAAAAGACCTCAAAGTCCACCCTCACAGTGACACACTTCCAGCAGAAGGTGTGGCCCAGTTTAAAGGTGTGCCCTTCAGCCTCAAGGTATGGATTAAAGGCATGATGTCATCCAACCTTCTCCAACAGGACCACACTTCCTCCAACAAGGCCACACCTCTTAATAGTGCCACTTCCTAGGAGCGTATGGGAGCTGAACACATTCAAACTACCACATACATATTGAATTCTTAACACCTTACCTATGGCTGTTGTCTTTTGGGGAGGAATTATAGGTACAATGATTAAAATTAATATTGAATATTAAAATAGATTGGATTGGACATGGATGGTAAGACACATCAGGAATTAAAAAAATAAAACACCAAACTCTTTCCTCCCATGCAGATGAAAGAGAATAACTTTGATGATCCCTGATAAAGGAACCTAAAGTGTTAGGCAATAGAGAGAGGCAGGCAGGCAGTAGAGTAATTAAATACACTGTCACAGAGAAACCAAATCAGTCTTTATTCTCCGGAGTCCTGGCACAGAGCATGTGCCCCAGGTCAAGGGTATGAATTCTACTTTCCAAATTAACTGGGCTATTTGTTGCCCGACATTGCCAAAGTGAGTGTTGAGATCACAGAGAGAAATGACACAATATTCCAGTCTTTGCCTTGGGTCATAAGCCACATGAAAATGTAATTTATTGTCTAAATTGGGACACAGTCAAGTGAAAGAAAGCACCATTCATAATTATGCCAGGCCAAGAGGGGTACACTATAGCCATCAAAGGTAAACTGGGATACAGTTTTCCCTGGTTACGTGGTTGGAAAACACCGAAGAGAAGCCCGATGGCCACCCAGTCTCTCTTCCTATTTAGGACCTGCACCAGTTGCCAAGAAAACGAGGAACGTCATGAGCCGAAACACTACAGCCACCAGGGAGTCCAGCCTAATCCTGACATGATAAACATGATATGGTAACCAAGAAGTCCCAAACAGTTGAGGCAAGCCAACGGCACGAAAGCCTGACGCCACACAGTAGGAACAAGAGAGTCCCTATCAAACAACAAAACCAACACAAGAGGCTGGGGGATCTGTACGAATTCATTCTTCCCACAGAACAAAAAAGGGTTGCTATTCCTCAACAAAGTAACCTAGGTCTGAGGAAATCTAAGAAAGAATTGCCTCTCCCTTAGAGTTACCAGACTGAAGAAATCAAAATAAAGGATATCCAGTTAAATGTTAACTGTCTACTTTTCTATGTATATGCATATCAAAGAAAAGGAAATTATTGTGTGGAATACACTCCCACTATAGATATTTTAACATTACTTTTGCATGTATGTGAGAGTGTATGTGCACTACGTGTATGCAGGAGCCCAGGGAAGCCATAAGGGGGCACTGTACTCCCCTGAAACTAGAGTTGGGAGTTGTCCTCTGTGGGTCATGTGAACCAAACCTGGGTCCTCTGCTCTCAACCATTGAGATATCTCTCCTCTTGTTTTGTTTTTAATCTGAAATAAGTTATATATATATAAATTACATACTTTTTTTTCCCTATAATTATATCTCCTTTGTCTTTCCATAACAATCTTTTGTTAGAATTTGCCTGTTAAATTTCTTATAGTGGGGCTGGAGAGATGGCTCAGCGGTTAAGAGTGCAGGCTGTTCTTCCAGAGGTCCTGAGTTCAATTCCCAGCAACCACATGGTGGCTCACAACCATCTGTAATGAGATCTGGTTCCCTCTTCTGGCATGCAGACAACATGCAGGCAGAACACTGTATACATAATAAAGAAATAAAACTTAAGGAAAAAAAACTCTTGTAGTAACTGCCCATGTTCCATTTATCTTCATCACAGCTATCCAACTTGTTTTTTTTTTTTCTTTTGTATCTTGAAAATTTCTTTATGAGAAAATGTATTCAATGTCAGTATCATGAACAAGTACACTGAACACAGCTGGTAGCCTGTTGAAAACTTGGAGGGTTACTCTTCAAATTGGGGCTATTAAATAACCCAGGCTCACATTTCATAGCCTAAGTCATTTTTTCTAGTCTTCAGGATTATGTTGTGATTAATAACTTAAAAAAAAGTTATCCATTGACAGTTGTGGCTGGAGAGATGGGTTAGGGCTTAAGAGCACTGACTGCTCTTCCAGAGGACCTGGGTTCAATTTTCAGCACGCACATGGTGGCCCACAACCATCTTTAACTCCAGTTCCAGGGGATCCATCATCCTTTTCTGACCTCCACAGGCAACCAGGCACACATGTAGAACATAGACATATGTGCACACAGAATACCTAAGTGTATAAAATACATAAACAAAATTTTCAAAGTTGTCGTCAACAAGGAAATATTGTCATCCATTTGATTCCTTACTTCCACATCATTCCTGATGATTATGTTTGTTGCCAAGCTGGAAGTCTTTAAGCACATCCATGTAAAAGAAAAGACGTCATCACAGGATGAAAATACCCACTTCTAAAGGTACTCATGGGAAGGGCCACAATGATTGTCCATTTTAATTTGGAATTTCACAGTCAGGTGTGGTGGCACACGGCTATAATCCCAGCACTTGGGGAGAGGCGAGAGAGGAAGATCAGATCAAGGTCATCACTATAGTGAGGTCCATATATATGTATTAAGGTTACCTTTGATACATAGTGGGCTGAAGGCCTGGACTGTATGAGATCTTGTCTAAGAAATTCTTCTTTTTCTTTTTCTTGTAATGGAACAGCCTTGACACCTAAAGAGGTGACTATGTAGTAGATTTTATTATTTATTTTATATATAACAGATTCAACAGTTGTTTTATGCAAAACAGGTCTCTCAGGCTAGATCATGTGCACTGAAAGACTGATGTCAATATATTTCATGGGATGACATAATTTTTTGCTTCAGTTAAATTACCTTATTCATCTAAATTCTTCTTAGTTGAAAATCAGTTTATCACTTGTTGGTACTAGTTAAGGACATAACATATTTCATGCCTAGCTGTTTACATATATCAACTTACATTGGACTTAGCACCTTGGATTTTTTGTTGTTGGTTTTTTTGTTTTTGTTTTGTTGTTTTTGAGACAGGGTTTCTCTGTGTAGCCCTGGCTATCCTGGAACTTGCTCTGTAGACCAGGCTGGCCTCAAACTCCGAGATTCGATTGCCTCTGCTTCTGGAGTGTTCTCAGATTAAAGTTGAACACCACCACTGCCTGACACATCATGTTTTATGTTGAGTGGATAATTGCATGCGGTGAATTCAGAATGACCTCTTCTCTCTTCAATAAAAGACCGCTGCTTAGAAAATTCATCATAAAATTTACACTTGGGTTTTGACGTTTTAGGTTCAAACACGCTCTAATAGAAGGCAGATAATAGCAATCACGGAAAGAAGGGAAATGATGACATTTAATATTCTCACAGTAGTGTTCGTATGCTGTTACCTTGTGGGTATTGAATTGTTGAATGGGCTGATACACTTATGAGCCAGTGATAAACTGAACTGGAGACATAATTCACAGGCACAGTCTCCCAAATAATCAAATCTTATTTTGGGTTTGTTTTGCTTTCTGAGACAGGGCCTTACTATATGGTAGGTATCTCAGATAGAACCGTGTGATGAGTCTTTCTCTGTCCTGCCAGCCAGCTCTCAAATAATAATATGGAGACTTCTTGCCAGGCGGTGGTGGTGCACGCCTTTAATCCCAGCACTTGGGAGGCAGAGCCAGGTGCATCTTTGTGAGTTCAAGTCCAGCCTGGTATACAAAGTGAGATCCAGGACAGGCTCCAATGCTACACAGAGAAAACCTGTCTTGAGAGGAAAAATACAGAGACTTCTTATTAATTATGAAAGCTCAGCCTTAGCTTAACTTAAATGAACTAGCTCTTAAACCTTTAATTAACCCATTTCTATTAATCTACATGCTGCCACGTGGCTCGTGGCTTTTCTCTCTTCTGCATATCCTGCTTCCTCTGCATCTGGCTGTCAACTCCCCTTTCTTCTTCCCAGAGCCCTGCCTATATCTCCTACCTAGCTGTTGGTCATTGAGCTTTTTATTAAACTGATCACTATCTTTACACAGTGTAATCAAATATCTCACAACAGGCCCGTTCCTTGTTATATTGCCCAGGCTGGCCCTATACTTGCAATCTTCCTGTCTCAGGGCTGAGCTTAAAGTCTTGGACTACTGTGCCCAATGGAATCTGATTTTATAAGAGGCTTGGTATTTAAATACTGGTGAGCTTCTCACGGTTACCATGAACAAATCCATCAGCAAACGTTAGTACTGTTGCATATGCCAAAGTATCTACAGAGAACCCACAGTGAAAGGAAGTAAAAATCCATCAGATGGTATCATCTCAACAATATAGCATCAAAATATTAAACTAAGCCAGATGGTGGTAGCACACACCTTTAATCCCAGTACTCAGGAGGCAGAGGTAGGCAGAAATCCGCATTCTAGGCCCCAGTCTGGTCTACTGATCGAGTTCCAAGATAGTCAAAGTCACACAGAGAAACCCTGTCTCAAGACAACCCCCCCCCCAATTAAAATATATGCAACAAAAACTCCTAGAAACACAGATTACACTTAGAAAACTTCAGACTGGCACACTGGAAGTAAGTAAGCCTGTTCATGATCTCATCAGGATCAAATAATCCACAGACTTGGCTGTGCAAGACACCCAGCTAGGTGCGAGGGAGAAACTTAGGCCAACAGGATCAACATCAACTAATGCAGCCTATGTTTCCCTTTGACCTCCATGGCTTTTTAAATGAAGCAATCCAGAATTTAAAGCAATGAATCAAAATTTCATTCCGGAAGAAAAAAGAAAATGCATGCTGTCAACCTACATGTCTACACCTTTTGTACATTTGGGATAAAGACTGAATTATTATTAAACTTTTTTGTGACCAATTCAAATGAATCACCTTTGGCCTGTCTAGTCAGGGAGAAGATGTGATTTAGATGGACAGTATTCTTGGAGACAACTTTCAAAAATGGAAGAAGGCTGCGGACGTAGCTCAGTGGTGGACAAGGTAAAAATTCAATAAGGAGCCAGGTACAGTGGTATATGCCTTTAACCCAGCACTCAGGAGAAAGAGGGAGGGAGACCAGAAGGATCAAGTCATCCTCAGCCAGATAGGGAGTTCTGTGCCAGCCAGAGAGAGCTTCTCTCAGATGAATAGATAGCTGAGAGATAGATAGATAGATAGATAGATAGATAGATAGATAGATAGATAGATGAGAGATAGATGAGAGACAGATGAGAGATAGATGAGAGAGATAGATGTATATATATATATATACACACACACATGGATGGATGGATAGATGGATACATAGATAGATTGATAGATAGATGATAGATAGGCAAGTGATAGATAAAGTTAAAAGAGAATATTATGCACAACGTTTCAAATTAAGCTTTTGAAAAATAAAACTGATACTTCTCTAGATAAGGGAGTAAAAATTGAGTGAAAAACTTCACGAAGTAGTAAACTTAAATAATTCAGTAACTGATAAAAAAAAGCAGAAGAAATATTTCTGTACCAAAAGACACTCACACTGGGCAATTTTTCTGGGAGCTTTCCAATCTTTTAGGAAGGAGTGTCATATTTAACTTCATAAGATAATGTTGGAATCTATAACTCTGTTTTACACAGGAGAATATTCTGGTAAGAATTCTTGGCAAACATTGCACCTATTTTAAGTATAAAAAGACGCCTTCAGATAAAACTCTTTTTTCCAGTTGGTGGTAACTGTGCCCTTCCTTCCTTCTTTCTCTTTTTTCTTCCTTCTTCCTTCTTTTTCCTTCCTTCCTTCCTTCCTTCCTTCCTTCCTTCCTTCCTTCCTTCCTTCCTTCCTCCCTCCCTCCCTCCCTCCCTCCTCCCTCCCTCCCTCCCTCCCTCCCTCCCTTCCTTCCTTCTTTTCTTCTTTTCTTCCTTTTTTCTTTTTTCCTTCCTTCCTTCCTTCTTTTCTTCCTCCCTTCCTTCTTTCCTTCCTTTCTTCCTTCTTTCTCTCTTTCTTTTCCCACATCCCTGTGTCCTACTTAACTTTTTCTACTGCTGTGATAAACACTAGGATCAAAATTAGCTTGGGGACAAAAGGGTTTCTTTGGCTTCCATGTTCTGGTCACAGCTGATCACTGAGAGAACTCAGGGCAGGAACTCAAGCAGGAACAGAGGCAGGGACCATGGAGGAGCCCTGCTAACTGGCTTGTTCTCCATGGCTTGCTCAGTTTGCTTTCTTAAACAATCCTCGACCATCTTCCTGAAGTGGCACCAAACAGACTATGAGTGCCATATCAACCAGCAATTAAGAAATGTACCACAGCCGGGTGGTGGTGGCACATGCCTTTAATCCCAGCACTCGGAGGGCAGAGCCAGGTTGATCTTTGTGAGTTCAAGGCCAGCCTGGTCTACAGAGCGAGATCCAGGACAGGCTCCAAAGCTACACAGAGAAACCCACAGAAAAAACAAACAAACAAAAGTGCCGAGTGAAGGAATGATCAAACTCTTTCTACAAAACTTTTGAGGTCTGTGGGTTGCTGTGCATAACTAACTTACCTCACTCAAGAATTATTTGCTGGGTTTAGTGGCTAAGAGCGTTTCCGGCTCCTGGTGAGAGTCAGAGTTAGGTTCCCAACACCCACATCAGGTGGCTCACAACCTCCTGTAACTCCAGGCTCAGGAAATCTGGCTTCCACAGGCACCCACCTTCACAACTCATGTACACACACACACACACACACACACACACACACACACACACACACACAACTTTATTTATTGATTGATTGGTACATATTTTTTTTTGAAACAGGGTTTCTCTCTGTGTAACAGCCCTGGTTGTCTTGGAATTCTCTTTGTAGACCAGGCTGGCCTCGAACTCACAGGGATCCACCTGCCTCTGCCTCCCGAATCCTTAGACTAAAGGCATGTGCCGCCACTGCCCAGCTACAAAAGCATTCATGCACATATACTCATTGAAATCTACCTGTTTTTGTTTCTTGCTATCATTTCTTCCTTCTTCTTTCTTAAAATATCAGCCTTAAAGTTTGTCTAAAATTTCATGGATGTTATGAGGTTAGGGAACCTTCATTGGTGGAAGTTATCAGTGCCTGTAAGGAAGCAACATCTAGTGGCCTATTCTGACTTTCCTCCATAGTGAGGTAAAGCTAACAATATGAAAATAATCTATAAAGTCACCTTTGGGTTCCAAGTTGTGAGATAACATCGTGGATCTCTGGGTGCATAGGCTTCTGCTTGCTTTGGGAAATCGCTTTTCATCTGAGGTGGAAATGGAATGGGTGCCGATTCTTTGTTTTTAAGAGAAGATTGTATTTGAAAGGCGAGGACTTTGTCCCCGATCAGAAACACCTCTTTTATATTTGAGAGAACTCCGGGGCCTCGGGAACATACTGTGACAAGCCACTGAGTGCACTTAGCAACTGAGCAAGCGTGGGCTGCGAGCGTGTGGAGCCTAGTAACATTAAGAAATCAATCGCAGAGAGGTGCTTTCGGAGCTGAACTTTTTCAAAGGCGTTATGAAGAGGTGTTGAAGCCACAAGGCAATTAGAAAATGACATGCATTTCACTGCTTGCATAATATTCTGTAGCTCAAGTTTCCTTACATGTTTTCTGCCCCCATTTTCTTATACTTCAGGAGAATAAATCATGGCTATAGACCTGTGTACAAGTGAAAAAACCCTCAGCCTACAGCATTCCTCTCGGCTGCCCCTTTGGACAGCGGTGGACATGCTGAGATACTCAGAGATTTGGAAAGTCAAGATACTCATTCCTCTGTACCCTTAAGGTCTAAAAAAAGCACCCAAGCTGTAATGTTAGATAATAAAACAGTAAAAGGACAGGCAGAAAGAAGTCTGGAGAAATTTCGAGACATAATAGGACACGAGGAAGCTGTCATCCAGTGAGATGCCAATCTTTCTTTCTCTTTGTCCCTCTTTTTCGGGAGGGTTTCCTTGTGCAGCCCAGGCTGATCTCAAACTTGTGAGCCTCTTTGCATATCTCTAGTTCTGGGATGACCAATATATTCATTCATGTGTGCCACAGTGCTCAGCGTGGTGACAATATTTTGAAGCAGGAAAGAAAGTAAGATTTAGCATGGCCAAAAATATGTGTTGGCTTATAGCACTAGGAAACAAACCTGCTTAATTACTGTTCTCTCCCTGTGAGGGAGAACCTTTCTCTCTCTCTCTCTCTCTCTCTCTCTCTCTCTCTCTCTCTCTCTCTCTCTCTCTCTCTCTCTCTCTCTCCCTCCTTTTCTCCCTCTTTCTCTCTCCCTTCCTCCCTCCCTTTCTTCCTCTCTCTTTCTTTCTTTCTTTCTTTCTTTCTTTCTTTCTTTCTCTCACTCTCTCTCTCTTTCTTTGTTTTTTGAGACAGGGTTTCTCTGTGTAGCCCTGGCTGTCCTGGAACTCACTCTGTAGACCAGGCTGGCCTTTGTGGGAGCCCGTTCTCAGGTTCCTCATGACTTTATCCAGCGGGTCCGCATAGAGAGGATGATTAGGACCATGGGCCTGAGTGCAGGTGTCTAAGATGGTCTGCACTTGGCTGTGCTGGGGGGAGGTCTTTTGCTCCACTCCTTGGCCTCTCTATAAATACCCTGAGGCAGAGACAGTCAGGGCTGGTTGGGAAAGGTTCCAGGCCCTCTCGAGGCTATCCTTTATTTTCTGTCTGTTTATCTCTGCAATATAAATCCTTCTATCTAACATTTCCTGCTGCTCACACTCAAGAAAACTCTGGGGAGCTGTGGGGTTGGTGGGTAAATGCCCCGCAGGCCTTGAACTCACAGAGATCTGCCTGCCTCTGCCTCCTGAGTGCCTCCCACCATTCCTTGCTTTAAGGGAGAATGTCTTATGAGTCTATCCAGAAACAAAGGCAGGAAAACAGTTGCATCCACAGACGGTCTTAAAATCAGGACCTCACATTGACACAGGCAGCCTTCTTTGTAGCTTTTGCCTTGGTTTCTCTGAGACATCCTGTGTTGTCTTTCCAAACCAGCTTTTTGCGCTTGGCATCTCTTGGAAGAAATGGACCACCTTTTATGTTCAGTTCCAATGCTAAGCTGAACCCCGTTTCAGATTCCCCAGAAGAATCTGATTGGTTTAGACAGATAAAGGGCTCATCTTGTCCCAATCATTAGGAGACTATTAGAGAAGTCACACGCTCCAAACAAGGCTCTTGGGTGGGTGGGGAACAGTTATCAGAAGAGGCTTACATGCCTAGGTTTCCTCAAGTGATCTCCTGTAGTCCTCACCAGGACTGTGAAGACCACCAGGGTTCTTTCCAGGTGCCCAGGCTTGAAAACTTGGATTCATTTGTGAACTCTTACTCCCTTTCAGCTTCTACACTTCTCTGTTTTTTTTTTCATTCATTCACATCATTCAGCAGTTGTAGAATAATGGCCAAGTACTAGAAATGGTTTGAAGCACTATGTAATAGTACATACAATCTCTGATACGAGAATCATGATCAGTGGTTTTGAATTTTATTTTGTTTATTGTCATTATTACTATTACTGTGTGTGTGTGTGTGTGTGTGTGTGTGTGTGTGTGTGTGTGTGCATGTGTGTATTTGATAGAGTTGTTTACAGGAACATGGATGAGAGGTTATTTACAGGAGTATGTACAACTTACCAGTGTGTGTACCACTGGAAAAAATATGTCTTTCATTTCCCTAGTAACTATTAACTACATATACATTCTCAGGAAAGGATGGGGCCTTGGGAGTCCTTCCCCACCCCACAATGGAGTGTTAAAAGGCCCCACCTTGTGCAGGTCTTGCATAGATGCTGTGAGTTCATGATGGCAATGACCATGGTATACCTGGAAGTGTTACGTTATTCCATAACACCCCAGTTCCTGTAACTCTTACATTCTTTCCGTCTCCTCTTCCACCATGTTCTCTTAGCCTGGAAAGGAAGGATAGAGATGTTCCATTTAGAGCTGATTATTCAATAGCCACTTCTCAGTATTTTGAATAGTTACGAGTCTCTATAGTAACCCTACCCCAGGGCAAGAAGCTGACAAAAGCTGACAGCATCACTAATATATAGGCACAATCATAAATATTTAGATGACAGTTTGATAGACAAACCATGTCAATTTAGGCACTGGGTGTGGTGGCACATGCTTTTAATCCCAGCCCTTGGGAGGCAGAGATAGGTGGATCACTGTGAGTTTGAGTCCAGCCTGGTCTACAGAGTGAGTTCCTAGAATAGTCTTCATAGCAAGACCCTGCCACAAAACAAACAAAAACAAAAACATGTCCATCTAGCAAAATAGCAGTAGTATCTTCTCTTCTGAGGCCTATGGCTTCTCTAGCTGTGTTTTTCTCTTTAATCAGTCACAGTACAAGGAGTGAATTCCCTCCTGAGGAGCAGGTCTCACATTCAACATGAAAGCGGTTGGTTACCCCCATAATAGTCATACCATTACTGCACTGTGCACTGGGCACCGTCTGTCTGGTAGGTTGGTAGTATATAGCATGTAGCATTTATGGATGAGGAAAACTGCTCTTGACTTTTCTATCCCATCATAGTGTTATAATTTTGTTTCAATTGTCAGACGTCATCTTTAAAGCATAAAGAAAAGAATATCAGGCCGGGCGGTGGTGGCACATGCCTTTAATCCCAGCACTTGGGAGGCAGAGCCAGGCGGATCTCTGTGAGTTCGAGGCCAGCCTGGGCTACCAAGTGAGCTCCAGGAAAGGCGCAAAGCTACGCAGAGAAACCGTGTCTCAAAAAAAAAAAAAAAAAAAGAAAGAAAAGAAAAGAATATCAATTGTATTTCTTAATTTTTCATTTTTTGTGACTTCCTTCCTTACAATCTTTTAAGATTTTTTTTCATTTTTTAAAAATTCTGTTTTAGATTTATTATTTTCTGTGTATAAGTGTTTTGCCTACATTCATGATGCCCATGGAGATCAGAAAGGGGTGTCAGATGCCCTGGAACTGGAGTCGTAGATGGTGGTGAGCCACCCTCTGGGAGATGGGAACTGAACCTGGGTCCCCTGGAAGAGCAACCAGTGTTCTTAGCCACAGAGCCATCTTCCCAGCCCAGATTTTTTTTTGTTTAATCGTTATCTTTTTGTTTAGAGAATTCTCTTGAACCATTGCTCTAGTACACGTTTGCTGGTGACAAACCCCCCCAGTTTCCCTTCACTGGTGTGTACCTCAACTTGCTCTCCATTCCTGAAGTGTATTTTCGTTAGGCGTGGGATTTCTGGGAAGGTTAATGGGTTTGTTTTTTTGTTTTTAATTATTTTTATCCAGCTTTTGGGACCTGTTGTCCTGCTTCCTTCTCAGTCTGGATGAGACATTTGGCATCACCACCAACTATTTTTGGAACATACCTAAGTGAAATCGTAGAGTCTCACATAGTTCTTGAACCTTCCTTCTGCGTCCTGATGTTGATACTTCCCATGTTGGCTTGTTGTGTTGGTCAACCTGATACATGCTAGGGTCATCTGGGAGGAGGGAACATCAACTGAGAAAATGCCTCCACCAGACAGGCCTGAGGCAAACTAGGGGATATTATTATTACTATTATTGTTGTTGTTGTTGATATGGAAGAGCCCAGCCCACTCTGGGCCGTGCCATGTCTATCTGGGCAGGTGGTGCTGAGTTGTATATAAAAAAAGCAACCTGAGTGAGTCATGAGGAACAGGCCAGTGAGCAGTGTGCCCTCATGGTTTCTGCTTCAGTTCCCGCCTTGTGGTCCTGCCTTGGCTTCTCTCAAGGATAGAGTGTGGTCTGGAAGTATCAGCTAAATCAACCCTTCTCTCCCGAAACTTGCTCTTAGTGAGTGTTTTCTCCCAGCGGGAGAGGCACAAACAAGAACACGGAGTCTCTCCCCAAACCTGGAGCTCACCGTTTTTCAGCTAGGATGGCTGGACAGGAACTACCAGCAATCCTCCTGTCTCTGTCCCACCATAGCCCCGTAGTTACAGCGGTGGGAGGCCATTCCTGACTTCTTATGTGAGCGCCGGGGATTTGAACTCAGGTCCTCTCATTTATACAGTCAGCACTTTAAAGAACTGAGCCATCTTCTCAGCCCCTAGCTCAAAATTCTTTTTTTTTTTTTAAAGATTTATTTATTCATTATGTATACAGTGATCTGCCTGCATGTCTGCCTGCACGCCAGAAGAGGGCATCAGATCCCACTACAGATGGTTGTGAGCCACCATGTGGGTGCTGGGAGTCGAACTTGGGACCTCTGGAAGAGCAGCCAGTGCTCTTAACCTCTGAGCCATCTCTCCAGCCCCAACTTAAAATTCTTGTCTGAGAATTTTAACATCCCTTCTAGTTTGCATCTGAAATGTCTGCTACAGATTCACGTTTTGAGTGATTGTTTCTTGAGTGTCCACACTAATTTTGAGAGGCTATAGAACTTTTAGTAAGTGGATCCTGGCTAGACACTGGAGGGCAGAGGAGGGAAGACTTTGAAGGTTCTAGCCTGGGCCCTGGTTCTCGCCGGTATTTTCTGCTGCCTGCTCTGTCTTGATGGGAGGAGTCTTTACCACACACTTTCACCACACTAAGCTCTGCTGTACCTTCTCCTCCATGATAGGCTGTGCCCCCTGAAATCAAGAGCCAAAATAAAGCCTTTCTCCGTTATGTTGCTAAGATCAGGTGTCAACGTCAATGCCTGTTGCTTACTTTTGAATCTGGGAATGACTATCACTGCTACGAGTGATTTTTGAGTGTAACATGGACATTTGACTATTATTATGAGACTCTAGATGCCCTTCAGCTATTCCATTTTAGCAGCCTCCTCTGATACTGCTCTGGCAGAGGAGAGGGGTGTCACCTCATTACTGCTGAGTGGGAGTAAAGTCCATTCCCCACTCAGGCCCAGCTGTCATTTAGTGGAGAGGGCAGGTCCTTCTTACATCATGGATGCCACCAAGTCTCTGCTGATACTTTGAGAATTGGAGTAACTTGTCACAGCTCCCACATGCTGACACCCCAGGACAACAGTAAGGGGAGTTTGGATCTTCCACCAAGGACCCCAATGACACCACAGAAGCCAGTCAGAAGAGACAGGGTCCTTACCCGCAGGGGAGGACAGATGGCATAATTCCTTCCTAAGTCTGATGTGGAGGTGGGTTGGGTGCCTTTCACATCCTGGTAAGAGGGAAAAGTCCAGGTAGTTCTCATTTGGCCTTGGCCAGTGGGGTTGAACATGAGCGTTGCAGTTGCTTCTCTGTTGTTGGACAGAGTAAATGGGCTTCCCTTTGGATATTTATAATCTTGCTAATATACCCCTTACTCATTCCTTTTTTTTTTTTAAGACAGGGAAGGATTTTTTTTTCCCCTCTTTGTTCTCATCGATGTGTCTTTAGAATTTCATCTGAAATATATGAGGCTGTGCTTTGGGTTCCACCCACCATTTACACATCTCAGTGTATTTATTTATTTATTTCATGTAGCCTAATTTAGCCTTGAACTTGCTATGCAGCTCAGGATGGTCTTTAACTCCCCCATCTTCCTGCCTCGACCTCCCCAGGGCCAAGATTATAGAAGTGACCGCCAATCCCAGCCCTTTCACATTTGAGCTTATATATAAAGATAATTATATACACACGTGTAACTAAGATATCAATAAGTTATCTTAAGTAGCAGAACAGGAATTCGATGCATGCAATTGGAAGGTTATAAAACTAACTAGGTTATGAGACGGGCCATACATTCTTGATAGTAACGACATTCCAGAGAGACGAAGAGAGCCCAGGAGTCACACCTTTAAAGCTGAAATGCAAAGAACTTGCCCAGTGGGACAGTGTCCAGAGTCACAGGGGAGGAAAGTATGCCCACAGCTCTTATGAACAGGAAGAGAATACCATGTTTTCGTTTTTTTTTTTTAACACTGAAATTTCTCCCCAGTTCTCATTAGTGACAGCAGGAAACACAGAGAGCTGGAAGAAGGACCTGGGGACAAGCAGGCATGTGTCTGGCACCTTCCCTTTCCCTGGCAAGTAAACTGAAGCCCAGAGAGTTGTGTAACTTGACTAGAATTCCACAGGTGCCCATCAGTCATCAGGGCTCAGGGTCTGCGGCCTTGTACTTCCGGCCATTGAGAGACTCCGGGAAGTAAAGGTGTTACAGCTTCTGAGTTTGGATAGTTTAGTATTAGTCTTTATTTGTCCTTTAAAAACACAGGAAACAGATGAGTGACTAAAACTAAAAGCCTAATATATAAACTTGAAGATTTTCTGGATAACAGGATATCTTAGGGTTTCTACTGCTGTGAAGGGATGCCATGGCCTTGGCAACTCTTATAAAAGAGAACGTTTACTTGGAGCCTGCTCACAGTTTCAGAGGTTTAGTCCATTATCATGGCGGGGAGCATGGGGGCCATGCAGGTAAATGTGGTGCTGGAGAAGGAGATGAGAGTTCTCTACCCTGATCCACAGGCAGCAGGAAGAGAGAGAGACATTGGACCTGGCTTGAGCTTCTGAAACCTCAAAGCCCACTCTCAGAGATACACTTCCTCCAACAAAGCCACACCTCCTAACAGTGCCACTCCCTCTGGGGGCCATTTTCTTTCAAACCACAACACAGGGGAAATTCTAAAGTAGTGAAAAGGTTGCACTGACCATGATATTTATTTTGAAACTATTTTTCCTTTTCCTCTTCCCTCCTTCCCTCCTTTTCTCCCTCTCCATGCTTTTATACTCTTTCATTTTTCTTCCTTTCTATAGGCTTTCACTGTGTAGCCCAGGCTATCCTAGAACCCATGATGCTTTTTCCTCAGCTTCCCAAGGGCTGAGATGACAGGTGTGTAAAACACACTCAGTTCATTTTGTTGTTTTCCTGCTTGCTTTCTTACTTAGTTCTTGCTTTATGTCAAACACCACTCTAGATAGTCCAATTTCTTTAACTAACTTAATTCTTGCATCCCATCTTGTGCTGGCTAGTCTTATGTCAACTTGACATAATCTAGAGTCATCTGAAAGGAAAGAACATCAATTGAGAAAATAACTCCAACCAATCTGGCTGTAGTGCATTTCCTCCTCCTCCTCCTCCTCCTCCTCCTCCTCCTCCTCCTCCTCCTCCTCCTCCTTCTTCTTCTTCTCTTCTTCTTTTTCTTCTTCTTCTCCTCCTTCTCCTCTTCTTCCTCTTCCTCCTCCTCCCCCCCTCTTCCTCCTCCTCCTCTTCTTCGGCTTTTCAAGACAAAGTGTCTCTTCTCTGTATAGCCCTGGCTGTCCTGGAACTGACCTCAAACTCACAGAGATCCACCTGCCTCAACCTCCCGAGTGCCAAGATTAAAGGTGTGTACCACGATGGGATGAATTGGTACCAGGATTCTGGAATGTTGCTATGACAGCCCTGACTATGTGTTTTGGAAGGTTTGTGGAAGGACTTTGGAACTCTGGCCTAGAAAAGCCATTGCGTATTCAAAGCTTGATGAGCTGTTGCGTGGGAGCTTGGAAGATAAAACTGAGAGCCGTGCAGATGACGGGGGCCTGCCTTGTGAAGTCGAGAGGAAAGTTTAAAGACTGGACTGGCGCCATTTTGAAGTAGGACTCTGTAGTTCTGGTCATCTGGGACTGACAAATCAGCAGAGTTGATCAGGAAATAACTGAAGTAACATCTTTGCTGTACCGGGAAAATCAATGCTGGTTGTCTGGAGCTGAGAAATTAGAGGCTGCTACAAAGAGACCGGCATTGTTGAGGTGAGATCCTCCGGGAAGCATTTCCTCAGGGTCAGCACACAGAAGCCATGTCCCAGAGGTGGTCAAGGTTGTACCTCGTGCTGGCATCCGAACTTGGAAGTGTAGGCCCCCAAGTGATACTGGTTTTGAAAGAGAGAACAGCGGAGGCTGGGTGTTGGTGGCAGGGCTGGAGGCCCTGAAGAGAGCCCAGGAGAGGCTGTTGGTAAAAGTGCAGCCCGGCTGGAGCAGGAGCCCCCTGCATTTTGGAGATGCCAGGACCATGGGACAATTGCCAAGAACAGCAGCTGCTGTGGAGTGGAGGCTGCCAGAGCTTAGGAGACAATCTGTGTGGGCCACCGAGGGGAAAGCTGGGGAAGTGACCCAAGCCCTGTGAGGAGCCTTGAAGATCACAAATGCATCCCAGACACTGGACACTGAGGTCCAGATGCAGTGGGAATTTGGTTTGGCTTTGTTCAGATTGTATATAAAGTATTTAACTTATTTTTTAATTTTATACGAGCACACAGTGGAGAGACTTTGTTTTTTTAAAGGTGAATTTTTTTTTAAGTGTTTGGATTTATAAGACTTGTGGCTCTTTACATTTGAAAATGTTTTATATTGTGATGCTGATATTAATGTGTGATCTTGAGGATGAACAAGAAAGACTGGCTTAGCAGTGATGTGTTTGTTTGTGTGTCAGGTTGAAAAGGGGTCAATTGTTCTGGCTTGTGAACTTGACATAAGCTAGAGTCATCTGAAAGGAGGGACCCTCAACTGAGAAGATGCCTCCATAAGATCCAGCTGTAGGGCATTTTCTTAATTAGTGACCAATGGGGAGGGCCCAGCCTCCCACCAGACCATGGTGGGTGGTGCCATCCCTGGGCTGGTGGTCCTGGGCTCTATAAGAAAGGAGGCTGAGCCGGGTGGTGGTGGTACAGGACTTTAATCCCAGCACTTGGAGGCAGAGCCAGGCGGATGTTTGTGAGTTCAAGGCCAGCCCGGGCTACAGACTGAGTTCCAGGAAAGGCGCAAAGCTACACAGAGAAACCCTGTCTTGAAAAAAACAAAAACAAAAAACAAAAACAAAAAAAGAAAAAAGAAAAAAGGAGGCTGAGCAAGCCATGTGGAGCAAGCCAGTAAGCAGCACCCTTCCATGGCCTCTGCATCAGCTCCTGCCTTCAGGTACCTGCCCTGCTTGAGTTCCTGTCCTGACTTCTTTCAGTGATGGACTACAATGTGGAAGCGTAAGCCTAATAAACCCTTTCCTCTACAAGTTGCTTTTGGTCCTGGTGTTTCATCACAGCAGTAGAAAAGTAACTAAGATACACCTGTGTGGTGGGTTTCCTATTATCTGCAGTTTACGGATGAAAAAGCCAATTCACAGAGAGGCTAACTGAAAATTTTAAGGTCTCATGCCTTCCAGGTGCTGACTTGGTCACTCAGTCTTTGGGTCCACGAGCCCACATCCTTTGCTACTCTCCTCTAGTCCTTTCGACCGTCCTGGTGTGCTCTGGAGAATAAATTTGGTGACAACCCATGACAATCACAGTCAAAAAACAAATAGGCCACAAGTGTTAATTCAAACAGACAAGGCATGCATGTCTGCTTACTTATGAGTTAAATAATTCAACCAGTATTTCTTCCTTTTTATTTTCCTTTTTTTTCCTTCCTACTAAAACACTGCTTAAAACTACTCTTTTGGCAATACTTAAAAATAAGCATGTTCATGGTTTGAGGAGAAGGAAAAAAACATTTTTTTGACACCTAAAAGGAGACAAGGCCTGTCAACGAATGCCACCATCATAATGAACATTGAACAGATAAAATTATCTGCATCTCCCTCAAACACAACTTTATAAAATTCCGTGGAAGTGGAAGCTTACGTAATAGAAAATTTGATGAAGCCCCTGCACAGAGACACTGAGAACCGATCTTACATATTTTAAAAGCAAATGTGTGCCGAGTTATGAATAGTCTACTGGCAACACGTCCCGATGGGCAGGAAGCCAAATTTGTTGCTTGCTTACAGGAATTATTTAATTGTTTCATCGATGACTCACAGTGAGATCTTAGATGCCTTTGTCTTTCCAAGAGAATAAGAACAATGGTGAATGGGGAACAGAGGAGAGAAATTTGACTGGGGGTAAATTGAAAGCAGAGAAGCATGGGAAATGTAAAAGTGGAGGACGTGAAAACTCCCTTAAATGTAAGTAGGTCCATATCCTTAGATCCTTGGTAAAGTCTCAGGGAGACAAAGACCCCAGGTCTAAACCAGGGGTCTGATTTACCGGGGATGAATCTATTTATAGAACTCTATCTCCACAGGTCTGGCCGAAGACTGGTACTATAAAAATAGAGAGCAGAAATCAGCCTAGAGCAGTGTTGATCTGTAGAAACATCATGTGATCTAGTGGTGACATTAAAAAGCTAAAATATTGGGGAAAATTATAAAGGCCACTCCACGTAGTTAAAAGGAAGATTTATTTAGTGGATGACTTACAAATGAAGGAATGGATAGGTTGCAGGGGTCTGGGGAAGGTGTATCGCAATCCAGCGGTGTTCTCTGGAGCTCTGCACAGTCAATCTCCACCGTCCAGGGTCCAGGCGCAGAGAGTGCGCACAGACAGAGAGAGCGCTGGCCCATCCAGCTCTCGGGTTTCCAGTGCCTCCCCTCGCCCCGCCTCGTAGGCGTGACAGTTGCCAGAGTCTCAGTGGGGGTTGGTCCAAGCTGGAATGGCTACCCACTACATCTCCCCCTCTTTGTCTAAATAAGAAGATTCTAAACTAATATAAGACTATAAACAAAGGAATGGTTATCAAATATTGTCCAGAAATAATGAGGGATAATGACCTAGATAAGATGTAACTACAACCAATGCAAACAATATCAAGCAAGAAACACATTCTAAAATCCAGAGAAGTATAGAGCATAGGTAAACAGCATGTTATAAAGATCATTCAAAGGTGTCCTATCCTAAAGAACCTGAATCTAATACTTAATATGTTCTATCTAAGATATTATATATACTAAGTTGTAACTATAACTGCTAGTCTTCAATCCCATCAAAGACCTGAGAAGGAACATAATGGTACCTGAGAAATGGTAGATGGATGCAAGCAACTTTCGGGAATCTTGCAAGAGTAGACCAAGACAGCTGGCAGCCTGGACAGTCACCTAATGTTTCTCAGCATTGTTGGTGCATTCAAATTGGCTACAGGCCTAGAGTATCTGACAGACCATTTTCAGAAGCAGGATTTCTGAAAGACCATCTTACCCTGTCTTGGCAGAGTATAGTGGTCGCTTTCCTTGTGTCCTGCTTGTCCAGAAAGGACAGCATTGCCTGGCTAGCTCAGTCGGTAGAGCATGAGACTCTTAATCTCAGGGTCGTGGGTTTGGGCCCCACGTTGGGCGCCAGATATTGGGGAAAATTATAAAGGCCACTCCACGTAGTTAAAAGGAAGATTTATTTAGTGGATGACTTACAAATGAAGGAATGGATAGGTTGCGGGAGTCTGGGGAAGGTGTATCGCAATCCAGCGGTGTTCTCTGGAGCTCTGCACAGTCAACCTCCACCGTCCAGGGTCCAAGCGCAGAGAGTGCGCACAGACAGAGAGAGCACTGGCCCATCCAGCTCTCGGGTTTCCAGTGCCTCCCCTCGCCCCGCCTCATAGGCGTGACAGTTGCCAGAGTCTCAATGGGGGTTGGTCCAAGCTGGAATGGCTACCCACTACACTAAAAGTAAGCAATTGGAATTAATTTTGATAGTGTATTTTATTTCAACATATGCAAAATCATTTTAAAAAAGGCATCACTGCAAAAATGTTTGCTAAACATTATTTTTAGTGTGGAACCTTTAAATTTGGTTATGTATGTTATGCATATAGTACATCTCAGTGTAAACTGGCCACGTGTAGTCCTCACTGAGACCACGGTGCTGACAAGCCAATGCAGCCTGGCCATTTGAGCGCTCAGCAGTCACCTATGGCTGGTGACTGCCTTAAGGGGCATTACAGGTGTAGATATCGGGACCAGAAATGGAATGGAAGGACTCAATGAAACTCCGTTTCTTGTTTAGTGACTGTATATTACTGGCATCTGGTGACAGGATCAAGGGGCAAGCTGAGGGGACGTTAGCTACTTTATTATGTCAATCAAACCCATGAAGGCAACAAATGAGTATAAAAGGTAAACAAACCCCACATGATTGCCTAGAAGATGCAGCTTTAAATCTCTCCTCTGAGCTCAACCTTTCTACCTGTGGACACACCAACCTTCTATTATGAGAATTCTGGTGCTCGTACTCGTAGCATCATTTTTTTTTCTATGACACAGAAAAAAAAACAAAACAAAACAGAATAGGTTGGAGAAAAATGAATGTTGTGTTTACATTATATTAAATTTGAACAACTCCATTAGAGTTCAAAAATGTACTTACTCCTCCCTTCAGAGATATATTTCCTGGTCCCCTTTGAGTGCAACCATGACCTTGTGAGAGTTGCTACTGAGAAGGAACTCTGAGCGGAAGTTGGTGGGTATCACTTCAGACGTAAAGCATTAATCTAATGAATGGGCCCAGTGTGGTGGCCTTTAATCCCAGCACTCCAGAGTCCAAGGCAGGCTGATCTCTGTGAGTTCCAGGTCAGCCTGGGCTATACAATGAAACCCTGTCTCAAAACAAAACAGAGCAATATTCTATGAATGGTTCTTCAATCAGCTTTCCTTCTCTGTTGTGAGCCTCAAAATATCACATATATGACTTGTTCCTTCAGCTCGGAACCTGCAGTGAAGATCATGGGCAGAGCAGAGACTCAGTGCACGAATGTGAACAAGGAATAACTTCATCCTTCTAAGCCACAGAGACAGGACTATTTGCTAGCCTGCCATGATATAGCTAAAGGAGACTCATGGTATTTTCATCCAGGAATTGAATGTTGCTTCAAAAATATCTTAAAATACGTTCTATAGAGGTAGATAGTGGGCTGTGAAGAGATGGCCACTGGAACCCAGGGAGATGGCAACTCCTGCATTTAGTGATGAATGATTTGGTAGATCTGTGACCTTTCTGAAAAACTTTGAGCTTTAGGTGAGGAATTGGAGAGCAAACAGCATGTCCTGGTCATCATTGGTTGGCTTTATCAAGGGAATGCAGGAGACAGATGAGTCAGTTAAGCTATTTGGTTTCCAAAGGAAAATGACTGTCCCAAACCTGTGGGACTTTGTAGAATTCAGGGAGACAATCTGCTAAGAATATCAACGGTATGCTAGATGAGGACATCATGGGAATAGGAAGAAGCAGGGCGCTGGGGAAGCTCTCAGGAATCCACAAGGTTGACCCCACCTTGGTCTGCTGGCAGTGGTCCAGAGGGTGCCTGGACCGGTCTACTCTGGTGACGAGCCTAGCAAATAACCTAGCTGTCATCATAGAGCCTTTGTCCAGTGACTGATGGAGGCAGATGTAGAGATCCACGGCCAGGCACCAGGCTGAGCTCTGGGAATCCAATTGATGAGAGAGAGGAGAGATACTGCAGGTAAGGCATGTAGAGATCATGATGGGAGGATGTGCAGAGATGACTGGCTACACTAGTGGAAGCCCATGAACTGTGGACTGGTGGCTGTGGACCCCCCATGGGACTGGACTAGGCCCTCTGGATACAGAAGACAGTTGTTTGGCTTGAACTGTTTGGGGGGGACCCAGGCAGGGGGATCGGGATCTGTCCCTGGTCTATAGGCAGGCTTCTGGAACCCGGTGCCTGTGGTGTGACACCTTGCACAGCCTTGGTGCAGTGGGAAGGGGCTTGTACCTGCTTAGGCTCAGTGTGCCAGGCTCTGCAGACTCCCCATAGGAGACCTTGATTTGGGGGATGTGGGGATGTAGGGTGGCTTGGGAAAGAGGGCTGGGGGTGGGAGGAGGGAGGAGGGTGGGTCTGTGGATAGTATGTGGAGTGAATAGAAAGTTTAATAAAGAAAAATGAAAGAAAAAAAAGAATATCAATGGTAGTTAACATTCTCTCTCTCTCTTTTTGTAAAGACTTATTTATTTAATGTACATTGGAGTTTTGCCTGCATGTATATCTGTATGAGGGTGTCAGGTCCCCTGGAACTGGAGTTACAGATAGTTGGGAGCTGCCATGTGGGTGCTGGGAATGAACCCAGGTCCTTTAGAAGAGTAACCAGTGCTCTTAACCACTGAGCCATCTCTACAACCACCCCCCAGCTAACATTCTCTTGATTACAAGAACCAAAAATGGACAGTTATTATATTCCATATTGAATTCACATTATGAAATTATGAAATCATTAGACTGGAGTTTCCTATTTTGAATTTTATTTTATTTTTATTTATAATGTTTAATATAATGTAATTGTTGTATATACAGTACTGAGGAAGTGATGACAAGAAAAATCTATACATCCCATCTAGATGACATCCCTTCCATTGGTCCCCCCATTACCTGTCGTATATGTCCCCTCTCACCAATGCCCCCTTACTCTTCATAGCTCATGTGTTCTGTGGCCTTCCTACCATGCTCCCTTAAAGCCTGTCTTCCCGTATCTCATGAGCCTATCTTGTTTTCTGACTTTTCCCTGCACTTTCTCTTATTTAAACATGCATATTTAACCTTTAGAAACTAAGATCCACCTACAAGATAGGATATGCAGTATTTGTCTTTGTGAGTCTGGGAGGCCTCCCTTGATATGTTTTTTTTTTTAAATTCTTCTCTTTTACTGCTGAATACAATTCCATTGTGTGTATGTACCTCATTTTTATTATCCATTCATCTACCGATGGCCATCTAAGCTGATTCTCTTTCCTTGCTATTGTCAAGATAGTAAAGGAAACTGAGTGAACAGAAAGCCTACAGGATGGGAGAAAAAAAGCTGTGCTACAATTTGATTAATTTCTGCACCACATAAAGAAATGCAAAAATTACTCCCCAAACCCAAGACTGAATCAATAAATGGACAAATGGCCTGGATATACAGTTACCAAAAGAAGTATAAATGGCCAATAAATGTTTTAAAAAGTGTTCAACATCCTTAGCCATCAGAGAAATACTAATTAAAACTACTAGTCAGGGGGCTGGAGAAATGGCTCAGCGGTTAAGAACACTGGCTGTTCTTCCAGAGGACCTAGGTTCAATTCCCAGCACCTACATGGCAGCTCACAACTGTCTGTAACTTCAAGATCTGGCACCCTCATACCAATGCACATAAAATAAAATAAAGTAAAAAACCAACGCACAAAAAATAAAAAGAATTTTAAAAAAATTAAAGCTACTAGTCACTAAGAATGACTATCATTTCCAAAAGAAATAGTAACAAATATTGGCAAGGTGCAGGAAGAGGACACCTTATTCATTTATTGTTGGTGGGTGTCTTAGTTAGGGTTTCTATTGCTGTGAAGAGATACCATGACCACGGCAGCTCTTATAAGGAAAACATTTAATGGAAGTGGCAGCTTACAGTTTCAGAGGTTCATTCAGTCCACTATCACCATAGTGGGACATGGCGGCATGCAGGCAGGTACGGTGCTGGAGAGATAACTGAGAGTTCTACATTGTGCAGGCAATCGGAAGGAGACTGATTACCGCACTGAGTAAAGCTTGAGCAAAAGAGACCTCAAAGCCCACCCCCACAGTGACACACTACCTCCAATGAATGAGTCCCAACCTACTCCAACAGAGCCACACCTCCTAACAGTGCCACTCCCTGTAGGTTTATGGGGGCCAATTACATTCAAACTACCACAGTGGGAGTGTTAACTGGTGCAGCCACTATGGATGATCTGTGCAAAGATGTTTCAAAATGCTAAAAATAGATCTACCATAGGACCCAACTATAGCACTCCTGGGGATAGACCCAAAGGACTTTGCATGCTACTACAGGGATACTTGCACACACGTGGTTATCACGCTGGCTGACCCAGGAAGCCAAATGAAGAATTAAATTCTTTGAATGCAGCATTCTATGACAGACTGGATTCGGAGAACCTTCCCTTTCTGCAAGCCTTCTTCCATTCCACACCCTGCTTAAGCTTTTCCTCCAGATCCATCAGAGCCCTGGACTGCAATGTGTCTTTGTGCTTTTCCTTTTTTTTCCCTGCTCTTCCCTAACCTGGGAGTTTCAGTCTCTAAGTTCAAGGGTGAACATTGGTAGGGAAGGATGTCATAAGAAATGTCCTATTCTGGAGGTTCATGTAGATCTTAAGTATGGGTGCTCAGGCTAAAAGGGCATGAACGACACAAAATACGTTCTGTCCTTTGAGATTCAGTAACTAGAGCAAAGAGCAGCTAGGTCTACAATAGACTTCTGTGGGCACCAAAATGACAGTCAGTGTGCCTTTTATCTCCTTAGGAAGTTGTTTAAGTTTGTAGTGCTGGTATCCCGTAGCTGCATCTGTATGCTTTAGGTAAAAACATATTCTTTCCCACCCCCCACAGTGAAAGCAACGTGTATAAACCCGCACTGTACACAAAAGAATGTAGAACAAAGGTTCATTGCGGTCTCAACTTCCTGGGAGAGCAAACTGCCAACGGGCTGACTTTCCAATGTCTTTGCTGTTTTTTTTTTTAGATTAATTTTATTTCATGTGTATGAGTGTTTTGCCCACAGAAATGCATGTGCATCATGTGCATGCCCGGTTCTGGGCAAGGACAGAAGAGGATGCTATTGATGGGTATGAGCTGCCATGTAGGTGCTGGGAACCAAATCCGGATCCTCCGCAGGACAACAAGTGCTCTTAGCCATCAAGCCATCTCTCCAACCCTCCTAACTTTTGATTCTTAAATAAACTTTTATTTGAACAATGAGTACAGGACATTTGTCAATGGAAAGAAAAGGGTAGAGACAAGTTTGAAGTTGTCTTTGCTCTCTTGCCTCCCATGTGTGGCTATTTTTAATAATTGAGAGTGGTCTTTTTTAGAGCTCAGTTCTTTTATTTTCATTCTCATTCTGTGTCTCTCTTCTTGCTCACCACATATATAAACATATAAAACATATACGTATATGTGGATATTATAGTTTTACTTTGTGGGAATTCTTAAAAAAAAATGTTTGTTTTAATGGGTATGTCTCTGTACCAGGCTTGTTCCTAGTGTCCCGGAAGCCAAAATAAATAAATAAATAAATAAATAAATAAATAAATAAATAAATAAATAAATAAATAAAAGTGTCAGATGCCTTGGAACTGAACTGTGTTCTTTTTTTTTTTTTGGTCTGTGTAGTTTTGGTGCCTTTCCTGGATCTCGCTCTGTAGACCAGGCTGGCCTTGAACTCACAGAGATCCGCCTGGCTCTGTCTCCCGAAGGCTGGGGTTAAAGGCATGTGCCATCACTACCCAGCCCTGAACTGTGTTCTTAACAGGGCTCCAGCCCCATGCCATACCTTATAAATACATATTAACACATTTTCCACAACATACTTTTTCCTTTTTTTTTTTTAAAAAAAAAAGAAAGCCCTAAAAATATTGTCAGATCAAAACATAAAGATCCACTACATTCCCTTAGGCTGTTGGCTCATTTTTAGTCCTGTGAGAAACTGTAGCTCACAAACACATTATCGACATAGCCAGAAGGTTTCTAATACTTTCCTATCAACATTTAATGCTAGCAATAAACACATTGTACGTCCCCCCCATATACTTACATATGTGCGTCTTTCTACACGTGTGCCTCTCATTACCCAAAGCTGATCTCAAAACAAAACAAAACAAAACAAAGGACATTTCTAACACTTCAAACACAGGTTGTTTTTGTCACATAGTTGTTTGTATGTGGCATCACGGTTTTAGGGAGTCAGGCTCGCCTTCGGTTCTCACTGCTCTGCCCTCTACTGTTGCAGGCATTAGCAATGAATGACGGTGTGTATCAGGCAGACCTCAGGCTCTGTCTCGGGTTTCCCATCTCCCTTCCCATCTTCCTGGAGCAGCTTCCCCTTAGGGAAGCCAGCTTTCTGAATAACAGTCTTCACACTGAAGCGCCCCCCCTCCTGTCTGCATATTCTAACAGCTGCTGTGGGGACTGCCCTCAGCAACAGCCTGCTTGGCTCTTTCTACAAGCTGAAGCCATTGTCTGGCATTTCTGGTTCCTCCCCTGGCTTTTGAATTAAGATCAAGCACATCGTATTACAGACAGCTGCCGAAGGAGCCAGGCGATCCAAGCTGGAAGTGCAGGGATGACTCTTGACCACGAGGAAGACAGTATGTATACTTTCTGCCTATTCTTGTATATTCTAAGACATAGCGTATAGTTGGTGAGAGATACCCAACGGCTGAGCAACTGTGTCTTCGTGATTCACTGGTCGGACTGGGTTTTGTTTACATCCATTCCTGTCCTGCTCCCATTTCCCTCAGTCCAGTTTTAGTAGAATCACACCAGAAATAAAGCCTCCCATGAACCTTTTCTTCAGATTCATCTTTTCAGGAAAACCTTAAGTTAACACAGTAGGAATATGAAATTAATACAAGGAATCATCAAGATGGGATTTTAGATTTGGATTGCTCATCTACCTGAGAGCCCCAGGGACCTGTTTGTCCTGGGGGGCAAAAGAGACAGTGTGTCTGCTACAGCTTGGGGCAAATGCAGTTTGAGTTTGCTGGAAGCCATACCTAGGATCTGATTATGTAGCAGATATTCCAAGAGTGGGGCCTAGAGACACAGCCTGAGAATTGAATTCCTAAATTCCTCTGGGTCTTCCAGGCTGGGCCTAAGTAGCCCTTAACCACTTGCTAGACGACAACAACAGTTTCTGCTTGCCTGGGGGAGTGGGTAGACAATGACATCATCTGAAGCAGGTGCCTCGCAAGGCCGGACTTGTTTTCCTGAAAATATACCCGCAGCATACTCGATTGCCTTCTGGCTGGAAAGCAAGGTTGGGTTTCAGCACAAACTGAGCAGGGAGCTTTGAGCAGGTACAGACCCCGCGCCACAGGAATGGCAGAATCCTGCATTTAATAGGCTTGGGCTGAAACCAGATAGAGTGGGCACTGGGGTGGATCTTGACTACACTAGGAGTCTCCTCTTCTCCACAGTTTAGCTTGGTTGAAGGAGACTATATGCAGAAGAACCTTAACATTGGCGCTCTGAACTCTGGAGTTAGGACTATCATATGCGTGAGAGACGGTACAGACGCCCGGCACTGTCTACACTCACCGGCTTCTTGCAGGGAGAGTGTGTGCTCATGGGTAGATTATACAGGCACACAAAGGAATGAGTGTATTTAACTGAATGAATATCTGAAGAAATAAGAAACAAAAATTTAAGTTTCCATATTAGTTGGTGACATGGGAAAGGAGGGTTTTTGTGCTTTCTTTTTTAAAGGACCATACATTCTATTTAGGACAGTCTAAATGATTAACAGATGAATACCTAACAGGGGAAAAAAACCCACTAACCTTATTTATTATTTCTCTAACCATAACTTAAGACATAAAAGGATTCTGAATGAGCAGAAAGAACCTCGGCAGCCAGCAAAGGCATTAATTATAAGAAACAGCAATTTACATTATTTATGAGGAAGCTATTTACGTTGCCTGGCCCGCCAGGGGCTGCCTCCTTCTATTCTTTCATTACAGGGAGAATAAGGGAAATTGACATGGGACAAGGAGAGGTATCATCAAGCCTGCATCTCATTACAGGAAGAAGGCAGCATCTCTAAAAAAAAAAATGTGTTTTAAAACCCCTCAAATATAATCGAAAGGGAAGAAAATGGAAACTTCCATCTTGCCACGATGATGATGATTCATCATCCAACACCCCTTTAAATATTCAGACAGGCTTCCAAAAATCCACAGCAAGTGAAGGATTGTTAGCAGAAGCATGTGCGGGGCGGGGGAAGGGGGCGCAATGACTAAGACAGAACGTTTCGTAATTCAAGCACTTGAGTTTAGTCACATTTTTTTCCCCTACCAGTGACTTTGAAATCTGTACACTAGGAGAAAGGTCATTTGTAAAAAAAAAAAAAACAGCCAAAGCAGGGAAGGAGCAAGGCCACTCACTTCGTTTTACGTCCTCTCCTCCTTTCTGACCACTTTAATTCAATGGGAGCCTGCCTCCTGCCGTTCCTATTCGCCACTACAATAGATCCTTCTCAGCAGCAATTTGCACTGGCATTTGATCTGAAATGGACAGGGCTGCTATGTGAAAGCAAGGGGGTTTGAAAGAGAACTGGGAGAATTTACCAAGCCAGATTTTTACCAAGCTTTTACCAAGCGCGCGCGTGTGTGTGTGTGTGTGTGTGTGTGTGTGTGTGTGTGTGTGTGTACAAAAAGCTCAATGGACAAATCTCCCCACCCCCACCTGCATTCTTTAAAAACTTTAGAAAGTTTTTATTGCCCATCTAGAGTGAGATCAAATATTGTGAATCAATGGGAATATCTGCGTCTTGGCTGGAGAATTAGGCGCTGACAGTCAGCTGGATATTCCTCTGTTCCACTGGTTGCCTGGGAGGTTCTTTATTCACAATGACCTGCTCCAGTGAGTGATTTCATTGTGACCTTCCTTCCAAAATATTCGGGTATGGTGCACAGGACATAAGAGGCTGACCTTACAAGTTAGCACAGATCTATAGGGCTGGAAAGGAACGAGGTCGGATCTGGAATAGATAAGGCTGTGCTCTAATGAATGTCTTGGCATCTGGTGGCTGCTAAGGTCACCATCTATATTTTTGAGTGTGAAGGAACCGGCAATAGTTTCAGTGTTAAAGACCTAGTTTTAGAAGCCGCCATAAATCTCTGGTTCTTCGATAATTTTTGGCATTGCATAATTTATAAGGAAAAGCAGGTCCTCTAGCTGAAATTCAAACCTCAAATTAATAAAGTTGACTCAATGTAGCCCATGAAATGCAAGGAAAGAACATTTCTTGATGTTAAACATTTCCCCTGAGGCATGTAGTTTGCCCATTAGAGAGAGAGAAGAAAAAAAAAACAAAAACAAAAAAACTCCCACATCTCTGTTTAAAAATGCAGAATTATTTTGAGAGTTAACAGTTCCAACCATTAGCATGTGTAAATGTCCAAGAGTTAAAGCTGAGTAAAATACGCATCAATTTAGAACAGAGTGACATGTAGGATAAGGCTGAAGTACAAGTAAATAGTAAATGTAATCCTCATTATTAGAGGCACAAATTCTAATCCCATAGTCACCAACTCAAACTGCCGAGGGAGGAGAACGTCGTGGTAGCCCGTACCTGTGTTAATCAGCTTCTCAGAGAATTTCCTAATTTCAGTTTCGTTAAGAAGCTTCTTTTGGGGGTGTCTCAGTCAGGGTTTCTATTGCTGTGAAGAGGCACCATGACCACGGCAACTCTTATAGAGAGCACATTTAATTGGGGTGGCTCGCTTGCGGTTTCAGAGGTTCAGTCCATTATCATCATGATGGGGAGCATGGCAGTGGTGGAGGCTGACGTGGTGCTGGAGCCATGGCTGAGAGTTCCACATCTTACAGTCAACAGGAAGTCAACTGAGACACGGGGCGGTATCCTGAGCATAGGAAACCTCAAAGCCTACCCCGACAGTGACACACTTCCTCCAACAAGGCCACACCCACTCCAACAAGGCCACACCCATTCCAACAAGGCCACACCCACTCCAACAAAGCCACACTTTCTAATAGTGCCACTCCCTATGAGCTTATGGGGGCCAGTTACATTCAAATAACCCCAGGGGGCATCATGAATACAGCTTACTCCTTATGATCCCTGGCTTCAGAGCACATAATCAGGACTTTTTCCCCGACACTACGCTTTGTTCTCTGACTTTGGTCTCCTCAGCTCTGAAACAGTGGAGAAATGTTAGTAGCTGAGGTATGACGTCATTATGATTAAAAGAGAAGAGCACTGTTTCTTGGCTGTGTGGCGGCGGTGGCACACGCCGTTAATCCCAACGATTGCCAGGCAGGGGCAGGCTGATCTCTGTGAGTTGGAGACCAGCCTGGTCTACAGAATAAGTAGAGAAACCTTTCACAGAGAAAAAAGAAAGAAAAGAAAAGTTTCAAAATGCTCAAAATAAAGACACATTTTAATTATTGTAACCCTGGATATTGTTATTAAAAAGTCAAAATGGAAAAAATATAGCATGAATTTTTGATGGTAATTAAAAAAATAATTTATTTAATTTTTATGTGCAATGTTGTGAAGGTGTCAGATGCCCTGGAACTGGAGTTACAGACAGTTGTGAGAGGCACTGTGGGTGCTGGGAATTGAACCTGGGTCCCTCTGGAAGAATACCAGTGCTCTTAACCACTGAGCCATCTCTCTAGCCCCCTGTTAGGAATTTTTTTTTATTGCTTCTCTGTTTAAAACTCCCTCTCTAGCTGCCTTGTTTGTGAATGCCTGGAATCCCAACACTCAAGGGACGGAGGCAGGAGGATAGTGAGTTTGAGCCCCACCCCGCCTCCATGGGCTACATAAGGAGGTCCTTCTAAAATTAAAAAAAAAAAAAATTCCACAACAAACAAAAACCTCCAAACAAAACAGAAAGTTATTTATGCATTATACATCAGTGCCATATGGTTACACAACCAAATGGACATAAAAATATTTAAATTCATTTGATTGTGTGTGTGTGTGTGTGTGTGTGTGTGTGTGTGCGCGCGCGCGCGCGCGCGCGCGCACGCACGCATGTCTATTCACAAATACCCATTTTCGAGCATCCTGCCTCTCCAGGCGGTTGGTGCTGCCCTCGCCCTCTAGGGGCCGCCGTGCTTCCGGAAAGCTTGCCGGTGGCTCTGTTGCCAGGAGACCGTTGCCCGGCAACCGCGTGTACACCGGCCCCTAGCGTGCTGGCTCTGACAGACATGGCGACCTCCAGCTCCTCCTCCAGCTCGTCCTCGGAGACGTCCCGGGAGACCGTGATATCGGTGACGCCGGTGCAGCTGCCCCCGACGCCGCCGCCGACCTCCACGGCGATCCTCAAGTCGCCCACCGAGTCCAAGTCGAGCTCGTCCAACACGCCGCCGCAGTGGACCTGCTCCGAGGACACGCTGCCCTCGGCCGCCTTCTACGGGCCCCTGGACGCTAAGAACCCGCTCCTGGCCTCTTGCGAGAAGGAGACCCGGGAGCTGCTGGGCTTTATGAAGAAGAAGAAGCCTCTAGCCATCACGGAGGAACAGAAGCACGAGTTCCATCGGAGGTGGTAAGCGGAGGAGGCAGGGCGCTGGGGGAGGGCGCCGCCAGGACAGGGGCGGGGCCCCGGAGCCCAGAAGCGGACGTTCCTGGACATCACGGTCCTTAGCTCGCCTCCATATTTCAGGTCCAAGTAAAAAGTCTGCACAGAAGCGCTTCCTCACTCCGGGTTTGGTCTCAGTATCTTCTCCTGGCTTCTCTTGGCTCACTCGTGGGTGGCAAAACAGGGCAAAAGCAGACTAAAGACCAACTCGGAGATTGCTCAGGTCCTTGTTTGGTCTCAACCAAGGCTGTCACATGGTGGACGTGTGCATTTTGTTCTTTTTTTTTTTTTTTTTAAATATCCCGCTGGGGTTACAGAAACTTCTTTTTCCTCTTGACTTTGGGGCTCTTTCTGAGCGTCTGATTGCTTTTTTTGTTTGTTTCCGTCTCCAACTTACTTCCGTGAACTGAAAACGACCTGCTTTTAAGATTTTTTTTTTTTTGGTAATGTTACCACCATTTTTTTTTTCTGGTCTAATGCATTCCAAAACGAGTAGTTACAGATATAGGTAGGCAAGTAGCAAAGAATACCAGACTGGTGAATAATTTTAACTTACATGCATTCCCCATGAATTTAGTATGAATACACGGTTTTAACTTACATTTATTATTCATGCAAACATCCTAACGCTTTGTTAAGCACTTAGTATACATCTCTGAAAGTTTTTTTTTTTTTTTGGTTTTTCAAGACAGGGTTTCTCTGTGCAGCTTTGCTGGAACTCACTTGGTAGTCCAGGCTGGCCTCGAACTCACAGGGATCCACCTGGCTCTGCCTCCCGAGGGTTGGGATTAAAGGCGTGTGCCACCACCGCCCGGCCCTGAAAGGTACTTTTATCCAAACTAGGAAAGCATCAAGTTAACAATAGACCCCTTCCCCTAAATCATGTATTTCTGCTCTGTCCCACCCAGGTTTGAATCACCCCTTTCTCTAGCACACCTACACTGTGGTCTTCGTTGGTCCATTTGTTATCAGATTGACAGTCACGGTAACTCAGGATTTGTGTTAAAGTGACCCTTATTTTATTATTATTATTATTATTATTATTATTATTATTTGGTTTTTTGAGACAGGGTTTCTCTGTGTAGCTTTGTGCCTTTCCTGGATCTCACTCTGTAGCCCAGGCTGGACTTGAACTCACAGAGCTCCGTCTGCGTCTGCCTCCCGAGTGCTGGGATTAAAGGCGTGCGCCACCACTGCCCGGCGACCCTTATTTTCTTTAATAATGATCACGAAGCGCAAGAGTAATGATGCTGGGGATACTGATGTGGAAGGAGAAGGCGTAAACCCTTCTGTAAATGAAAAAAAATGTTTCAATAAGGAAAGGGGAAAAATGCATATTTTGGTGGCCAAGATCCACAGTACGGTTGGATGTCCTGAGAGATACCATACTCACATAACTTTTATACAGTTTGTTATACTTGTTCCACCAGAGTACAGCTCACCTCTTACGGTGCCCAGTTCATAAAGAAAACCGCCATGGTGTGATGGCTAATCTTGGTTGTCAACTTGACACTCCAGGGAAGAAGACACCTCAACTGAGAAACAGCCTCCATCAGATTGGCCTTGTGGCATGTCTGTGGATGCTCGTTTTTCACTCTTTTGGGGGGCCCACCCCCCAGCTCCCAAGTAAATCACACATGGAGGCTTATTCTTAATTATGAATGTTCGGCCTTAGCTTGGCTTATTTTCTAGTCAGCTTTCCTTATCTTAAATTATCCAGTCTAACTTTTGCCTCTGGGCTTTTCCCATTCTTTTACTTCTGTATCTTACTGTTACTCCGTGGCTTGCTGTGTGTTTAGCTGGGTGGCTGGCCCCTGGAATCCTCCTCCTTCTCTGGCTCCTTCTTTTTCAATTCTAGCTAGTTCTCTCCTCTCAGATCTCTCTCTCTCTCTCTCTCTCTCTCTCTCTCTCTATATATATATATATATATATATATATATATATATATATATATGTATATATATATATATATATATATATATATATATATATTCTCTTGCCTGGCAGCCCCGCCTATCCTTTCTCCTGCCTTGCTATTGGCCGTTCAGCTCTTTGTTGGACCATCAGGTGTTAGGCAAAGTATCACAGCTTCACAGAGTTAAACAAATGCAACATAAACAAAAGTAACACACCTTAAAATAACATTCTGCTATACATGTCTGTGGGACATTTTATTGATTACTAATTGATATGGGAGGGTCCAGTCTACCCTGGGCACTGCTATCTTTGGTCAGGTGTCCCTGGGCTGTATAAGAAAGTAGCTAAGAGCACTGGCTGTTCTTCCAGAGGTCCCAAGTTCAATTCCCAGCAACCACATGTTGGCTCACAACCATCTGTAATGAGATCTGGTGCCCTCTTCTGGCATGTAGACAGAACACTGTATGTGTAATAAATAAATAAATCGTAAAAAAAAAATTTGCTTGTTTTTAAAAAAAGAAGAAGAAAAAAGAAAAGTAGCCAAGCAAGCCAGAGGAATCAAGCCACTAAGCAGTGTTCCTCCATGGCCTCTGCTTCAGTTCCTGCATCCAGGTCTGCCCTGGTTTCCCTCAATCATGGACTGTAACTCACAAGATGCAATAAATCCTTTGCTCCCCAAATTACTTCTAGTCGTGGTGAATATCACAGCAACAGAAAGCTAACTAGAGCATAATGGTTCTCTCTCTCTCTCTCTCTCTCTCTCTCTCTCTCTCTCTCTCTCTCTTTCTCTCTCTCTGTGTGTGTGTGTGTGTGTGCGCGCGCGCGCGTAAGAAAATACAGTATATATAATAATATTCAGTGTTAATTGTCTCTTCATCCAACTATTAGGGGTCTCACAATGCATCCACTGACAGCAGGAAGAGCCACAGTGGAGACATTTTACCAGGAGAATCTAGCGAGAAGAGTAAGGCGGGGACAGGATTGAGGGGTATCCGATGGGTGTTGCAATTGGAAATGGGGTGGCCAGGAGATGGGCAGAGAAAACCAGGAAACGTGGCTTAGTTTTTCTTGTTTTTAGAAAGTCGAGGAGGAAGTCGAAGGTGGTGGCACACGCCTTTAATCCCATCAGAGGCAGAGGCAGGTGGGTCTCTGAGTGTGAGTTCCAGGACAGCCAAGGCTACACAGAGAAATCCTGTCTCAACGCGCCCCCTGCCCCCTCCTCTGTGCGAGAGTGTGTGCACACACATGTACACACACACACAATGTCGAGAAGGTGTGGAGATGATGTATAAGGGTTTCTTGGTAGAGTGGGCTACACAGGGAAATGGCAAGTGTGAAGAAGCTGAGGTAGCCTTGTGGCAGTGGGAAGAGCAGGTTTACGTAGGAGGAAATGGAGGAAATTAGGTAGATGGAGAATTTAGTTCTAGATATATGGGGATTGTAACTCAGCATCCAGGCAGGGCTGGAGGTCAGAAGAGAAACACATTTGGGATTATCAACCCATTCATGATGTTTACATTATGATGCTTGACAGACTAACCAAGGGAGGGAGTGTAGGGGAAGAAGAGAGAGCCCGAGGGATGTTCCAACACTGACAAGGAGGAGCAAATTGCAACCTGCAGAGACTGAGAGACCAGGAAGGGAGGAGGAGGAAGATCAGGAAGTAGCTGGTGCTCCGAAAGCCTGGAAAGAAAGTGATTTAAAAGGAAGGAAGAATCAACCTTGGTGTATCATTCTGCTGCTGGGTAGGAGGAGAGCCAAGAGTTGACCTAGGAGCAAGGACAAATAAGATAAAATAAAATAAAATAAAGACTTTTGCTGGCCATGGTGTTGCATACCTATCATTCCAGCATTTGGGGTTTGAGTTGGAGGTTCCTGCCTTCAAGGCTAGCTGAGTGAGACCCTGTCTAAAGAAAGACCAAGGAGACCACGTTACACACGCGGCCATGATCCGAATCCACTCTGTTTGAATGGTTTCCATTTGTACATCATTCTCAAATCTCCTCTGCCAGCATTCCAGTCCAAATCAGAGGCTCACTTTTCTTTGGCCTCCTCCACTCAGTCTCAAATATCCTTCATGTAGCAGTCAGGTGTTCTCTGCAAACATACCGCCTGCTCTTAGCTACAGTTTGCTGATTGTCCTTTCTTCTAGAAAGCAATTGAGAGGCCTCCACTGTTCTCCAGGATCCAAGGACCTGGCCCCACCTTCCCCCTGTCTGTGCTCAGCACTTTCCTTGGGACTTGCACGAGAAACACTCTACTTTCTTGCCCCCCGAGGTTTAATTAGTTGTTTCCTTTGTCTGGGACGTTTTTTCTTCCAGATTCCTAGTTATCTGGCTTGCTTTCCTCTTTTAGGTCTCTGTCAATCATCACTATCCAAGACGGGCTTTTTCTGCCTAATTCAGGTTCACCTATCAATTGGTATTTTATTTAATGTTTTGCGTTCTTGTATATTGTCTCGCTCCTTTATTAAAACACGAGCTTCCTGAGGAGCTTGGGATAATTTTCTTTTTCTTTCTTCATTGCTCCATCTTGAGGTGCTAGCCTGAGAGCTGGAGCCTAGTAAACACTCAACAAATATTTGATATCGCAGAAATCCAAGGACTGTATTGTCTTACATTGGAAAACAGATTTAATTGTTTCTCTGTGGTGTGGAAGGGTGTTTTGCCTGCATGTGTGTCAAAGTAGGTGGCACTCCCGCAGAGGCCCAAGGGGAGCTCAGTGGCAGCCCACTTTGAAATGAGGGGTAAGGGGGGATGATGTGAGATGAGAAGAATCTGCAGGAGTCATCCAGGCAAACAGAGAGAAATAGAGGACAGGACAGCAAGCGTAGAAGACCCTTGACTGGAAAGAACCAAGTACGGTGAAGGAACAGAGAGAAGCCACTGGGCTCCACCGTGGGAGGTGCAGGTGCAAGGGCAGGGGAATGACAGTGGAGGAATGGATGGGGCTTTGGAAGGCTGCAGAGGTCCTTTCTGCGAAGGCATTACCATTACGTAATTCTTATTTGAAAATACTGCTTGGGTGACCCTGTAAAATGGAGCAAGAGAGGTAATGGGGAGCTGGTTAGGAGCCCAGGAGGCAGGAATTGCTTTTATAACACATTTGACAGATGGTTGTTCCTAAAAATCAAAGCTTTTTTTCCTCTTCTAACTATAGGGATTTCCACAAGCATAAAAATTTATAGTCCCAAAAATATAATTTTGAGTATATGAACAATGCTGTTATATAAAAGTGTGGTATATTTAAAAATATGCTTTTTTTTATAAGCATTAGGTAGTCTGCTTAACACTTATACTGTAAGAAACTTTTTAGGACATCCAGGACATCTCCTAGCCATCATAGCCAACTAGCAGTATAAAACATGTTAGCCCTTTACTCTTGAAGCTGGCTGTGGTGGTCCATGTCTGCGGTTCCGACCCTTGGGAGGCTGAGGTAGGTAGGAGGATTGCTGTGTGATCTCAGCCTGGACTACAGGAATATGTTTCAGGCTACCCTGGGCTCCAGAGGATATATATTTTTTTTTTTTTTTTTTGCTGCAGTATTACATAAGCTATTCCTAATGAGCAGCATTCCTGAACTTCAGATTCTCTAAAAAGAAAAAAAAAAAACCCTCTTATTATATAACCCTGATTGACTTAATTAAGCTGGTGCTTCTATGAGTAACAAACCCAATGATCATCTCGTCTGTAAGGCTCGGATGAATTAACTGTTTTATGTGCAGAAGTGAGGGATTCTGGCCCGACAGGGTAGATTTCTTGAATTTATTACGTCTAAATACTGTGAAATTTCATGGGGCAGCAAATGAAATAAAAAAAAAAAAAAAAAAAAGCTGGTGCCTCTCTTTTCTTAAACCCCGTGCTTTCTATTCATCACATTATTTATTTGTCTTTGTCATTTATTAGGGGCACGTGTCTCTGTTTTTCTACCCTAAACATTATTATTCAGTCCATAAAGACAGGGATGCTTAATGCCCTATTCTCAACTGGGGATTCAATCAATATCATGTAATTATTTTAATGAATCTATTGATATGTAGATGCTGTTTCATGAATGTGCATATAAGCAGTAACCATTCTCCACTTTTTTTTTTTTCAAGACAGGGTTTCTCTGTGTAGCCTTGGCTGTCCTGGAACTCACTCTGTAGACCAGGCTGGCCTTGAACTCTGAGCCTCTGCCTCCCGAGTGCTGGGATTAAAGGCGTGCGCCACCACCGCCTGGCCAGTCTCTGGTTCTTTGAGTTTAGCCTGCTGCCTGTGTTCTTCAGTTCATGCTGCCTTAACAAGATACCACAGACTGAGTGGTAAGACATTTATTTTCACATCGTTCTGAAGCCTTCAGGTTCCAGGTCAGGACCTTGTCAGGGCTGTTTGCCTGGCTTGGGAAGCTGCTTTACCCTCACGGGGCCCTTGCTCTGAAGAAGCCCGGGAGAAAGAGAGTACAAATGAGCAAAACTCTTGGAATCTCTTCTGGTGAGGACATTAATGCCATCAGACCAGGATTCCACGGCGTGGCCTCATTTAGTCTTAATTGCTCCCTCAGACGCCCAGTTTCCAGCACAGCTGACCCCGGGTTAAAGGCTTCAATACTGTGTTCGGGTTGGAAGGATGCATTCTGTTCCCAACACCTCCTGTATCTAGAAATTTAGAAGATGGGATTGGACAATTTTAAGGAGAGTTTAGACTGATTTTTTCTTATCCCACAGGCACTCATAACATTTGAGAAAAAGAGAAGAAATCAGTGTTAAGTCAGAGAATGAATAAAATTAGCAATGATTTACTGCCCTGTTCATTTTTATTAAAAGCCACTTTTATAATACTGACCGTCTGTTTTTGTCTCGTGTGGTGGGAGGAAGTGTAATCCTACATGGTTTTGAGCTCTTCCTGGAGAAGAATTAAATAAAAACAAGAATTTCCCCAACCTACCTACCCTTGACCCCGTCACCATCCCTCCCTCCCTGTCCTCTTCCCCACTTCCCTCCTTCTGTCCCGAGTCACCTCCTTATATTCTTGACCATCATGACAGCTAGCGAGCTGCCAACCTGACAGATTGAGAATTGCCTAGGAGACAAGCCTCCGGGCTCCCTGGTGACGGCTCCTCTAAGTCAGGTTACCCTATCGGCATGTCTTGATCAGCTTAATTGGGATGGGGAGACCCACACACAGTGCTTCCTTCCCCCTGAATCAGCATCTCGGACTGTGTAGAACGGAGAAAGCAAGATACGCGTGAATTCTTGATTGGGGACGCGACATGACCAGCTGCTTCAAGCTTCCGCCTTGATTTCCCCGCCATGATGGATTGACTGTACCTTGACCTGTGAGGCAGAAGAAACTCCTTCTCCCTTACGCTGTTTTTGTCAGAGTATTTTATCGTAGCAACAGGAAGAGAAGCCAAGGCACTCTACCTGTACTAGCTAGTCACTGCTCTTGAGGCAAGAAGGGAATACTATCCTCAAAGTCCTTGTCTGTGGGGATGTTGTTTCCCACCTTGGGGTCATTGCAGATATGAAATGAAACACAGGAAAAATAATTCTGGGGCGTCAGATACAAAATAGCCAACATAACATTGAAGAAGGAATTCGGGGGATAATTAAGAGCGTGGTGGCCCATGCCTGTAATTCTGGCACATGGGAGGGTGGAGGATATTGACTTTGAGGGTGGCCAGGGCTCCACAGTGAGACCCTGTCTCATTACAAACAGAATCCAGAGCAACAAAGCTGGCAGACCAATGCTACACACTAAGGGTTTATAAACCGCTGTGGTAATCTGGACAGTGTGATATCAGTGAAATAATGGATGAATCAATGGAGAGGAATACACAACCCAGAGGTATAGTCTGTAGTTTGACAAAGGAATAGAAACAAGACAAAATGATGCTGGAAATACTTAACAACTACACGCAAGAAAATGAATTTAGTTACAGAGTTTACATCCTTCCTGGAAATCAACTCAAAGTATCATCTGTCAAAAACATAATCCTCAAAACGGTATGATTCCTAAGAGAAAATCTGGGTAACCTTGGGTTTGGCAATTACGTTTTCTACATGACTCCAAATACATGACTCATGAAAGAAATGATCAACAAGCTTAATTTCATCAAAATTAAAGATTCGTGGTCTGTGAAACACTGCAAAGAGTATGAAAGAGTAGGCTGTAAACTTAATACTTGCAAAAGTCGTATCTGATAAAAGACTGTTGTCCACGATAAGCAATGGACTCTTAAAAAGATCAGTGGTAAGAAAACAAAACAAACAAACAAAAAAACCAAAAAACAAAAAAACAAACATCCAACCTGTTTTCAAAAATTGGCCAAATATCCAAAAGACATCTCATCAAAGAGGTATACGCACATGGAAAATGAACACAAGAAGATGCTCCATGTGCAATAACATCCGGGAACTGTGGATTAAACAGCCATGAGACCGTCTGCACGCCGATTAGAAGGCTAAAATCCAGGACGCCAATGACTGAATGCTGATGAGGGAGCAACAGAAGCTCCATGCTGGAGGGGATGCAGGATGGCAGAGGTAACTTTGTGGAAGATAAGGGATGATTTCCCATAAAGCTAAGTGCACGGCACACCCTTGAGAATGCAATCTAATAACTGTGGCTCTTGGTACCCAAAGGAAGATTGTATCCACACAAAACTCTGCATATGAGTACTCATAGAATATCTCTCTCTATCTCCCCCACCTGTGTGTATGTGTGTAGAGGCCAGAATTCAACCTTGGATGTCCTACGTCAAGAACCATCCTTTGTTTTTGAGACAGAGTCTCTCACTGGAGTCTGGGGCCTACAAATTACCATAGGCTACTGGCTCCTGAATCCCAGAGATCCTCCTGCCTCTGCTTTCCCAGTGCTGAGATTATAAGCTTGTGTCACAGGACCTGGCTATTCACATGGGTTCTGGGACTTCCAACTCAGGTCCTCATGTGTATACAGTAAGCATTTTATTAACTGAGCTGTTTCCCCAACCCCGATATGCATAGCAGCTTTATCTATAATTGTTAAAACGTGTAAGCAAGCCAGGATAGTCTATATAAGGTTAGCACAAAAAATAAATGTCAATATCAGCTCATGTAATACTAATCAGTATAAAAACAAACTGTCCAACCATGAAAAGCCATAGAGGAACTGAGATACATATTTCTAAATGAGAGAAGGCGGTCTGAAAAGATTATATAGCTTATGGCATTCTGTCGGAGGAAAGTTATGGAGACAGTAAAAGGATCAGTGATAACAAACATTAGGGATGAAGGGAGAAACATACAGGTGGAGCACAGAGGGACTCCAGGGCAGTGAAACGTTTGTATTTTGTAATGGTGCTGATATGTTACATTATACATTAATCAAAAGGGCCTCACGAGCACACGCCAAGAGTGAATCCCATCGCCAATACTTGATGGGCAGTGTTGCTTGTCAGCTGTGATATGATGCTGTGACAGAGGAGGAGCAGAAACAAAAGCTTCAGATTAACATGTGAAGGGGCTGGAGAGATGGCTCAGTGGTTAAGGGAACTTCCTGCTCTTGCAGAGCACTTGGGTTCAGTTCTGAGCACCCAGAGTGTCTCACACCCACCAGTAGCTCCAGTTTCAGGGGATCTGATGCCCTCTTGTGGCCTCCACAGGCACTGCAGGCACATGGCGCGCATACATGCAGGCAAGGCAAAAGAACTCACATATATTAAAAAAAGGTTTGCAGAGGAACATTGACATCATCTAAGGAGCAGAGCATGCAAACGAAATGCTAATAAAATACAAAGAAGAGAGAGAGAGAGAGAGAGAGGAGGGAGCCAGGCAGACCATATACCATATGGCTCTTTCCTCGCCTCACTACCTTTCTTGAGAGTGCTTTTTCCTTAATAATCCTTCATCAATAATAAAAAAAATAACTTTCCTTAATTAACAATCTCTCTATTTCTATTCCACGCCTAACTTAAAAGGCATGATTTTTTTTTCTCCATCTTCTGATAGCTGCTGGGATTTTTTTTAACCTAACTTGTACTATGTTCTTTCTTTCTCTCTCTCTCTCTCTCTCTCTCCCTTTCTTTCTTTCTTTCTTTCTTTCTTTCTTTCTTTCTTTCTTTCTTTCTTTCTTTCTTTCTTTCTTTCTCTCTCTCTCTCTCTCTCTCTCTCTCTCTCTCTCTCTCTCTCTCTCTCTTTCTTTTTCTTTTTTTATTTTTGTGTTTTTGAGATAAGGTTTCTCTGGTGCCTGTCCTGGATCTCACTCTGTAGACCAGGCTGGCTTCAAACTCACAGAGATCCACCTGTTTCTGCCTCCTGAATCCAATTTTATTAACTCTAATAAAATTGTCCGTGGATTTCCTTCCGAGTCAATTTCTAAGATTTTTCTTGAGACAGAGAACCCCAAAAGGGAAATTCAGTGGACACTGCTATGGTGGTAGATAGTGATAGGGGGCACAGCTTGTTCATGCTCTAAAAAGGAGTTTTTATAAATGCATATGACGAGTTCCAGTCAACAGTGGGCAATGTTAGCTATAATAACATGAGCTATAATAGCTATAACATAATAAGTTAGTACGTAGACATTACCAATAAGGCACATTAGAAAGATTCCGCACAAGGCAGGTTTTAAAGGGTTGTTCACTAATTAATTGAGGCTGACTGCCGACTCTGAAGATGTCTTTCTTTACGATCCTCACAGTGCCACTACTCTGTTTAATATCTGGACCAAGTACGCCCCCAGGCTGCCGTCTGACTACTACAACGAGAAGCTTCTGAAGGTTGGAGACAGCCTGTGTCAAATGAAAGTAAGTGATTCTAACGTAGAGAACCAGCGCCAAACCAACTGCTTTGGCTGGTTAGGGTTTGGGTCGATACTTTTCCTAGTCTGGATGTTTGTTTGTTTTGAAAATCATACTCAAATGGATTAAAAATTGTAATGGGGTCCAGTAACAGTCATGACGACGATGAAGTTAGCCTTCTCACTTTGTATTTGAAATTCTCCAGGGTGGTTTCTTCAGGAAGCAGAGGCAGGCCGGGCTGGGATGGGCAGGCAGCTCAGCTCCATGGACAGAGGGTGTGGTGGCCCCCAGCAGGAAGGGCTGAGTCATCATGTACCTACCTTACACAAAGGAGCCCAGACAACACTTCCTGTTGTTTTTGACCGGGCTGGCGGCCTTGCCGGGTCAGCCCTCACGGCTACTGGCCTGGCTGTTCAGTGTCCTGTTTTAATGACTTTTAGGTTCCTCTGAGTGTTTTGCTGTACTGTGAGTCTGGCCTATGTGCCCCATTTCCTGCTCAGTCTTCTATTAGAACCTGAGCATGTACCATAATGTTAGTTCAGTATCAGGGTCTATGATTCTGAATGTCATGGACCTGAACTTGACTTGATAAGACTGTGCCACGGCTGGGTTTTCATTTCACGACCTTGTGCGTTTAACCCCGAGCTCTGGCTTAAGTCCAAATATAGCAAGTTCTAGTCAGTGCTGGACAAGGAGTTACTTTATGCACTGGGATCTTAGCCCGGGCATAGGCAGTATTAGCGCTTTCTCCATTTTCAGTTTCTTGGCTTGATTTTCTTCGTGCATTTCTACTGCTTAGACTTTAATCTATGTTCTGGGACCAGGGCAAATTCACCAAAAGAGAGGATAGATGTAGAAACACCTATCTGAAACACCATCAACACAAAAATACAACTCTTACCTCAGAAAGGGTCAGGGATGATTTGTCCTGAAGCCAAATGTGAGTGACCGTGGCCCTGGAGCACAGGTTCAGATCGCCTCAAATTACTTGTCCATCGTGGTTAACAGTTTCATAAAGTTTTTATAATCGCTTAAGACTTGCTAGTTGTCAATCAAGACACTTTTCAAATATATTGGTAGAAACATCAGACAGACAGGTCATAGCAAAGTGGAAGAATCTCTGCTGTAAGCCTCAGATACTATCTGATGGCATATTTATTTAGACTTTTTGTTGGTGGCCATTCTAACAGTCTGCTAAATTAACATATTTCAAGAGATTTCACCTGATGGTGAAGTCATGAGGATCAAACACAGAGACAGGCAAGGAATGCTTTAAAGGGGCTAAAAGGTAGCCCAAGATAAATTGTAGTTAGACTCTGGATCTGCAACATTCCAACCTCCCCACAATCGCCCAAGTTCTAATCAGCTATCAGCTTTCCAGAAGCTTCAGTCTAAGGTGCCTTTCTTTTCATCCACAGAATTAAGTTCTGGCTTCCTCTACCTAAATTAGAGATAGCCTTAGCGCCACATGCATGCACCAAGGCTCTTACACACTTGAAAACAAGGTCTTTGGGGGAAAAATAGGTGAGTTCCAGTTCTATGAAGTGGAGTGACAGTTGACAAAATGCCCCTTTTTATGTTGATAGCTCTAGGCCTGAGAGGTCGCATCGCCTGGGATAGATGGATAGTCTTAGGTGCAGTGGGTGAGTGTGGGGGATGTTGGTGCAGGAGGAGGGAACATCTTAGACACTGAGGGAGCGAGTTGGTGATGGGCAGTAGCTAAGCTTGGCCATATCCCAATGCTTCTGATAGACAGGCCTAGGCAGGTGGGCGGGTCAGAGCCAAGCCATTGGCTTTTCCTGGAGACAGGGCTGTGGAGGAGGAAGCTGTAGAAGGGTTCCATGTTCCCTGCTGACACTTTCCAGGTCTACTGTCCCACATGGGGGATGGAAACAACCCCCCCCCCCGCACCCCCACACTCTGTAACAAGACTCCAGTCTTTACTTTTGAGTTGACAGTGTGGGCCGCCATGACCAGAGGGTGTTGGATTTGAGAACTTCGATTCCGAGTCTGTGAGGAGCTGAGGGTGTTGCCACATTTAGAACAAATGTGCATATTCTCCTCATCGTGATCACAACGGTCCCATTTCCCAGTGGGCTTGTTCTGAGGATTCAACACAGTAACATGCATCCATTGCAGAGAGACGGTCTGTCACATTAGGCATGCTTGGGAAATGGTGCTGGTCACCTGGTAGTTGTAGGGCTGGGTATATAAAGAAATGGACCCTAGGTACAAAATGGTAACATTCAGTATTCAATAAGGGTACATCGAGTCACTGGGACTCTCTGGAAGTGGTAGAAACCAACATCGATAAGATTAAGGATACTGTGACTATTGCTCAATCTTTTTTTTTTTTTGTTTGTTTTTCAAGACAGGATTTCTCTGTGCAGTTTTGGTGCCTGTCCTGGATCTCGCTCTGTAGACCAGGCTAGCCTCGGACTCACAGAGATCCGCCAGTGCTGGGATTAAAGGCGTGCTCCGCCACCACCTGGCCATATCGCTCAATCTTAAGACAACATTCTGAAACTGTAACCAAGTCCTCTTTTATTTTAGGAATACAAGCTCGCTCTTCTGCAGTGCTATGGGAGGTATCTCCAGCAGTTCACTACTGACTTCGATGAGTACAAAGAGGATGTGAATCAGTTCAAATCTGTCTTTTTCCCCAAAGGCTTTGGAGATGAAACTGCTGGGCTTACGGTAAGGTGGGAAAAGCAGCGAAGAGCCCCGCGGCTGGTGACTTGGTGATTAGTGTAGCCTTCGGTTGACAGTGTCTAGATGCCATCCTGTGCCTGGTACAGCATCTGGCTGGACGCTGTGAGCAGTCTGCTGCGTGTTTTGAGGGCTGGTCAACACAGTGAATTTATTAGGCTTTGGAGCAGAGCTTTGGAGTTTGTGTAAATGTAAGTGCCAATTCATTCTGCAGGCAGCGCTGTTGCCATAGCAACTAATACTGGCAGGTACATTCGTTTACAAAGAGTTTTGGAAAACATACTGGATCCTTACAACATGTTCAAGATAGATCTTATTATTGCCCTATCTTAAAGATGAGGAAAACAAGGCTTAGTATATAGGTATCGTAATTAAAAAAAAGTGCTCCTTTAGTGCAAACAGATTTTTTGATAAGAAATTTTAAGCTATATCTTTATTATATCAGTGTTACTATATTAATTGCTGGCATCAATTTGCTAGTGGAGTTCCCTGAAGCTTCAGAACTGTGCTTGGGAATCTGGAGATAAAGGAATCCCTGATGAGAAGATAGGGCTATGGGACCCTGTCAGCTTTACCTTCCTTGTGATTCTCAGAGTCTGGCCTTGTTGCCTCCTTCCAAATACCCCAGGTGCCTTTATGGGGACAAAAACATAAGCCAAAAGCAAATAAAAAAAAAAAAGTCACGCCAAAGTGAACTTTGTGCTAAGTAACCTCCAAATGCACTGTATAATTATCAGCTCACAGCCTCCTACGACCCTAAGAAGTGGAGTTGTTTTCCCTTTTTACTGATTAAAAAAAACAAGATTAGTAGAGGTTAAGAAACCAGCCTGGGGCTGGAGAGCCTAGTCTGCAGCTAAGAGTGCTTGCTGCTCTTGCAGAGGATCCGAGTTTGGTTCTCAGCGCCCACATTCACAACACTCCCGGTATCCGATGGCCTCTTCTGGACTCAGCGAGCATGACTGACACCCGGAGCATCCCTGATGTTGTCTGTGCCTGGAACACTTTGCCTCTGCCCAGAGCCGAGGCTGTTTCTTCCCTTGAAACAGCGGTGGTCAATCAACATTTGCTGAAAGCATTATATAAATTGAAGTAATCGCATTTGAGTTAATAAATAGGTTAAAATGCTCTTGGATGAGATTACAAATAGTGCTGAATGGTAATGAGATAATGGATAATGGGATTTTAGTACTCTTTTGTTTGGGATTTTCTTTTGCCTACGGAAAGCTAATCTAACTAAATGAATGTTCTAATGAAGCCTGTCTTATGTTTCTTTGCATACTAATGCATTAAACCAATGAATCATTTTAGGCTTTTTTTTTTTTTTTTTTTTTTTACATTGGTGAGAAATGCCTTTTCTGAATCTTATAAGCCCAGTTTATATTTGTCTGTTTCCCCATGTCTTTCAGTTTCACGCTTTGAGTGGCAAAAACATTTGCAGCTATGAGCTGGTCTGTGAAAGCGATGCCAACCTGCAGAATAAAGAGTCCGTGAGCCAGTGTCTCCACATCCTGTCGTCCCTGCGGCTCATCATGCAGGTGGCTCTCCCGCAGGAGCACCTTTGCTGGATCCTCTTCAACGGTGGGAACCAAAACGTCCCGTTTCCCGTTGCGCCTTTCAGACGCTCATTTCAAGTTTATTTATTACCAAGTCCGAGGGTAACTTGATCATGCTGTGATTTAAAACGTGCACATTTTTATAATAGGATAATCATACGATTTTTAAAAAATTGGATTACATTGTAGTTTGTCCTCACCAGTGAGACTTTGGGGTTTTCCCCCAAAGGAAGGGTCAGTGGCTGTGGGGTGGTTGGTTTCAGGGACCATCGTTGGTAAGGGGGAAGACGTGGGGGGGCGGATTAAGGGGCTGCTGTGGTAGATTGGTTCTATGAATCATTTGCTTTTTTAGTTCTCTCCTTAAAGACGCTGCCTAGTAGTTTTGGCTTTCTACATAGCAACATCCCCTGCCCAGCTTGTTTTTGAGTGAGGATCTCTCCTCTCTCTCTCTCTCTCTCTCTCTCTCTCTCTCTCTCTCTCTCTCTCTCTCTCTCAGCAACACTTGTCCATATATACACACTATTTTATATATATATTTATATATATTATATATAATGCGCATGTGTGTAAAGAAACTAATCTTAGCAATTAAAGCGTAACTTTTGTTTCATTCTAAAGTTACTCTGGGTGTTTACTATATTGGTCTCTGGATAATATGTGTTTTTTATTTTCCTGATGGTGCTAAGGATGGATAATATACTCTAAACAAAAAAATAATAGTGATAGTCTGTCTCACGTGCATAAGACTAGGAAAGAATAATTCCAATGAAAATATCCTGTGTTTCCCCCCACCTCATGGCAACTGAAAGTTTATCTCCTAGCTGCTTCCATCTTTATCCACCCCAAATCACATCCTGGCACTTTGACTGAAATGACATTGAGCATTTGCTGTTAGAAATGAGAGTGACTTTGACAAGACTTTGGGATCAGTGACCGTTAAGCATTTGTGGCTGGTCGTCAGCAGCGTCCTCGACTCCCTTAGCTGAGGCGTGCTGGCAGAGATGGACCGGGCCGTGGGAGTGCGTCTGCACCCATGAGCCCGTGAACACCATGTGCAAGGCTGGAGCTCCTTGACGGGTAGAAACGGTCTATGCCGTTTTATGGCCCTTAAGATCAGCTATGGATGTGATACAGTCACATAAACCTATAATTCTGGCATGTGGAGGATTAGGCAGGAAGAGGGAGCGTTCAAGAGCAGCCTGTGTTAATATTCGGACCCGCCCCTTGGAAACCAAGGTTAGGATTCGGACCTGCCCCTCAGCGCCTGTGTCCTGAAAAAGCCTCATTTTAAGGAAAAACCTCTCTCCTTCCTCTCTCTCTTCTGCTTTTCCTCCTACGAGGTGTGTACCCTCAACTCCTCTCTCTCCTCTCCCCCTTTCTTATCTTTTCCTTCATCTCTCTATTATAATAATATGCCATTTTCATACGGATGCAGCATCTGGGGTGTGAATGACTGGCCACCACCGCCCTCCGCCAGGCCCACAGGGCGTGGGCCACCGCATCTGCCCAGCAGGTTTCCTTGCACCTGCGGGATACCCTCGGGGTCCCCCATGCAATATATCATAACAGCCCGGCCTTTAGGACACTCTCTGTCTCAAAAACAAACAAACAATCAGATTTGCTCCTCTTCCTTTTCTCTTTGAAAAAGAGATTCGAGTTCTTGGCCCCTTTTCTGGTGTGAGCTTTATGTTTATAAATATGACTGAACTCTAGACATTCTGTTTCCTGGATTTCTCAGTCAATGCTGTGTTGTAGAATCAGTCAGGTTCCTGTACGGGACTCTAATTCCTTAACTCATTCTGCAACTGCCCATGCGTGTCCCTAGGGAGGGCACCTAGTCTGTCCCGTATTTCTATTTGCATAAACAATTCTGCAATGAATATCTTTGCGTATCTTGTTTTATAGATTGGAGGGACAGGGACAGTTCTCTGGGCTCTATGTCCAGGAGTGGAGTTGCTGGGTAGTGAGATATACATATATTATACTTGGTTTCACTAATTAGTGACTAAACCTAAGTACTAAGACTGACTGAGTAACCCCCCCCCCCCCCCCGTGAGCCCAGCATGGTTGGTCCTAGGTGCCCAAGAAGCAGGAAAAAATAGCAGATGAAAATGTACACTTGTTTCTCCCACAGGGAGGTGGTGCACGAAACCAATATGTTAGGTGCTGCCGTGGAGAAAATCCAGTGAGAAGGCAGACAAGGAAGGAAGCAGAGGCCCTGGCTAAGGGAGGGCTAGAAATGTACGTCAACTGCTTGGGGGCAGTTGGACAAGGAGCTGAAGGAGCCACCTGGACTGTTCGGGGACAAGCTGGTCCACAGGCCCCGGAGTTTTAACAGTTTGTATTTAAGCAGTCAGAAGTGTGCATTTAATAACTTGTCAAAGTGATTTGACCTTTTCATGCAGACAGCTTACCACTGGTCACTTAAGACATTAATTAGTCTTGATTCTTTCTGGAAGATGTCAAACCTTCCCAAGTAACTGAACTCAACTAATCAAGACTTTCAGAACATTTTGACAGTGGCCATCTTTGATGAAGAGGAGTCCCAGGATCAGGCTTAATAAATTCAGAGTAGGGATTTGGCTCAAAAGAAGGAGGAGAAGAAGGAGGAGGAGAGGGAGAAGAAGAAGGAGGAAGAGGAGGAGAGGGAGAAGAAGGAGGAGGAGGAGAGGGAGAAGAAGAAGAAGGAGAAGAAGAAGAAGAAGAAGAAGAAGAAGAAGAAGAAGAAGAAGAAGAAGAAGAAGAAGAAGAAGAAGAAAGAGCAGCAGCTGACTTCCATAATGTCTGAGTTCATAAAGATTCAGTCTGTGTCCCATCCTGTACCATCTATCTTGCCTGTGGCTTCTGCTTGTGGGCATTAGTGAGCCAGGCCAAAATCCAGAGCTGTCAAAGAAGAATTCCGATGTGGCCGGGATGGACCAGGGTTGTCAAGGTTACAGGCATGGTTTGAAACACAGAAGGGCCTTTGTCGTCCCCAAGGACAGCCCCCAACTGCTGACATATTTTTCCAGGCTCCTGGCTTGAACCCCGAGTCACGTGCTCTGTGGGCAGGCATGTGCTTCCTGTGCACTGCCGTACTTGGTGACTTTTTCTTTTCTACAAGGAATCAGTCATACAGCTGCATTTTGTCCTCTGTGTGTGTGTCTATATGTGTAATGTACGTGTGTAATGTACATGTATGTGCATGTGTGTGGGGTATATTTACGTGCATGTGTGTGTATGTATATATGTAGTGTGTATGTGTGTGTAGTGTATTTGTGTGTATGTGTAGTGTGTATGTGTGTATAGTACATGTATGTGTAATGTATATGTGGGTGCATGTGTGTGTAGTTGATATATGAGTGCATATGTGTATCTAGTGTAGTATATATGTGTGTCTAGTGTATATGTATGTACGCGTATGTGTGTGAATGCCAGATATTAGTGTCAGGGTGGCTTCCTCTATTGTCTTTTGAGACAGGGTTTTGTCCCTGAACCTAGAGCTCACCGATTTAGCGAGCTTGGCTGACCAGTGAGTCCCTGGACCTCGCCTTTCTCCACCCTCCCTGCACTGGGGTTACACGTGTGTGCCACCACACCCAGCTGACTCAGGTCTTCATGCTCACAAAGCCGGCACTGAGCCGTCTCCCTGGCCCCAAGGGTCATACTCTCAACACAGCCAAGCCGAGGTGCTTAGGACGGCTTTGGGTGGGTTCCTGAAGGCAGTAAGTACATGTCTGTTGTCTGAATCTTAAATGGTGTTATAACGAAAAACCCAGAGCCAGATATCAGGGTGAAAGCTGAAATATCAGAGAAGCAGAACAGGCAGCCACCACCTATTACCTCACCAACTCCACGAATCTTCTGACTGAATCCTCAGTCTTCACCCGAAAGGGTCTCAGCTGAACTGCTTTAGTTCCTGTTTCCTCATGCCTTATATACCTTTCTCTGCCCTGCCGTTACTTCCTGGGATTAAAGGCACATGTGCTTCCTAGTACTGGGATTAAAGGCGTGTGCCACCACTGCCTGGCTCTGTTTCCAGTGTGGCCTTGAACTCACAGAGATCCAGAAGGATCTCTGCCTCTCCAGTGATAGGGTTAAAGGTGTGTGCCACCACTGTCTGGCCTCTATGTCTAATCTAAGTGGCTGGCTTGCCTGATCCCCGGGCAAATTTATTAGGGTAACCAATATATCACCACACATGTCACGGGCACTCAGTCCGCCAAGCCCTTGACTGCTAAGATCCAATTAATTGTGTTCTTGGAAGCGTTCGGCGCTGTGAGGATTTCAGATGGCGCTCGGTGTTTCTGTTGTAGACTTGTGTAATGATGTTTGCTGTGCTCACAGGTGTTTTAAAAATCAAGGAATGTTTTTGGGAGCGGATGCTTTTAGAGTTGAGTCTTGCTGGCCGTGAATTTTAGATCAGCTACTCTGTAGAAAACGGCTGGACTGCTTGTCATTGCGAGGCGAACCTTCCAAAAGCACGTGGGCTTTTGAGCATGCTTATAGCAGGACGGTGCCCTTTGCCGACAGAGGTCTAGTGATGCACTCCGCCTCTCTCACCCCGCCACCAGCTTTCTCTTCTCGTGTAATGAATCGTCTGGCACACGAATCCTCCTGAGATGGTAGTTTTCGTTAGACTGAATGCCGCTCCTCACCTGTTTCAAGTTTTCAGTTTACCCCGAGCTTCCTCGTTGAATGGTGTCCCACACTGATTAAATATGTATCCTAATAAGTCAGAGAGAAATCTTTCATTTTTCAGCCATAAGAAAGGCACAGGAAAAAAGAACATTTTAGAGTTAATAAAACCACAAGTTATATAAATTTTCTGCTAAAATATTGTTCTCCCCAGTATATTTTAAAACTCAAATTGCCATAAAAGGAGGCTGAATGATTGTGGTGTTAACATATTTAAAATATGTTCATATTAGTTAACTCAATAATTTTGTGCTTAAGTGACGAGAAAAATTACAACAATTATCACTTTCTACCATTACCAAACCTCATGAGAGTGCTTGTTTTGGGAATGACAGACCTAAGCTATAGAAATTGCAATATGCAACCTCCATCTTCTGACTGAAAAAGATGCTAACAATCTTTCTCCCCACTTAGGTACCATTTACATTTACACCATTTGCCGAAAACTGATGATCATAGGGCAAGCTTCCAAGGTATGAAATACAATGTAAGACTTCTCTCCTAAGGCTTTCTATACCATACATTGAATGCCGAGTTGAGCAAAGAGTATTTAGGGAATCATTTAACATTCAGTGAATATATGTGATAGAATGGATTGGTCTTGATTTTAATGGTAATCATATACAGCGAGGGCCATGAAGAGTCAGTGTAAAGAATGGGAATTATTAGCACAGACAGGCACATTCTAGCGTCTCCATGTGCCAGAAGCCACATTTGTCACTCTTGATACCCGATCCCTCTGGTTACTAGGAAAGGGGACTGTCCTTCCTGGCTGGCCCAGGACATCCCTGTTTATGCTCTTTGTCCCACAGTAATCATGAAGAGTGCCCTCCGTCACTCTGGAAAGTGTCTTGGTTTGCAGGATAAACTGTTTATATTGTGGCGTTCTGGGACTTTTTACTTATGACTCACTTGCTGTTTGATTAAAAAATCACCTAAACTCTCTGACTCCTTCAGCTGATTTATTGTTATTATTGTATGCATATACTATGTGTGTCTATATGTGTGTGTTCACAAGTGTGCAAATACATGTGTATATGCAGGCCATTGGATTATTTGGTATCACTCTTAGTAATGCTCTCTGCCTCCTTGGAGACATTGGTCTAAAGTCCACCATTAGAACAGACTAGCTGGCCAGCCTGCCGTGGCGATCCCCCTGTCTCCATCTCTCCGGTCTTAAGATAACAAGCATACACTGTCATATCTGACATTCTCCCACGGGTTCTAGGGAATCAAACCCAGATACTCATGCTCATGAGGCAAGCGCTTCGCTGACTGAGCCATCTGCTAGGCCAGGAGACGTTGTCTTATACAATTCGCACTTACTAGGACCCACTCTGATCGGTCTTAGCATGAGGAAGTTGACGACATGTCTATTGATTTCCCCACAATGTTGGTAGCACTTTTGTTGGCAGAAAGCACATTTATTTTCTGTATTCATTTTCCAAGCATTGGAACGTAGGCTAGGAAGGCAACTATACTCCCATTGAGACCCCACTGGAGTTACTGTTGGCACGTGAAACATTGCTTCCTTATGAAAGCTTCAAGCCTCAGTGTTCAAATGCTCTGGAAAGGCTTTTTTTTTTTTTTACATCTCTCATCAAAACTAGACATATATCTTAGAGCTAACAACACTTAAAAAATAAAAATGGAGCTGGTGGTGCACACCTTTAATCCCATCACTCAGGAGGCAGAGCCAGGTGGATCTCTGTGAGTTGGAGGCCAGCCTGGGCTACAGAGTGAGTTCCAAGAAAGGTGCAAAGCTACACAGAGAAAACCTGTCTTGAAAAACAAAAAAACAAACAAACAAAAAAACCAAAACCCAAAACCAAAAACCAACCCCCCCCCCAAATCCCTATCTTACAAAAAAAGAAAAAATACAAAAAAAGGGAAGGCGTGATATTTGCATGCTCAATGGGTAACATTAATTGTATGTTCATTTTCTGGTTTGTTCCTCAAATGACAAAAGAGACTGTTACTAATAATAGCTTGAACGAAGTCTCGGCCAGCAATTTGAGTACGAATTAAATGGAAGCAAGGCTATCCTACATTTAATAATAACTTGCTCTGCAGACTCTACCATTGATGCTACTTTTAGTTCCAGTTGAGATCCTAAAAAAGAACTTGCATGTTTGTGTTGTTCTTGCTGTGTTAACAAACACTGTTTCACAGAGCCATCCTAGCTTGGTCTGCTAGCCAGAGCTATGAAGGACACAGCTTGTCTGTGTCAACATTTGGTTGTTAGTGCTTGTACTTGTTAGCATTAAGAGAATTTTAAATTAATGTGATAGTTATCTTAAAATAATTTATTTATAATCTATGCCAAACATCTCTTCTCCTCACTCAGTCACTTGAGTTTGTCTCTAGAACGGAAGTGGTGAAGGAGAACAGTTGAATGGTCCCAGACCTGTGGGAAGCATGTGAGAATGTGGGGTTATTCAGCTGGCTCTTGAAGATCACATTAATTCTTCCGGTTTGTGTAGTGTGAATCTAATTGGTCTTAATAATAAAAACCCAGAGTCAGATATCAGGGTGAAAGCTGAAAGATCAGAGAAGCAGAGTAGCCAGCCACCAGAGAGACTTCTTACCTCTAGGAATCCTCAGATTGAAAGGGCTGAGTTCCTGTCTCCTCCCACCTTATATTCCTCTCTCTGCCCAGCCATATCACTTCCTGTCTCCACCTCCCTACTGCTGGGATCAAAGGTATGAGATCCCAAGTGCTGGGATTAAAGACCCACCACCACCTGGCTCTGTTGCTCTTTTAGACTGGATTAATCTCGTGTAGCCCAGGGTAGCCTTGAACTTCTGATCTTCCTACTTCCTCCAAGTGCTGGTACTAAAGGTGTGTGCCACCCCTGCCTGGTTTCTATGGTTAACTAGTGACTAGCTCCGCCCTCTGATCTCCGGGCAAGCTTTATTTGTTAGAGCATAAACAAAATCTCACCACAAGTTTGTTCAGTATGGCAAGCTTCAAGGGAATTAATGATTTTTTTTATCCAGAAATCCCCAAACGCCCACATGGTAAATTGATTGCTCATCTGAGGCTACACATGGGTAGCTCCATTAAATGGAGATAAGCCCTGGAGATCCCACCACATATGAAACCTACAGGCTCCAGGGACTTTTGATTCGATAGAACTTGTCTGTTTTGTTTTTTTTTAAATTATTATTATTTGGTGTGTGTGTGTGTGTGTGTGTGTGTGTGTGTGTGTGTGTGTGTGTGAATGTGCGTGGGGGTCAGAAGTTGACGTCAGATGCCCTTCAGTTGTTCTTCCCCTTGGTTTTGGAGACAGGCACTCTCCCAGAGCCTGCACAGTTGGCCAGCCTGCCTGGCCAGTGAACTCCAGTGAGCCACCTGTCTGTCCCTGACTTCCTCCAGTGCTGGACTTAAAGACACATGCCACTGTGCCTGGCTTTTTCATGGCTGCTGGGGATCAAACTCAGGTCACTGTGCTTGCATGGCATTTTCTCAGAGGAACCGTTCTCCCAGTCCCTGAGTTCAAGTCTGTAATTGCATGAGACAGAAGTTGACCTGGGCTTCTCCAGCTGTTCTTGGTTGACGCAAGCTCCCAGTTCTGTGGAGCCCCAGGCATTATGGCTACCCTTCACTGTGGCTGCATCCCCCGCTGCATTTTGGGTGCTGTAGAAGGGCGTCCCTCACATAGCAACACTCACCTCAGTCTTTTGAGGTAGAATCATCAGTACCACCACCACTAGATGGTGGCGTCATCATCATCACCACCACCACCATCATTATCATCATCATCACCACTGTCACCATCTGGACAAGAGCTCACCACGTACCACGTATGAATCTTCTCACTTAATCCTCACACCAACACTTTGGGAGGACACTGTTTTCACCAACTTACAGGTGGGGATGCAGAAGCTGAGAAAACTGAGCTTGCTCACGATTACGGCTGTAGTTTGAGGTGTTCTGAGACCATTGTCACGCAGTACCACCGTACAACACCCTAAGAGCAATGCCTACCCATTCACTAAATGGGCTCCTGCCCTGCCTGTCTTATTCTGGTTTACCTACTCCATGGGAGGAGCTGTGTGAGCGAGGCAGATCTTTCTTTCCTAAAGAAATCCTAAAGACCGAGACTGATGAGGGCCTTTTCCTCAGATGGAAGCCACATAATGTACTCACCAGTCTATCTTAAGTAGTGCAGGGAGTCATCTACCTGAAGCTGCTATTCCTAACAACCAAGTGACATGTGTGCTTTGGGTCACAGAATAAATCTAGCATCTTCTGAGGCATTTAAAGCTGCAGCCTGGAACTCAACAAACATTAAAAGAATACGCTACCCAAAGTATGGACTTGCGTTTCACTTTTATAGGTATTTCAGTTAAGTATTTGGCGTGCACAGTTATTAAGTTGCTCACGCATTATTAAATAAACTTGAAGTCAACCTTGAGAAGACTACTGACACAAACTGATGATACATAACTCTGCAGTGCCATCCTGTGGCTGAGCTAATTTATTGTGTGTATTTTTCCTGCTTTTGTTGGAAAAAAGCCATCTATATTTTGGCTTTTTGAAGCTGTTTTTCTGGGAAGAAAATCATCCTGCTTTAGCCCATCCATTTTATTAAGAGAAATAATAATTTCTAGCCTTTAGGGCTAGAGAAAAAAATGCTACAAACCGACTCTTTCTTTTTCTTTTTTAAGTGGCTTTTCATCTCCAAACTTGAAAGCAGGTTTTCCAGTGGGTCTTGGCGTTCTTTTCTCCTTTGTCAAGGCTTTGCTGTGTGGCAGAAAGAATGCTGCCCTTAGCAGTTCAAAGACTTGAATTCCAGCCCCAGTTCACCTCTCTTAGAAGCAGTTTATACTCTCTGAGTCAGATTAGGTTAGATTTAACTTAGGGCCCCTTCTGGCAATATACTCTTTGATTTTTTTCCCCTTTAATTCCAACTCTTAAAGCCAAACCCAAGTACAATGTGGATAACTGTGAGTAGGAGCTATTTTTATTTTGAAATGTGAAATTTCTCATTGCAGAAGTCCTGAGGGATTTTGCAAAGGCATGCTGATTTGAAGAGGGTATTTACACATGGTTTCACTCTATGTTCTCTGAACGACAACGATGCAAAAATAGGGTTGTTGTGGAGTGAGCAGTGGGGTGTGAAAACAGCCAGGAGGTTCCGATGATGCTTGCAAAGTCAATAAACAACCACGGTAGAAGTAACAAAAAGCATTACCAAGGCAACATGGGGCTGACTTGGCAATGGGTGTCTTTAGAACTGAACCTGGATCTTCTCACTGTGATCCACACACACCCTAGAGCAAAGCCACTGAACACCAGCCATGCAGGATGAGGGAGATGGAGTTTAATGAGTTCTACAGAGACCTGAGATAGTGGAGCGCATAGACTACTTGGGTATTCTCAGGTCCAGGGAAGGCTGTGTTTGGAAGTGAGTTTTGAATTGTTTGGTACTTTTACAGAAGATCTTGTAGGTGGCAGTTTCCTGTCCTGATTGCCCAGTCCAAAATAACCACCCTGAGGCTAAATATTAATTGTAAATGCTTGGCCCATAGCTCAGGCTTGTTACTAGCAAACTCTTACATTTAAATTACCCCATATTTCCTATCTGTGCTTTGCCACATGACTCATGCCTTATTACCTCATTTTCTTGGTGGCTAGCTGGCATCTCCTCTGACTTTGTCTTTCTTCATTCTAGCATTCTTTCTGTGTTAGGCTGTCTCACCCAATCTCTTCCTGCCTAGCTATCTGATAGTCAGCTTTTTATTAGCAATGAGAACAATATATATTTTCAGTGTACAGAAGGATTATTCCACAGCAAGATCTAATCAGGACCAAGTGCTGGGAGCATATCAAGGTGGATTTTAGTTTAGATTATGAAATCATTGTTGTAATTTTTTTATGTTGAAAATTGTCCTATGCTGTCCTATGTTCCTTGTTACTGGGGTAGGAACTCTTGGTAGGCAGAGTGATAGGGATTCACAATATGCCCCCATGGTTGCGCATGCCTAGCAGACCTAGACACTTCCGCCTAGCCATTTCCGGGTCAAAATAGCCATTTCCGGGCCAAAACGTCTCACGTGACCAGGACCCCGTGGCTTTACGTGGTTGCGTAAAGCACTCAGTGCAACCATGTGATCTATGCGCATGTGTGGAAAAGCCACATGGACCTGTGTGCAGGCGTGGCCCAGCCTTTATAAGCTGGTGCCGTGTTCCCAACTCCATCTTTATTCATGTGTGTTTTCGCAGGCCTGTCACGTCTGCCTCTCTTTCCTATTTTTTTTTTTTTCCTTTTTTTTTTTTTGGTTTTTCGAGACAGGGTTTCTCTGTGTAGCTTTGCGCCTTTCCTGGAACTCACTTGGTAGTCCAGGCTGGCCTCGAACTCACAGAGATCCGCCTGGCTCTGCCTCCCGAGTGCTGGGATTAAAGGCGTGCGCCACCACCGCCCGGCTTCTCTTTCCTATTTTAATAAAACTCTTGTTAGTGGATTCTGTCGTGTTTCGTGACATTTCCTCACAGGGTCAGACCGTTGTAAATAACTAATAGGGAGGATGTGGAATGTCCAGTGTTGGTGCTGGTGATGATGAAAGTTAGAGAGGCTTTCAGCCCTTCGGTTTCCGTGGTGGCTTGAAGTATTTCCATAGCCAGCTGGTGAAGATCAGTTTGCTAGTCAGCAAGTATGTACTGTGTGCCTACTACTCGCCAGGTCAAGTGGGGTTACAATGACGGGTAAGACACAGGAGCTCCCTAATCTGATAGGAAGAGGAGGGTTAGCAAAGCCTTACACATCACTGTTAAATCCTCATCTGCATCCATTAGTTCCTTCTCCTTTGGAATTGAAACTAACTAGACACGGAAAATGGCGTTCTTTCCTCTTCTGAAGCGTTAAAGATGGCAGCGGCGGCGGTGTCTGGCGACTACCACTGTGGCTCTCCTTTTTACTATTAAGCACCACATGGATCTGGGGGGGTTAACGCCACGTCCACAAAGGCACACGGCCTTTGGGCTACTCTTCCCTTTCAAGGCGGGTCATTGATCCACTGAAGAAATTATTCTTTAGCTATTGAAGGTGTAATTTCATACTGGGTGAGAGGTTTCTGCTGTCCAAAGTTGTCATTGTTTGAGAATCCAAGATGCTTGTCAGTTTTCCTGGGTTCGGTTCTGTGGGCACCAAGTCTAGAGTAGGTGCTGGATAGTTTCATGTCAGCCAGACCCAGGATGGAGTCATCTGAGAGGAGGGGACTTCAGTTGAGGAAATGCTTCCATAAGCTTGGGCCATAGGCAAGCCTCTAGGGCATTTTCTTAATTAGTGATTGATATGGGAGGGCTCAGGCCATTGTGGGTGGGGCCAATCCTGGGCTGGTGGTTCTGTTCTGGGTTCTACAAGAGAGCAGGCTGAGCAAGCCACGGAGAGCAAGCCAGAAAGCAGCACTCCTCCATGGCCTCTTCTTCAGCTCCTGCCTTCCGTTTTCTGCCCTACTTGAGTTCTGTCCTGACTTCCTTTAGTGATGAACTACAGTGTGGAAGTGTAAGCCACATAAACCCTTCCCTCCCCAGCTTGCTTTCGGTCATGGTGTTCCATCACAGCAATAGAAACCCTAGGACACGCACTGACAGAGTACTGATCACTATGCCTAGAGCATCATGTGCGTTGACTCTTTCTCCAGAGCCGCCTGGCTGGGTTGTGTTAAAGTTCCCATGGTGCAGATGGGATGATTGAGACCTAGAGAGAGACTGAACTGGGAGTGCAGCCTAAGTGTCTCTGATTTCAGTCTGACTGTCTCTGGTGAGCACTGGAAGTCTGCAGTGGTAAGCCCTTCTCATTTTCCCCATCCCCCTGAACCAAGGTAACACCCCGATTCCACAGACGAGCTAGCAGCTTTGAACAGCTCCCAGACTACAGTTCACACCCGAAGAATGTTCTCAAAATGAGCTCAGCTCCCAGGCCATGTCAGGAGCTGTTCTAGAACAATAAAGACACTCTAAAACGGCTACTTTGAGATTTGGGTCTTTCTCAACTCAGGGGATGGGGAGACGGGCCCTTGGTAAAGTACTGGCTTTACAAACACGAAGACCTGAATTTGATTTCCAGAACCCATGTTTAAAAAGAAGCCAAGCACAGCTGCATGCCTGCAGTCCAGCATCGGGGAGGTGGAGACAGGCAGATCTTAGGTGCTAGCTGGCCAGCCAGTCCGGCTGAGTCAGTGAGAGAGTGGGTCTCGAAGAAGAGGGAGAACAATTGAGGAAGACACTGATGTTGACTTTGGCCTCTACATGCAAATGCATACATGTGCACACACACCATCATAATATGAACATGTAGGCACACACAGAATGTTTGTTTTCTCTGACTCGTTGTTTATAATGACTCTGATTGGAGCAGCCAGCACCAGCACTCATGGCTCAGACCTCGGTGATTCTAACTAATATCACGGTCAGTGTAAGAGGTGAGAACCAGCCCCGCGGTGTGCTCTGCTTCCCTCCCCAGGCCTTAGAGTACCTGCTGTGGGCCAGCGTGTGCATGGAGTCCTCTGTCCCGCTCCTGTCCGTCAGGTACCTGACCTGGAGAGCCACTCTCTACACGGCCGTCTGCCAGTGCCACTACGACTGCCAGACTGGCATCCACGGCGAGGTACGTGCCCTTCAGATGGCGGCGGCGTCGGTGTTCGCTGGAAACACAGCGTATCAGACACTCTCTCCTTCCTGTGTCTCAGGAGACCAGCCAGAGGCCTGGAAAGAGGCAGAGCCAGGGGACGCCTGTCTTGTCTGAAGACGTTTTCTCGGCTGTTCTGTTTTGTGGCTTTCTCACTGCTTTGTGTTCTCTCGGTGTGTGTGTGTGTGTGTGTGTGTGTGTGTGTGTGTGTGTGTGTGTATGTGTGTGTATGTGTGTGTGTGTGTGTATGTGTGTGTACGTGTGTGTATATATATGTGTGTATGTGTATGTGTATATGTGTGTGTATGTACGTATATATGTGTGTGTATGTATGTATGTATGTGTGTGTGTATATGTGTATATATATGTGTGTAAGTGTATGTGTGTGTATATGTGTGTGTGTATGTGTGTGTGTGTATGTGTGTGTGTATGTGTGTGTATGTATGTATGTGTGTGTGTGTATGTGTGTATATGTATGTGTATATGTGTTTGTGTGTGTGTATGTGTATGTATGTATGTATGTGTGTGTATGTGTGTATGTATGTATGTATGTATGTATGTGTGTATGTATGTATGTATGTATGTGTGTGTGTGTGTATGTGTGTGTGTGTGTGTGTGTGTGTGTGTGCGCGGGCACCACAGTGCACATGTGGAGGTCAGAGGACATCCTTGGGTGTTGGGCCTTGCTTTTCGCTTTGTCTCTGGCAGGGTCTCTTGCCTGCTGTTGCTTCTTCCAGGCTGGCTGGCCCATGAGCCTCCAGGGCTTTGCCCATCTCTGTTTCCCGTATTGTCATAGCGACGCTGAGATTACAGATGTGAGCTCCTGCGTCTGGCTTTCCTTGGGTTGTGGGGACCCGAACTCAGGTCCTCGCGCTTGTGCAGTGAGCGCTGTACCCATGGAACCGTCTCCCCATCTCCCTCCCCTCTGCTGTTCTCACACGGGGGGGGGGGGGGGGGAGGGGGGCTCCTCCTTCCCTGCTCCGTTTGAGGCTCCGTATTACACTCCCTGACTTTCCGCTGCCTCCAGGCTTATTAGCTGTATCTGGTCCCCTCTTTTTTGGCACGTCTCTTAGACTGAACGTTTGACATCTAACAAGCTGGCAGGGGCTCCCATTGGTTGGCACGGGCTCTCAGTATAAATTTAAAAGCCTATCTTCCATTCTGTACACAGCACTCACTTGTCAGTGAATGTGTTTGTGTGTGTATGTGTATATGTGGGTGTGTTTCACTCTCCTGTGAAAATCAGAGAACCACACCTCTTTCTTCCGGCCAGTGCATCCTTGCCCCAGGATGCTCACACAGCCTGGTGAGAGGCCTGTTGCTCGGAGCTCAGTCCTCCCTTAGCCCCTTGGCTTGGAGCCTAGTGCAAGACACAGCTTTCACAGCTGTGCTCACACCTGCTCCTGATCTGTTCACAACCCCATAGACATAATTTAGCCACCAATCGTTTCTTACATTTGTTTTTTCCTCCCTGGATTAATTCTGAACAGTTAGGTGGTAGCAGTCCCTAGCTAGAGGAGCATCCGAACTCAAACCCTGCTAGAATATCTTCACAGCTCAGGATAATTCTAAAAGCTGCTCAGCACATACGCATGATGACCTTGAGTACTCTAGGGGAGGCAGAGTCTGCAATCGCTACTGCCGTGGTGGGGGAGGAACACTGGTCGTTCCGACGTTTTGATCCTTATTGGGATTGCCGCTTACTGGAAAATCTATACATCCCTTAATTCTAATGTTGCAACTGGCCTGGGACTTTTCGCTTTTAAAAGCTATGAGTAAAGTATTTTAAAAAAAAAGGCAAAAGCAATGACATGAAATTTTGGAAGTCCGATGTGCTGTCTGTTGTACTCTGGAGCGGCCTGTGATGCAACCTTTTGCTACTTAACTCTTCTCAAGGGCTCTTCTGAACCCTTGTTATTGTCTCTAGAGAATCATCACGTGATGAAACGGTTCCACGAGCTAGCCCGCCTTCTTCCTGCCTTTCCTTCAGGTTCTTCAGGATTTCCTCTACAGTGGCTATTGGAGATCTGAATAAGGCCCTTTAGAGACGCCACACTGTAGTGGTCAGCATGTGAGCAGTTGAAGAGATTACATCTTACGTTATGCTAAGAAGGTTGAAATTCGATAAGACCGTCTCAGGGTGGTGTATGTGTGTGCATGTGCGTGTGTGTGCTTTCCAGTGTGAGCATGCTTGTAGGCATTGTTAGCGGAGCAGTACTCTGTACAAAGGTTCTGTTTAATCCACATTTTGGCTTTCTTCTAAAAATCCTATAATTCATAAAGTTAATGTGTCAGGATGTTTATTAACTTTAGATTTATAGAGCTTAATGGTGCTCATAGGAAATGATTGATTGGAGAGCTACTGTGTTATACGGAATCAACAGCAGCCCGCAGTTTAATTCAGATTAAGTCAAATGCCTCAGACATCAAAACATACCATTTTTATACATTTTTAATCACTGTTCTCCAACTTATTGTGGATTAAATTTGTTTTAATTGCAACACAGGCATTTGCTCGACGTGCATTAGCTAAAATTGATGAGTTAAGGCAACTGGAATTAATGAGTTCCTCCCAGTGTCAGGAAGAGTCCCGAAAATATTACAGAGAGGCCACGATAAAGGTATGAAAATTTCATGACATGGAAGAAATGTACTGCACAGCGCTGTTGATGAAGCGCTCAATCTTCGTGGCTGAGGCGTGCATCCTGTGGTGATTTCATATGTGATTCTTCTCTTGGAGACAGATGGCTGTGATGATCTTCAAAAGGGGAGTGTATGAGTCTAGAAGAAAAAGCAAAGCTGTGTTTAGACCGAAGATCAGAATTAACCTAAAGGAAGCCCAGAGTGTAAGTCCCCAGGGTCTTTCTCTAGAAGTCCACTTTGCAATCTGCCTGTATGTTTTAAGCCTAGTTGCTAATGATTAAATCCTGCCCCAGATTTTAGAGCAATGGAATGTCTTTCCACCTGAGATACGGTCTCACAGCATCCATTTCTCTTTTCTGTGCCTTACATTATCCTAGTTTTGCAGCCATGATGGCTGAGAGGCGGAAGATGAGCTTGGGAAAGGTTTTCAGGCAAGCCCCTTGCAAATGGACAGTCTTGAGTGGGTCTGCACAGGCCCTTGCCTTGGGCCACTTGGCATTAGCTTTGAGGGTCTCTCATTAGGAGTGTCGTGAGCTGGGCTATACGAGAGAGCACCGAACAGCCCCCGCATCTCAGAGGATTCCAAAGTAATTTCCCGTTGGAGTTAGGAGCCAGCAGAGGGTCACCAGGGGTCCCTGCTGAGTGGCTATCCAGGAGGAGGCCTGGGAGCAGTTCTGGAGGGAAGGACAGAGAACTTAGGGGAGCCATGATGCCCAGCATGGAAGTGGTATACTTCTCCGGTATTGTAACTAGTCAGATGTCCCCTCTAACCTCAGCATTAAATACTGCCTTGGGGGAGGGAAACAGGTACTCTTTGTGGGGTTCAGCCCTTCCCTCCCACCCTGCTGTCCTCCCTCCATCCCTTCTTTCTTTTCTCTTCCCTGTCACCTTTCTGAGCTCAGGGTCCCCCGGGCTCCATTCTCCTTCCCCGAAGCTATTTCTGATCATTGTAGACGGGCACCAGCGAGCTCTCCTCTGTGAGCGCCTGTGCGGGGACTGGAAATGTAGGCAAGCGGGGGAAAGAGGATGAGCAGGCTCTGACAGAAGAGCCACAGAATCTCCGATCCTGGGAGGGAGCTTGGATGCTGCCACCTGCTGTGGTGCGTTCCAACTACACGTGGAGAAATCAGGGCTCAAGAGTGTTTCTGTCACCGGCTCGGGGTCACACGCCCCAGCAGCACGGGAAGGTGAACCCGAGTCCAGTGCCTTCTCATAGTGCCAACCCCGACTGCTCTCTCCTTAGAGCTCACGCTATTCAGGGACGACCCCCTTTCCCTTTTAAATTAATGCTATTTACAAATATTATCTTGGGCACAGGGCCAGTCCACTGTTATGGAGCATGACTATTTTGAGTATTGATCCCTGAAGAGTATCTACTCCATACCTTTAAAATCGTATCCCACACTGCTCAATGCTCTCCAGTTGCTGGGGCTGGTAGCTTGTCATACCTCAGGCAGTTTCTTGTTGAGCTGTTGGAGGTCCAACATCTGGTATCCTTAAGTTGTACCGCTGCCCCCTGTGGAGAGGGCAGGGGTGATTTGTTTTCCTCTGTGATTTCTTTTCCCTTGTGGAAACCAAATTTAGATATCTGAATCTGCAGGGCTGCCACTGAGCACCCAGTTAGGAGGTGTGGTTATTCTTTTAGCAAAATTAAAAATATCTTTAGAAAATATTTACATTTCTAGATAAAATCATATTAAAATTCAGTTATTTGGGGCTCCTTAAAAAAAATCCTGTTGCTTTTTTTAAGACAGGGTCTCACTTTGTAGCCTAGGGTGGTCTAGAATTCACTGTGTATCCCAGGCTGGCTGTTCTTTTCACCAATTAGCAGAAAACATCATTTTATTGATGATACTTCTAATTATTAAAAAGCTTATTATAGTATTTAAATATATTTTTATTTTTTTAAAATATATTTTTAAAGCACTGTTTTAACCTCTAGTACAAATCTTCAGAGGAGGCCTCACCTCTGTTGAGAGAGAGAGAGAGAGAGAGAGAGAGAGAGAGAGAGAGAGAGACATAGACTTCAACTTTTCTTGAGTTTTATGATGTACGATTGGCCTGTGGAATCAAAGACAAAGACTAATGGGTCAGGAGGCTAGTACTAGGAAAACATGGCTCAGGGCAGCTTTGTCCATTTCTGTCTCTCTTTCCAGCTTTGCCCTTAGAAGAAGAAATAAACAAGGGGATCATGGGAATGTGGCTGGCATTTTCCAGCTGGATATTAGTTCTGGAAATGCCAACTTACAGGCACCAGCCTCCCTACAGGCAGCCTACAGGCAGAGACCTGGCCGTTTGTGACAGGCAATAATTCTAAAGCAAACTCCTGCAGGTGAAGTCACTCAGTACGAAGGAGGGTGGCTGGATGTCTCAGAGGCCTACACAGCCGCTTGCTTTTGGTATATAGCCGATCAAACCTTCCATAGCAGTAACCACTAAATCCCAAGTTATTTACACCATAAAACAGTGTTTCAGATTTCAGTTTGAGGACATTCTGCATAAGAATTTCCTGCAGTATTTATCAACACGGCCTGACCTAAACCCACAGATTTTTCTGGACATTTGGCCTTGAATCTAAAAGGCATCCCCAAGGGATTTCAGGCCAACAAAGTTTGAGTCTCACCTGCCTGTGGCTGTCACCGGGGTGCCACAAGGCACGTGGAGACAATACGACCTTGATAAATGGCCACACTAAGTAGTTTTTCTATACTGCCTTGGACACACCGGCACACAAGAAACAGCGGCGTCCTTGGTGTCGTGACTTACTCAAACGGAGTCTGTAGTGGTGTAAAGGGTCCCAAAGCGACTGTCCCGCTGTCGGACTGACTGCTCCCTCCGCATCACCTGGTACCTTTGGCTTTCTTTCACGTCTAGATGGTGTGGCCACGGACGGTCACGGAACGGCTGCTGGATGAGCTGTTTGATAGCACCTCGTCCCGCTTTCTGGCTGTCCTGGAAGCTCTTTCTGACTCAAGCAGGCGGATCCTGCAGACCGGACCTCTGGTCACGGATGAAGTGGAGCTCCGCGATGTTGTCTTAGAACTCTTCATGGCTGGGAAAGAGCTCTTGATTCGTAAGTACATGTTAATATTTTGTGGTAGACACTGATAACAAACACCTTCAGCATGATGGCTCATATGTGAGAAATGAGTATCAAATGTACATATTGACCTTGAATCCAGTGACCAGTAATTCATTTGCAGGACTTTCCTTTCCCCTAAATTACTCATCATCTTTGAGTAATGAGAATTACATTTCTTTCTTTTCAGGCTTTAATCTCTTAATGTTTCCCCTTCGTTTCCTGATTTATTGCACTGACTGGAATCACCAGACACGGGCTGATGGCCGCGCTGTCCCAATCTGACCATAGATGAAAAACCTTCAACACTGTACCATTAGTTCAGACATTTACTACAGGGATTTATAGATGCTGGTTTTTGTTTGTTTGTTTGTTTGTTTGTTTGTTTGTGGGATTGTTCATACTCGTTAGCACTGTGTGTGTGTGTGTGTGTGTGTGTGTGTGTGTGTGTGTGTGTGTGTGAAGACAAGAGGCTGACTTCAGGAATCTCCCTCAATGGTGTTTTCTGTTTGTTTGTTTGAGACGGGCTTACTGGTTTTGTTAGACTGACTGGCCAGCAGGCCCGGGGGATGCTCTTCTTTCTTCTTCCTTAGCTCTGGATTACAGCGTGCCGCCATGCCTGGCGTTTTACATGGCTAAACGGAGCTCATCCTCATGACTGACTGAGCCACCTCTCCAGGCCCACTTTCCATTCTCTCAATGGTCTCTGTTACGACAGGAATTATTAATTTTATTTTTATGTTTTGTGTCTGAGTCTTTTGCCTGCATTTACGTTTGTGTACCACTGTGTGCCACAAGAGGGGGTCTGTTTCCCTGGAACCAGAATTACTGATGGTTGTAAGCCACTCTGTGGGTTCTGGGGAGAGCAGCCAATACTTTTAACCATTGCACCATCTCTCCAGACCCCAGACACTCTTAAATTTCCATGTCGTCCAGTTTGCCAACACATCCTTTATAGTTAATCCTTTTTGTGTCCTATTTAAGAAGGTTCTGCCTTCTCAATGCCCTAGTGTACTACCATGTCTTCTTCTGTAAGTTCTGTTGCTTCATTTCTTGCACAAGGTCCACATGGATGCTATTTCTGTGGGTATGAAGTAGAGATCGCCATTTGTTTATTCTTGCGGCTGTCTAGTTGACACAGCACCATTTTTGAAGACAGCTCCCTTTCCCCGTTGACTGTAATATCCTTATCATCAGCTTATGCTCATCCTGTTTCCTCACTCAGCAGTGTCCTGCGGTCAGGTGTCCAGTTGTGTGGCAGCTGTCCACTATTACTGCTGGCTGGTGTGTGGTGGCACAGACGTGCCAGTTTGTTTAACCAGTCACTCATGGAGAGACATTTTGTGTTGTCTCAGTTTGGGGCTATTAGGCATAAAACCGCTATGGACTTTTGTTTGAAAATAACGTACCACTTCTATGGTCTAATTGCTCACTCCTAGGACAACTGTATATTTAGTTTTGGGAGAGATTGCTGCCGCTGTCTCCAAGTTTACTGTGCCATTTAATATTCCAGCTTGCCGTGAGTGAATGATGCAATCTCGTGGCATCATTGACAGCATTAGGGTTCCCACTATGTCCGCCCCCTCCCCCCCCCCCAGCTGAGGACCGAACCCAGGTGTGGGGGAGTTGAATGTTAGTTAAACCTCATCGCTCTCTAGACTTTAGACTTTGTATTCTTATCTTTCTTATGTTATTCTTGTGTCTCACCACAGCTGGATCCAGCGGTGCAGGAGGCATTTTGAGCTCTTGCCTTTTTTTTTTTTTTTTTAATTTCCCATTACTTTTTCATTTCTTCTCTGTATCCACCTTTCTTTCTTCATACAAAACAAATGTCAACATTTTTACACTCATCACCAACCTCTCGTCTCTTTTTCCCCCTCCTTTTTTTTTTTTCCTTTTCGTCACTTCTGAGAGGGCTCCTCAATGTGAATTTCCATGTCACTCATTTGTGCTTTATTTTTTTCTGTCCCGGCCTTCTGTCCACCCACCCAGTTTGTAGATTCAGCACTGGCAGACTTCAGATGCAATCCCCGCTCGTTCCTTTCTCTAGGGGCCCAATTCTCACTTCATGCTTCTGAGGTCTTCTCGCTTCTGAGAGATCACTGTGCTTAAATTCTCATTCTCTCTGCTCCATTTTTCGGCTTCCTGAGGTGAAGGATGCTTACTTCGTGGGTTTTCTTTGAAAATACTTGCATATTTAATTTGCTTTCCACATGAACTTACCTTCTGTGGCCTTGCAGTAGCCAGCCAATTTTGTTTTTTTCAAGACAGGGTTTCTCTGTGTAGCCCTGGCTGTCCTGGAACTCACTCTGCAGACCAGGCTAGCCTCAAACTCATAGGGATCTGTCCACCTTTGCCTCCCAAGCACTGGGATTAAAGGTGTGCCCCACCACCACATGGAAGTAGCCAGCTGATTTGGCTCTAATGTCTACCTAGGAGGAGATATAGGAAGACAGATGTTAGCTTGAATAACTTTAGTGTGTGTGTGTGTGTGTGTGTGTGTGTGTGTGTGTGTGTGTGTGTGTGTGTCCACCTGAAGGCAGTGAGCTTCTGACTCCATACTTTAATGAAAACAACACATCATGTATTCATTAAAAAAGTTCTGAGAGAAACTGGGGAAGGGGAAACTATGATCAGAATATTTTATATGAAAAAGAATCTATTTTCAATTAAAAAAAATTCTCAAGTGATGTTATAGGGTTTCTATTGCTGTGAAGAGACACCATGACCATGATAATTCTTTTTTTTTTCAAGACAGGGTTTCTCTGTGTAGCTTTGCGCCTTTCCTGGAACTCACTTTGTAGCCCAGGCTGGCCTGGAACTCACAGAGATCTGCCTGGCTCTACCTCCCGAGTGCTGGGATTAATGGCTTGCGCCACCACCACCGGCAATAATTCTTATAAAGGAAACATTTAATTGAGGCTGGCTTATAGTTTCAGAGGTTTAGTCCATTTTCATTGTAGCGGGAAACATGGCAGCATGCAGGCAGACATAGTGCTGGAGGAGGAATTGAGAATTCTACACCTTGATTTGCAGGCAGCAGAAAGAAACTGTGTGCCACACTGGACATAGCTTGAACATATGAGACCTCAAAATCCACCCCAGAGTAGCACGCTTCCTCAACAGGGCCACACCTACTCCAGCAAGGCCACACCTCCTAACAGTGCCGCTCCCTATGGGTCAAAGCTTCAAACACAGGCGTCTATGGGGGCCATTCCCATTCAAACCACCACAAGTGAGAATTTCTTTGATCTCACTCACTCAGATTCTAAACCTTATCTCTTTGCATGAATGACGCCCAGACATTCCCCTCTCCTTTTCTAGTTTCAAATGTTAGTACACATGGAAAACTGGATTTCCCAACAACGAGTCTCCTGGAGCATGTGGTGGAAAGGAAAAACGTCATTTCTGCACTCGCTGCTGTAAAATTTGCAAAGCTGGCTTTCACTTACGAGGAATGGGGATTGTTTGAATCACTAGCTGGACAGCTTATTTACTTTCTCCAGGTAACACATGCAAAGCTCTTCATTTGTTTTCTGTTCTGTTAAAATGGCGTGGACTTGCTAATTACCTTGTGGGGTATACTTTTTCTCAGAAGCAGGATAGCGTCGAATTGAAGAAAGCAGAGAAGGATTTAATTCTTCTGGTCGCAGTAGAGCCACTGATCAATTTAAAGAAAAACAAAGGCTCGATCTTCCCTCTGGAAAATGATAAGCAGGCACAGCCCATTCAAATTTATCTAAAACATATTGCTTGTCATGGTGAGTATTTAGCTGCATTAAAAAAAAAACAACAACAATTGCTCTATGTGAGAAAAGATGGTCTTGTCAGGCGAGGTGAGACAAAGCATGGTCGAGGCTTAAAGACTAGGGGTGTGCCTGGTGACCGCGGGTTCGGCAGCAGTGACTGTGTGGCTAGGAACAGTGGAGTTTGGGAGTGTGGTAGGTCAGAAACAGCTGGGTGTCCAGCGATGCGAAGTCACCATGCACCAACTGCGGTTGACACAGGAAGGAAGTCCTATGTAGGTGTTACAGGAAGTGGGAGGTGAGCAGGGCTGCTGATCGAAGGGCTAAGGGCAAAGGGCAAAGGGGGATGGGAAATGGCTGATGCAGGGTTTTCCATGGTAGGACTTCAATGATTTAAGTGTCATTTTACAGATAATTTAGCATCTAATCTGCCTTTAGATCAGTGAGCTTTGTTTATTTTCTGTAGATGAATTGTTGAATAGTCTTATTAAATAAAAAACCCGGAGCCAGATATTGGGGTTAAAACCTGAGAGATCAGAGGAAAAGGAAAAGCCACAAGTCAACCTCACCTTACCGACCCTCAGCTTCCAAAGAGACCTCCTTCCTGTGTACCCATGCCTATCTGCTTTTGTGTTCTGCCATCTCATTTGCTCTCTCTCCAGTTACATCACTTCCTCTTCCTGTTCAGCTCTATCACTTCCTGTCTGTCTGTACAGACCTCCAGACCTCTATGGTTAACTAGTGTTGGAATTTAACGTGTGTGCCACCACACCTGGCTCTGTTTCCAGTGTGGCCTTGAACTCACAGAGATCAGATGGATCCCTGCCTCCCAAGTGACAGGATTAAAGGCGTGTGCTACCATTGCCTGACTTCTATGTTTAATGCAGTGGCTGGCTTTTTCCTCTGATCCTCAGATAAACTTTATTGGGTTGCACAAATAAAACATCACAATTTCCCATGTTCTTTTAGGCATCACATAGCTGCTCCCTCACAGTAAATCATTTGTACCCATAGTGATAGACTTTCTTCTATCAGTATCTGAATCAATACCTTTATACATTTCTCCAGTCGCCTCATTTCAGATCGTCCTAGTATTGTAAGCCTTCTCAACTTCTCTTTGGACATAGTTGGCACATGTGTTGTGGATTAATAATAAAAACATTAGTCTATTGATATTGAGCTACAGCTACTGAGATTAATTTTGACAAGAAAACATTTTAAACAGCGTACTGGCATGATGAACGGTCTGGGCATCACGTGCGCCATTTTTGTGGCACTTCTGTGTTTTGTCCTCGAGGCCTAGAAGTTGGTTTCCTGCTCTCAATGTCTGCCTTTGGTTTGCAGAGTCCTGTGTGAGGAGCTGTGGGTACTCAGAAGACATTTTTCACTTGGCGGCCATTCTTCATTACTGTGTGTGCTCCCCTTCCAAGGTGAAGTACCTCTTTGGAATAAGTTGTAGCAGTGTGGGAGGAAATACCTTTTAGCAGTCTGGCCTAGCTTGAAAACATGACGAGATCTGCTCCCAAAGTTCTTAATTATTTGCTCATTAGAGAACACATCGTTGCGTCGGTTGCTGGCTTGGAGCCTTTCGTCCCTTTTTATTGTCATGGGTGTCAATCTGCCCCTTTAGGGAGAAGTCCTAGGCTAGCTGTAATTCATCCAAAGATGGGGGAACCCGGGAGGTGGTTCTGAGGGAGAGCGAGTATGTTTAGTGCATTATGGCCATGGTGCTTATCATCAGCCCATGGTGACAATGCCTGCTTAGTGTCACTTCTCACACAGTGCCCAGATTTTAGAAATGGCCCATGTGCTGGTGCTTGGGTAAAACCAGTGTCTCAGGTCTGCCCCAACTCCCATTTTTGGATTTGGAAAGAGGGACTTACTGTGTATCTCAGGTTCCTGTGAATTCATGATCTTGGTAAGTGAGATATGATATCTCTCTCTCTCTCTCTCTCTCTCTCTCTCTCTCTCTCTCTCTCTCTCTCCTCTCTTCCCCTTTCCCTTCCCTTCACCTTCCCTCCTCCTATCCCCCAGGGGCAGGGAGGGATTGACCCTAGGGTCTGACTTGACAAGTGCTCTGCCTCTGAGCTGCATCATCCCTGGTCTTCTAGCACTACTTTTAAATTTGGATCCCAGGGTCCCTAAGGTGTGTCTGAGCTTCCCTGGAAGGCAGTTTTGAGCAGTGGTACCCTAAATCTGTTTTCGTTGCTTTTGTATATAATAGTGGAATTCTCATGACATTGTATTTGAAATTTAGGTTTATGATTATGAAGAGCAGACATTGTAATGATAAAGTTTTGCATTACTGTTTACCCAGGTAGATGAAACAATAGGGGATTAAATATGCTCTGTTCTTACAGTATTTCTATTTCTTCTGAATTTATTAGAGTTTCTTGGAATCTGTAGTAGATTTTCTCTCTCTCTCTCAGTGCTTGGGATAGAACACAGGGCTGCATGTAGCGAGGCAAGTATTCTATCCCAGAGCTAGCTCCCCGGACCACCTTTGACTTTGGATTTTGAGACAGAATGTCATTAAGTTGCCCAGGCTGGCCTTGGAGTTGAGGTCCTCTGTCTGTCCCAGCCTCATGAGTAGGAACGTGACTAGTGACTAAGGCTGGGATTATATCAACCTTCATCAACCGACCCGGCAGGGTATTTAATTTTTTTTTTTTTTTTTTTTTTTTTTTTTTTTTGGTTTTTCGAGACAGGGTTTCTCTGTGTAGCTTTGCGCCTTTCCTGGAACTCGCTTGGTAGCTCAGGCTGGCCTCGAACTCACAAAGATCCGCCTGCCTCTGCCTCCCGAGTGCTGGGATTAAAGGCGTGCGCCACCACCGCCCGGCTTTTTTTTTTTTTTTTTTTTTTGTTTTTTTTTGTTTTTTTTTTTTGGGTATTTAATTTTGTAAGACAGGCAGAAAACATAATTATTATAATGGGCCAGCTTAACAACAACAACAACAACAACAACAACAACAACAACAACAACAAATCAAGGTTTAAAAGGGCAAAGACCTTTCGCTTATGCATTTAAAAAGAATACATGATATGTCTTAGTTCAGCTCAGCTTGATACATTTACCAGAGTTTGGTGTCTGTTCTGTCCCCAAGTGCTGTGGCATGGTGGCGCATACCAGCTTAAGTCCCGGAGCTTCCGGAGAGGCCACATTTGCTTTATTCCAATCACGAATTTCACTCAGCTCCCAGTTCGTACATAACGAGGGAGGGAGTCCTCTTTTCTTCTGACTAATCAGAGAGGTGGCAAGCCCATCCCCGGCCCTGTGGTGATGATGCCCACATAGAGATCTGCTCCCCTGCATTTTCTCTCCACCCCCTCTCTCCACCCTCCCCTGCATTCTCTCCCTACCCCCTCTCTCCACCCTCCCCTGTATTCCCTCCCCACCCCCTCTCTCTACCCTCCCCTGCATTCTCTCTCCATCCCTCTCTTCATCCTCCCCTGCATTCTCTCCCCACCCCCTCTCTCAACCCTCCCCTGCATTCTCTCCCCATCCCTCTCTCCACCCTCCCCCGCATTCCCTCCCCACCCCCTCTCTCCACCCTCCCCTGTATTCCCTCCCCACCCCCTCTCTCTACCCTCCCCTGCATTCTCTCTCCATCCCTCTCTTCATCCTCCCCTGCATTCTCTCCCCACCCCCTCTCTCAACCCTCCCCTGCATTCTCTCCCCATCCCTCTCTCCACCCTCCCCCGCATTCCCTCCCCACCCCCTCTCTCCACCCTCCCCTGTATTCCCTCCCCACCCCCTCTCTCTACCCTCCCCTGCATTCTCTCCCCACCCCCTCTCTCAACCCTCCCCTGCATTCTCTCCCCATCCCTCTCTCCACCCTCCCCTGCATTCTCTCCCTACCCCCTCTCTCCACCCTCCCCTGCATCCCCTCCCTACCCTCTCTCTCTACCCCCCCCATTCCCTCTCCACCCCCTCTCTCCACCCTCCCCTGCATTCTCTCCCCTCCCTCTCTCCACCTTCCCCTGCATTCTCTCCCCACCCCCTCTCTCAACCCTGCCCTGCATTCTCTCCCCATTCCTCTCTCCACCCTCCCCTGCAATCTCTCCCCCCTCCACCCTCCCCTGCACTCTCTGCCCACCCCCTCTGCCCTGGTCTTTATCATTTTAATACAAGAAGTTCAGAAAGCGAGAAGTAGACTTTGCCAGGTTAGAGAGGACTCCTTGGTTCACAGACTTGGATGAAAATGTTTCAGACTGTTTTTTTCTTTAGAGAGCTGAACTAGAGTGCTCACAGAGTGCTAGGTGAGACTCAGCGAGTGTGACTGCTTAGGTGTGAATCCCGCTCATCTGTGACTTCATGACTGCTTAGGTGTGAATCCCGCTCATCTGTGACTTCCTGGTCACTTACCCGTGGGAAACCACATGGGTTCTCTCTCTCTCTCTGTTAACGGCGGTGGAGGCGCTCGCCTTAGTCCACTGATTTGGTGAGGGGTGGGAGACTTGGGACACGGGAAGCACTTAGAGGATGTTGCCTGACCCACACTGACCTTACGGACACACATCGTGTTCTTCTCACTCACGCACTCGTCATTTTTGTCTGTAGGGTATTCAGCCTGATAAGGACATCGTTGTGGACACAATAACATTCTTATGGCAGAAATGCAAGCTTGGGATTCAGAGGATCAACGTGTCCAAAAGCGACTTTGCAAAATATTCTCACAAGATCAGCACCAACAAAGTACTCCCTTTTGCTTTCCTTTCTCATGAGTTGTGTGATTTTTATTTTTTTTTTTATTTTTTTTATTTTTTTTTTTTTTAAAGATTTATTTATTATTTATACAGAAGAGGGTGCCAGATCTCATTACAGATGGTTGTGAGCCACTATGTGGTTGCTGGGAATTGAACTCAGGACCTCTGGAAGAGCAGTCGGTGCTCTTAACCTCTGAGCCATCTCTCCAGCCCATGATTTTTATTTTTTAATTCAAGTTGCGTACACATTTCCAATCTAGGCCTTCCCTAGGATCTATCCCATAACTCATATCCTTTGCAGATGTGGGCGGTAGGAGGCTGTTCTTTATAGTGCTTACTGAGCCTTCTTGGGATGTGTGCCCTGGCCCAGCTTGGTTTCCAAGAGTGGAAAACGGTTTCATTTTTAAAGGAAGGAACAAATACAACATGTCTAGGCCGTATGAGCTTGGATGGCATTTATCAAGAAGAGTAAAAATAAGAGTACGAATAAGTCAGGAGCACCAGGGTCCTTTTCTCCCTTCGATAATAATATATTAGAGTGCTCCTCAATAATATATATTAGAGTGCTCCTCAATAATATATATTAGAGTGCTGCTCCATAATATATATTAGAGTGCTCCTTGATAATGTATATTAGAACTCTCCTTGATAATATATATTACTTAACAGAGCTGTTGCCTACCCCCCCCCCCCCCGCCCCTGCCCCGCCACTGGAAGGAGAAAGTGGAGGATTTGAGCATTATAAAACTGGGAACTTAGATAAAATATTTAGTGACAAATGTCTTCTTATTTCTAGTGTGCCTGAGCTTTCTACAACAAACTGTACTGATCTAACATTTTGGTCATGTTCTCTTTTAAGTGATAGTATGGGTAGATAAATACCATTTCATCACAGGTCTCAGAGAATGCCAGCTGGTTCATGTGCTCTCCTTTGGGGACATAGTCATGAAAGTCCATTTCTGAGCACCTGCAGTGGGGCCAGAAACACCTGGCCACTTGGCTGACTTTGTACTTTGAGAATATAGCAAATATTGATGATATGGAACAATAACATCATAAAGTTTCATTGTAGCTGCAGGCATGCACTTTATAAGCAGGTGAATATTTATGGATGTTTGTAAACACATTTATTGTTAAATATTTCATTAAATTCACTCTGTGTTGTTTATGATTAAAATACATTAATAAAGAGGCCTATATAATGCTTGGTTGTGGTCAGGGAGAACTAAAATGTGAAAACTTTGCCTCTTCATACAATTTACTGTTAACTGATTTTGATTTGCATTTTCTTTTTGTAGTGGGTTTATCTCCTGTGGCACATAAGTGAAGTGATTCACTGCTATCAACTGGAAGATTTGGACATTGTGATGGTGTCAGAGATCACCTTACGAATAACTGAGATCTTAGAGTCTTTGGGGAGCCCCAAAAGAAAATTCAGAAAATCTGCAGGTACATGATAGAGGAAATGCATGATGAGACTTAGCATCTGCATGGACAAACAGCGATGTAGACATAAATTAGAATACAGGATAACTGCCGTTCACAGGAGCTAGGCAGAATGGTGCAGGTAAATGGGGGAAATGGCAGACGCCCTGTGGTTTGAGGCTGGGCAAGGCCTCTCCCTCATCTGTACATCCCCCTCTCCATTCCTCATCACCACACACTCCACCTTTGCCAGCTTCCTTCCTCTCCCTTCCTCTCTCACTTCCCTTTCATGTCTTTCCTCATTCATTTCTCAGCAAACCCTTCACGAATGAAGAAAGCATGTTTGTGTGCTGCTGCATTCTGGGCCCCCACCACACTGCCTGGCACAGAGAAACACTCTCCATTGAGTATTTGTGCGAGGAAGCAATGGTCTGCCATTTTTTTATTATCTCATTCCTAATTTGCTGTCAGGGCTGCTGCTCAGGGCTGTAAAATGGTGCCTGGTTTCCCTCTTCAGAATTTTCATAGTATCCAGTAGGATAAGTAGGCTTTGTTTTTGTTTTTAATGAGATGAGGTCTCTGTTAGCCCAGGCTGGCCTTGAACTCGCTGTGTAGCAAAGGCTGCACTTGAACTCCTGATCTGTTCGCCTCTACCCCAAGTATTGGGGCTGCAAACCTGTGTTACCATTCCTGGTTCACCTTCCTGCCTTTCTACACCCGCGATTTCCTCTTCCAAGCTCCTTGCCACATATTTATTATTTTATTATCTTCTTAGCTTATGAGTCTAAAAAGTATTTTCTATCTTTTCTGCAGTCAAGAGACATTTTCTAGATTGCCTGTTCCTGGAAGCAAAAAGCCAAAACGATTCCATCTTTAAAAGTCTGTTTCTTATTCAGTTTTACTGTTTCATGCACGAGTTACTTTTGGAAGATAATTGTTTTACACTGTTCATCACTGGGCTAAATACAACCTAAGGCTTTCATTCTTTGTTAAGAAATTGCTGTCAACACTGGAATATGGGCTATTTATGAATGAATATGTTGTTTCATTGGAGTTATTAAATATGTTTTTAAAATAGGAAATATTGTGTTGCTTTAAAATATTTATAATTTATATTCCTCTAGTTTGGGCTGGATTTCTTCGGTATTTGTCTAAGTCCATAAGGTTGTGCATTCTTTTAAATGGATTTTATAGAACACAGGGATGAGCAATGACTTAAGACTCCCCTGGTGCCGCCACCTTGTTGAGAAACAATTCTTGAGGTTTTTTTTTTTTCAAGATTATTTGATATAAGTAAAACTTAAAGTACACGAAAGAAACGTTTTGATATCTTGTCAAATTCTGATAATGAGTCATTTCTAAGATCATTAATTAAGAAAGATAACTGATTTAGTAGACTGGTTTAATAATCCAGATTCACATTTTGTCTCCTCTCCCATCCTTCTGTATTTCCCTTTTTTTCCTTCTGTCTTGCTCTCATTTCTTCCTCATCTCTTTTTCCTCACTTCCTTTCCTTTTCAGAATTATCTGCAAAAAAAGGGCCTGAGGAGTTCCCGGGGACTCCAAAGGGGATCCCGGAAGTCCTTCCAATATTAAAGGTACTGCAATATATTATGGAGAACACGTTTAAAAATGTGAATTTTTATTTTCAATATCAAATTTACAAATGCATAGTGGTTCATTATAGAAATGTCTCTGGGTGTTGAAGCTTGAAGAATTTCTGTTGCTGTGTGTATTGGTCACTATAGACACACCTTCCCACTTGGCCTTCCCTCTAGAACAGGTACCATCAGTCCTAAATGAAGGTTTAACACAGAAACCTAGACAGTCTTAGTGTGTGTATGTGTGTGAGTTTGTACACATGAATGCAGTACCTGTAGAAGCCACAAGAGGGTATCAGATCTCCCGGAACTAGAGTTACACAGATGTGAGTCACTGGAGGAAGGAGGCGTTGAAATCAAATCCAGGTCCTTTGTTGTATTTGCTCCTTCCTTTAAAAATGAAACCCCACCTTTAACCATTAAGCATCTCTCCAACGGAGGTCTTGCCATTACATTATCACTGCTTGTTTGAATATGTCCTGAGCCAGAGATTTCAAGGGTGGGGATGCTCCGCTCAGCACGTGCCTCTGGCAGGCTGAATGAGTTCTTACCTGATTGAAACGCACCAAGGATGCTGATGGCGGTTGGGAGTGCTTAGTAAGCTTTGTCTTGAAGGAGAAACGGTGGGGAGCTATACGGCGGTTTATCATTGTTTGCTTTTCTTACCATATTTGAATTACTTCTCTACATGAGCATTGCCGTCTAGATCTGAATGGAGCAGCCTCACATACACAGCCAACATCTACCTGTTTGGAGGCAGCGTCCAGAGCAGTGCCTGTCGCCTGTCCTCTGTGATTCTGGTCCTGTGCTTCATGAATAGAAGTCATAGCAAACAGCCACGGATGCTTTTAAGTAAACACAATAGGTTCCTTTGCTGTGGAATTTCCCAGGGGTCACTTGGCCTATAAGCTGTGTGATTTTTCTAAGGCGATGTAGAATACCATGTGTTTTATTATCTGAGAACAAAACACTTCTTATTCATTGTGGAGCATGTACCAGGCCCCCCCATGTTTTATGGATGACTTTTAAAATGTTTCCCTAGCGAGGAAGCCAGTGAATGTTTTGATTTGTCTGATAAACTGTAGACTAAGTTATGAGAGTTGCATTGATATTGGGGGGTGTTTAACAATATACAAGACAAAATATACGACTTTATTGTCTTGATATCCCATGTCATTTTCTATGCCCTCACATCCTATTTCAGTTTATCATATATATATGTTTTGTTTATATATTGTTATTATATATAAACAATAATAATATATGTAATTTATATATAGTTTTTTTTTGAGACAGGGTTTCTCTGTATAACAGCTCTGACTGTCCTGGAACTCACTCTGTAGACCAAGCTGGCCTTGAACTCACAGATACCTGCCTGCCTCTGCCTCCCAAGTGCTGGGATTAAAGGCGTATGCACCAGCGCCCGGTTCATATTTTTAACATGTCGTATTCCGCTGCTTTTTGTAACATTATTTTGGCGGCACTTGCCCTGTTGGTTGCTATCAGCCCTTCTCACTGCTATCTTTTTCGAAACCTCTGGAGATTCTTATAATGAAGCTTAAGACATTGAGTAGTTTTGGACAGTTTCCCTTAGGATCCCTGACGGATTGGTTCTGGAATCCTCCCCGGTGCTAACATCAATGAGCAGGCTGTCTCTTGTGTAAGGTGGTGCAGTGTTTATCTAGAAGCTGGGCTTGCCCTCCCGGATACTTTACCGTCTCCTAGATTACTCTTAATATGGAACACAGTGAATTGTGTAACTAGCATACTGTTTTGTTTAGGAAACAGTGACAAGAAAATGTCTGTATACGTTCAGTAGATTCAGTATTTTCTTTCTTTCTTTTGTGTGTGTGTGTGTGTGTGTGTGTGTGTGTGTTCCTGTTAGGTTGGAACCCCTAACCCTACTTCCCCCGACTCCACCCACACTGAGAAAACTCTGAACACAGGAATGGTGCCAAAAGTCCAGTTCCACGTTTCTGGCAGGCAATGCAACCCAGCTTTCTGACATGGCCAGCCCACTCAAGTGCCCACCCAGGGACTGAGCTTTTGACCCTACTTGGGCACAGTCCCAGCTCCTGGCTGACACGTCATCACCCCCGCCCCCCCCCCCGCCCCCCCCCCCCCCTCCGCCAAGGTCTGTAAAACCTCTCTGCCTTAGCCCAGGCACTGGACTTCCCTGGCCCCTTCTTTGGGACTGGTGAACCCACCCAGGAGCAATGCCAAATAAACCTTCATTTCTCTGCTTTTAATCTGGTCTGATCTGGCATTTTGCATCAGCAGAAACCTATCATCTGGTGCTGAATCCTGGGAAGAGTTGAGCCCCCAGCCTGAAGTCAGGGCCCCTGGCCGCTTGGGGACCGGTTCCCTGTCTCCTCTCCCCAGACATACCGGGTACCTCTCTGGGTTCAGCACCCCAGGCTTCCTGTCAAGGATCATGGCCGTGCCAGAGCAAGCCCATTCCAGAACAGAAACAGTCTCTGTTCCGGGGAGCCTTGCTGGATTGGGGGACATCCCTCCCAAGGCTACCCCACCCCTACTACGGACTCCCCGCTACTGCAGGGGATGCCTCGCTCTAGTCTTTGGTCTTTGGCGCAGGTTCAGGAATGGGCAACGCCGGATCTAAACCGGATCCTCAGTTGTCCCTGGGGTGCCTGATACAAAATTTATTCAAATCGGGCTATCTTAGACTTTATGCCCCACACCCCCGATTTTCCTTTGTTCTGTGGCCTGGCCTCGGTACGCTCTGCCTAACCAGTCGAAATGGCCACCAGAGGGCACTCTTGATTTTAACATCCTCTGTGAGCTTGAAAATTTCTGCCTGTATGGGCACATGGTTTGAGTTCTCTTATGTCCAGGGCTTTGGGGGTCTGCTCCCACCCTTCCCTCTGTGGCCAGTGCTTGATGGCTCAAGTCTTGTTTATTTTTTATTTTTATTTTTATTTGAGACAGTGTTTCTCTGTGTAGCTTTGCTCCTTTCCTGGATCTCGCTCTGTAGACCAGGCTGACCTCGAACTCACAGAGATCCGCCTGCCTCTGCCTCCCGAGTGCTGGGATTAAAGGCGTGTAGGGATGTCCTTTTATCTGGAGGCTCGGACCCCGAGCCCTCCGCCCCTGACTGAGTTGCCTGAGCCACTGGCGCCCCCCACTCGTTCCCAGAGTCCTGCCCACCCCTCCCCTTCTTCAGATGCATACTCCACCTAGTGGCCAGGCTTGTCCCCCTTCCCCATCCATTCCTCCTTCTCCCCCACCCCGAGACAAAGGCCGAGGGCCAACCTCCTTCCCCTCCCCCACCCCTCTCCTTCTCCCTCCTGCTGGGTCACCCCCATCCCCTCACATCCACTTCCTTCCCACCCTACGATGTCACAACCCACACTCTGGTCCCCATCTACACACTGGCCTACCCTCCCTGAGTCCTCCCCTGTGGCTTCTCATACGCGGTCCCGGCAGACCGCCACTCTCCTCTGCACTCCCTAAGAGATGGCGGGAGCCGAGGGGCTGTTGGGGTTCACGTCCCTTTCTCTTTCCAGGATCTCTTGCAGATTGAAAAGCGGCCAGGCTCCTTTTCTGCTAATCCCTCTGCCTACACCAGGGAGTTTGGCTGTCTTTCCAAACCTGTGACCAAACCTGGCACAAGGTTTATGTCATCCAGGGCTCCGCTCTCATACAGACCAGACTCACTTAGTGGACAGTACGGTCTCTGTGGGTGACATCGCAGTGCTGGCTACGGAACCCAACTGGGTTACCAGCCGGGTCAAAACGGCTGCCAGAGGAGGGACCTCATGGTCCTCTCTCTGCCTCCTTCAGGTCATGGAGACTGTCTGAAACAAAGTCGTTAATTTTAACAAGCTGACAAGGATCTGGCCATTTTTCCAAATCGACTACAAGAGACCATGATTCAACCTGCCTTGACCCCGCCTCCCCAGTGGCAGCCACGGTCCTGGCTACCCATTTCATCTCTCAGCTTATCTCCAGATATTAAACACACACACACACACACACACACACACACACACACACACACACACACACACACACCTAAACTAAAAAAAGCTAAGAATGGTCCCCAAAGCCCCATGAAGGATTTGGTGAGGATGGCCTTTAAGGTTTTTAATGCCTGAGAGGAGGTGGTGAAGTCTTCCCGACAGGCTTGGCTACAACAAAAGGCTACACTCCAGGCCCAAGCCTCGGTAGCTCTATTGAATTGAGGCTGATGGGCACTTCCAAAGAGGGAATAAGTGGGGGGTCCACAGGGCCCCATCCCATGCGGGTCCAGTCAAAGCCAACTCCTCCAGAAGCCTGCTTCAAATGCAGCCAGGAAGGCCACCGGTCCCGTAGCTGCCCCATCCCTGGTCACCCTCTAGACCATGCTTTGTTGGCCTGGCCATTTGGAAGATGAAGGACCCCTGTGTGGGCTTGTCCTCTGTGCCATACCAGGGAGGTCCACCTCACCAGCACAAGTACCTCAGACCCTTCTGGCCTTCAAGATCCTTGGCCTGGCAGAGGACTACTGTGCCCAGACTCTGAGATTCCCATCACCCTCACCAAGCCCAGGGTAGTGCTCTAGGTGGCAGGTAAGTCCATCATCTTCCTGGTGAACATGGGAGCTACCTTTTCTGTCTTGACCTCACACTCTGGTCCCATGGTTCCCTCGATGATTTCTGTCATGGGGTGGATGGAACCGCCTCCTTCCTGCCCAAGACCCTGCCACTTCCTGTACCCTTGCAGGATGGTTCTTCTCACACTCTGTCTGCCCAGTGCCTTTACTTGGCTGCCGTATCCTCAGCCACTTTGGGGCCACCCTCTCTCTGGCCCCCATAATCTCTCCTGACTCCCATCTTCTTCCTATGGTTGCCTCACAGGTCCCTACCCCATACTGCCTGTCTCTACCCTCCCGGATCTGGTTGACCCTCAAGTATGGGGTATCTGTTGTTTGTTTTTTCTCTTTTGGGGGACCCATCACCCAGCTCCCAAATAAATCACATGGAGGCTTATTCTTAATTATGAATGCCCGGCCTTAGCTTGGCTTGTTTCTTGCCAGCTTTTCTTAACTTTACATTAACCCGTCTGTCTTTGGCCTCTGGGATTTTGCCTGTCTCTCTTTTTGTATGCCTTTCTTTCTTACTCCATTGCTGGTTGTGTAGCTGGGTGGCTGGCCCCAGATGTCTTCCTCCTTCTCTGGCTACTTCTTCTCAATCTTCTTCCCCTCCCAGATTTCTCCTTCTATTATTCTCCCTGCCTGTCAGCCCTACTTATTTCTTTCTTCTGCCTCATTATTGGCCGTTCAGCTCTTTATTAGACCATCAGGTGTTTTAGACAGGCACAGTAACACAGCTTCACAGAGTTAAACAAATGCAACATAAACAAAAGTAACACACCTTAAAGTAATATTCTACAACACATCTCCATCCCGGTGATCACTAACCACCACCAGTCCATCCTAGTTGGCCTTAAGGACCCCTCTTCCCTCCCCTCCAGAACCGTTTCCCATTTCTGAAATCCATCACCTCAGCCCCAAGCCCATTATTACCCACCTCCTAACTCAGTGACTCCTAATCCCTTGCCTTGCAGCACTCCCGTTCACCCGGTGTGTATAAGCCCCCAGTGCTCCCCAGTGCCGACCAGCACCTACCAGCGCCCACTGCTTAGTCCAGGACCTCTGCTTGTCAACGAGGCAGTCATCCCAGCTCACCCCACGGTCACCAACCCTCTTCCTCTCCCTGACTCTGGTGGCAGTCCTCCTTTGTGCCTGGCTGGCCCCTCTTATGGGACTGGTCATTCTCATTTGTCTCTTTTTAATTCTATTCCCTTGCCTTCGCCGATTTCTCCAGGAATGGGTTCATGAGGTCTCTAGGGCGGCAGTTAACCTAATGCTCCTCCATTCCTACCTCCTTTTTGAACACCAGCCTGCCAACTCCCCTCCCCCATCATCTCATGCTAGCATGAAGTAGCCAGATCTGAACCAGCACCCATACACCCAAAGAGGTATGTTTGGTTGGAACCCCTTCTCCCCCCTGCATAAGCTGAGAAACGCTGGCTGCCCTACTTCCCCCAACTCTGTCTGCACCGAGAAAACTCTGAATACAGGAATGGTGCCAAAACCCAGTTCCACTTTTCTGGCAGCTGATGCAACCCAGCTTTCTGACATGGCCAGCCCACTCAAGTGCCCTCCCAGGGCTGAGCTTTTGACCCTATTTGGGCACAATCCCAGCTCCTGGCTGACACGTCATCACCCCCCCCCCCCTCCCCAAGGTCTATAAAACCTCCCTGCCTCAGCCTAGGTGTGTGACTTCTCTGGCCCTGTTCTTTGGGACCCATGAACTAGCCAAGGAGCAAATAAACTGCATCTATCTGCTTTTAATCTGGTCTGATCTGGTCTGCCAAATTGACAGAAACCTATCAGTCGAGGCCAGAGATCAACCTTAGATATTGTTCCACAGGTGAAATAGGCTTAAAAATTATGTTTATTTAGGGTGTGTGTGTGTGTGTGTGTGTGTGTGAGAAGGCATGCACCACTGAGCATGTGTGGAGGTCAGAGGACATCCTGTGGGAGTTGGTTTTCTCCTTCCACAGTGTGGATCCTGGCTGACAGTGTCGTTATTACTGAGCCTTCTCACCAGCCCTGCAAGTACTCAGTTTAAGTACGATTTCTTCTTTCCGCCACACTTGGTATGACAGGTAAATCCTAGGAAACTTGGCACCAAACAACTGTCATAAAAAGGGTGGGTGTGAATTTACCTTCTCAAATGAATGCTCATTTTCTAATTTTAAGGTCCAGGGGCACACATTTGAATTCTTTATTTTCAATTGTGTCTTGTGGAGAGAGCTAGATTTAAGAGATCTCAACTGGGAACAGAAACTGGTCTGCGTGAGGGGCGGAGGAGGCACGATTGCCCAACAGTGGTTTGTCTAGAGCTCCCTTGTAGTGCCTACACAAGATGCAGCTTCTCATTTCTCACTCCAGACACAAGCAATCATAATTTCAATCAGGTGGGTTCTTAAGGACACTAGAGTTTGAGAATCACAGGTTTAGTGGGCTAGCTCTTATTCTCCATGATGTGATGGGGGAAGGTGCAGGAACCCAAGTGAGAATTAGAAAGGGCTGGGTTTTCTGGCTTGAACTTTTCTACCAACTAAAACCACTACATAAAATGGGTTTCCTAGGTGTCGAGTTTCTCACAACCAAGAATCCAAAGGCCATCGATGAGCTCTGGCTACTGGGCCTGGAGTCAGAAAATGCATTATGTGCTCCAAGTAGTTTACTACAATGTCTTGAGAAATTGCCACACTATGACATCTGTGATGAGGAAGGTGGAGATGTCAGGTATTAACGCTGTGTAGTGCATGGTCTGCTCAACTGTAGCAGCACGTGGTGGCTGGAGTACAGGCAATTCCCAGGTGTGCCCCGGAGCCTAGCGTTTGTTCTGGATGGACCCACAGTTGAGTCTTGACTAGGATGTTGACTGTATGAACTTGAATGAATCGTGTGATCTGTTCAAGTGTCTTCATCTGTGAAACCACAATGGTACTTGTTCTGCTCGGTTGTTATCCTCCTTAATGGACATATTAGTGGCACTTTGGAAACAGGGACCTTATATATGTTAGCTGTTTATGTTTCACGGGGAGTTCTGACCTCAGCTTAGGTCCCACGTGGAAGGGAATTATTGTAGGAGAGTCCAGGACTCATGTATTCACTTAGCAATCCTTAGGTGAGAAAAATTACATTTCTTGCATACATGCAAAGTACTGCATGAAAAGTATAAGGGGTACCATTGTGATGACATGGTTTAAAACAATTTCAAACTTTTGCAGGATACGTAGCGTCTATTCAACAAATGGATTGATTATAAAAAGACGCTAACTAATGAGTAGTCTTAGTCTTCTAGAGCCCCAGCAGTTAAAAGGCTGTGCAGTGTAATTATCCCTAGACTGCAAGCAAGATTTAATTTAGTGTTGGCTACAGTGTTGAAGACAGGATGCTCATGGTGGTGATGGTGAAGATAACGGCAGGATGCGGGTGTGTGTGGGGTCTTTGAACATTTTTGGTGCCAAAAAAGGTATCCCCAGGGCTGGGGCAGTAGCTCAGTCAGCGAAATACTTGATGAACAAACGTAAGGACCTGAGTTCAATCTCTAGGACCAGTGTAAGAAGCCAGTGTGGTGACTCATGCTTGTAATCCTAGGGCTGAAGAGGCAGAGATGGGCAGATTGCTGGAGCTCACCGGCAAGCTAACTGAGCCTACTTGAGAGACCCTGACTCAAGAAAGAAAGCAGATGGCCCCTGAATGCTATCCTCCATGTGAATGGATGTGTGTACCTGTGAGCACGCACACACACACACACACACACACACACACACACACACCACATACACACCCTTAGTGACCTCTGTTTTTGGCTAAACAACAATCTAGATGACTTAAACATTTTCCTTTTGGAAGACACCTAGACATTTTGGACAGAATTGAAGAGGTATCTTCAAGCACATTGCAAAATTCACAAGAAAGTAAGGAAAATTCTAGAGGCCAAAACAGAAACAGGAAGTGAAAACTGGAATGGTGGGCATGCAGGTGGATGCTGCATCGGGTTGCTGGGCGTAGTTACAAGCAAGCATAGTTTTTTTTTTTTTTTTTTTTTTTTTTTTTTTTTTTAAATAGCTAATCTAGGGGAAGGAGATAGAACTTCAGCTCATGAAAGATGGAGTTGGCATTGAGCCTCCCCATAAAGTTAGAACCTACAAAAGACTACATCCTAGAAAAAAAATACTGTAAAAGTATATTAGAAAAAAAAATCGGTTTTATAGGGAGATGTTTCAGGTTGAGTCCTGAGAGGAGGAGTGAATGGGAGAAAGTCTCACCCCAGTGATTTGCAGCCCTGGCTGTACCCTCAAGTTGTTTTGTTATTTGAACAGATAACTTGAGTGGTTGGAAGCCTCCCTGAGCCTGTGACTGTTGGTGGGGATTGATTCAACATTAGCACTCTGTAATGCAGTACAGCACATTCCCACATTAAAGAGTAAAGAAAAACATGGCCATACCAGTCCATGACGAGATGCAAATGAAGCCCTTGACAGAAGCAACAGCCAACCTTTCAAAACATAACATTTAGCAGCTGGAAATAGAAGGTCTCTCACCCAATAAAGCAAACCATCCAAAGACTGTCAATTAATGTCCTAGCTATGGTACAAGATTAAAAACTGTCCCTTTATTCTGATATAACCACATTCGGGTAGCCACCATTTTCCTATTCAACATATTTTAGAAGTCTTAGACAAATGAAGATTGAACCAGAAAAAAAAAAAAAAAAAAAAGAAGCAGAAAAGACCGTACAGGAAGTGATCATTTGGTTTCAAGCACAGACACAGCTCATCGCAGGGTATTTAGTTGTAGCGGTTTACATGTCCGTCAGCACATTCATAGTAATGGTGACATGCTCTTCAGAATGGCATCTTCCGTCCTACACGAATATGAGTCAGCCGAGCATCCTTGCATTTCCTATCTGTAGTCACCTTTGGATTCCAGGGAACTCCTGGAACTGCCTTTGCAGCATGTCACTTCTGGACGGTCCTGGGTGGCTAGTCTTCTACGGAGGAACATTTGGCCGAGTTTGCGATGAGAGGTTCTTACTCTGCGGTAGCAGAAGGAAGATGTGAATTTACCCGCCGTGCTGAGCAGGCTCTCGCAATCCATCTGTACCACTGCAGTAGGTGCTGGCGCTTGAGGCTGCTGTCAGCTGCCTCCCAGGGTCCCTGAGTCACAGAGACTCCGAGGAACCTCTGGAGAACTGCAGGGAGATAACTTCTCACCAACAGTTGAAAAACATGGGGGACCTGGGGTTGTGTGCATTCAACCCCCTTCTGCTTGGGGTACTTAGAGAGCTCCTGTGGCATTACCGTACTCTGCCTGAACCACTAAGGTACCAACACCAGCCTGAGTCTGTGGTCGAGTGAAGAAACCACCTAGAAGAATTTTATGATGGAGAAATTTAAAGGCATTTAGAAATTGAAAAGTGATGTTACATATTGGTCTCACCTGTATGGAGAGAGTTGGAAAAAAAAATCAGGTAGCACAAATGAATGATAAAAGGTTCAGGGGAAGTGGCTCCTTGTTGGGGTAGCGAGGCAGAAGTGACTTTGTGGATGGTAGCCCAGGGCGCTTTGGTTTTGTCCATATGTGTAAAAGATTCAGAGAAAAGCACTTGGACATGGCTGTTGGTTCTTTGTTCTGTACTAGTCTCCCCGTGAGAATAACGATGCTAAGAAAAGATGTGTAGACTTTGAAAATCATTCTGTGTTGTGTTTTTTTTATGAACCCAAAGTCTAAATTTCCAGCTCTTATCTTCTGAGATTTAAAAAAGTAGCAAGTTTTAAAATGTAAGTGTGTGAAAAATACCTAAACTTACGTGAAGTTCATATTTAACATTTACCTGTGTGTTGGATGCAAGTAGAATTTTGAAGACAGTGACTGGAACCGAAATGCATATTTGTGAAAGTTTGTTTTTGGAAAATGGTGAACTATATTATTTTCATCTTCATCGACAGTACTCAGTGTCTAGTTGAAGCTCAGCATATTTAGTAAGAGACAGAGCGTGGCTGGCATGGGACAGACTGTTTCTGCTCTTCGCTTTTGGGTGATTGTTCAAAGGAGTTTCAGCTCTTCCTTTTTGTTTGTGAAATTATTCCAGCGAGCACCCTCGGAACAGCTGTTTTATGCATATGAACTCCTCGATAAAGCCATCGCCGGGATGAACTGGAACTCCATGTTAACTACTCTGTCAGATGGATCGTCAACAATTGACCATTGCTATGTCAAGGTGAGAGGGGGCAACCTCACATTAGGTCCATGTTTTCCTTAAGTGGGAAAAGAGCTGGCTTTCCGAGGAGGCACATAAAGTGTGGTTTCCTCTCATAGGCCAGAAATAGCTCTTCCCAAAAGAAATCAGGGAGAGTGGTGTCTCTGAGTTTGTCAGTGAAGAGGACACTCTGAGAGGACACGTGTCGTCACGTGAGCCAGCTGCTCAGGGCTAGAAGTGAGCAGAATTAAATGGCTATGAATAAGACAGAACTTGAAAGATAATAAGGCAGAGGCATTTTTTAGGTTGTTTTGATAACCGTTTTCCTTTTTAATTTCTTCTTCACCTCTCCTGGACTAAAGTACTCTCATGACACGGAGGGGGATACTTACAAGCCAATCGCACCGAATAGCTTCATGATGGATCTGCATCTCGAATTAATCCAAGCCCAGCACCGCATAGCCGTTGTACTTCTTGACCAATTGCAAGGTAACAGTCACCCCAAAGTAACCACACAGAATGCATTTTAAGCGCCAGTCAGGGCAGAGTAGATTAAATCTTGTACCTGTGTTTGTTGCTCACTTTGCAAATAACTTTTATTACTTTATTTTTTTTTCTCCTTGGATTAATATCAGCAGATACTTTTGTTTATCAGTTTACACTTTGCATGGCAGGTCAGTAGATTTCTAAAAGACTATGATTATATTTGTTTGCTTATAGTAAGTTATTGGGGTCTTGTGAACTCAATAGAACAAGCATTTATTTAGTACCTACCAAGATCCTTTGTTATTACCTTCTTATGTTTTCATCCTTTTACATTTTATTTTAAACATTTACATAGCTTTAAAAACTGTTTTCTATGTGACCCTTTAGATGTAGAGGGGAGCAGATAATAATGAAAGCAGCTCTGTTTCATCATAAGTAAAATGAAAGCCCGATAGAATGTTTCTGTTACATAAACAAGCTTTCCGAGAATAATTAGCCATAAACATTATTTGCGGCTGAAAATATGTAGTTCAGAAATGCCATTTAAAGCTCAATAGAATGATTGTGTCTGGTTTCCTTCAAAAATACTCATTATTTCCTATATCATCCTTCATGGAAGAATAGGGCTCTGTGCGCTCTGGGGGTTACTATTTAATGGTTGACTCTCTGACTGTTGTTCATCAGGTCTTTGAAGGCCAAACGGGTTTTCATGAGGGACCACATGCGGGTATGGAAGGGAGGCCTGAGCTCCATCTTTGTGGAGTCAGTTAAGGTTCCAAGCTGTATCCCCGAGTCTCCTCGTCTCTTCCGCTGCTACTTTATTGACCTCCCACCCTAGCACAGGCTGTTATTTCCTTCTGTCCGTCCTTCTTCATTCAAGTGTGCTGCCTCCAGATTCAGGCCCCAGGAATGCTATTTGTGCCTTTCTTATTCAAGAACTTCTTGGTGGCCGCCCACCGACGACCACAGCTTTTACTATGACTCATCCATATCTGCACCGAGAGTTCTTATCCTCCAGTGGTATCTGCTTCTATTTTTTCATCAGTCACTATCATTTACACTCATTAGCACAAATAATAAAATTCAACAGAAGGGGCGTGCTGACAGGGTTCTTTAGGAAACGCCGTGGCTTAGTTACTGTTCTGTTGCTGTGAAGAGACACCATGAGCAAAGAAACAAAAGAAACATTTAATTGGGGGCTTCCTTACAGTTTCAGAGGGTGAGTCCATGACCATCGTGGCGGGGAGCAAGGCCGCAGATGACAGGCTTAGTACTGGAGCGGCAGCTGAGGGCCTACATCTGAGTCTGCAAGTTGGAGGCAAAGAGAGAGAGAGAGAGAGAGAGAGAGAGAGAGAGAGAGAGGGGGGGGGGGCTGGCTCTGGCATGGGATTTTGAAACCTCAAAGTTCACCCCCAGTGACACAGCTCCTCCTACAAGGCCACGCCTACTAATCCTTCCCAAAACAGTTCCATCAACTATGGACCAAATATTCAAATACATGAGTCTATGAGGGCCGTTCTTATTCGAATCACCACACCACAGACACAAAATAGCCAGGTCTCTTGTGGACCAGACCTAAGAGTCATGTCCTTTCCATGTCATGGGCCCCAGAGCTCCATCGATGTATCCCTCATCCTTTTTATTACACCACCGTGATGGTTGATCCCACCTGGACACAAACTGGACATCTGCAGTCCTTTGTGTCTTAGGTGAAAGCTGTTAGGTTTTCACTGTCCTGGAGGACTCACGTTTCCAGGAACCATGGTGACCCAGCTTTTCCAGAAAGGACAAGGGACAGTTTGGCATCAGGACTTGCCATTTTTATGAAAGAAGAGAAAGTAGAAACGAGTTCCACAATGTGATTTTACTTACGATGAAACAGAAAATCAAATATTTTGATAATTGATAAATATTTGGAAATTCTATGTCTTGAGGTACACCTCTGAAAAAGAAAAGGTGAGAATAAAACTACAACCTGCTGGGTGTGGTGGTACAAGCCTGTAGTTCCAACATGTGGGAGGCTAGAGCAAGTGGGCTATAGGTTGGAGTCCTGCCTGGGCTACAAAGCAAGTTCAAGACCAGCCTGAGCCAAATAAGGAGATCTTGTTTCAGCCAAAAATAAACCAAGGTTTGGGCTTATACCTTAGTGGTTGAGCACAACATGCCTGGCATGCCCAAAGTCATGGGTTTGTTCCCCAGCATGGAAAACAAGGTTTCTGTTTGGTTTATAATTGGTGGTGTTTTTCAGTTTTGCAGACTCACACTGTTAGCACAAATACCAAAGGCTGGGAAAAGTTAAAGGAACCTAGACGCCCTGCGTGTTTCTCAGGTAGGTGATTAGTGTTGGATCCCATGTAGCTCAATCAATGTAGATGACAACTTTGATCTTGATCTTTGAGTGACTATTTGTTTGTCTCCCCAGAGTCAACTGTCAGGAATAAAATAAAGAAGAACAAGTTGTCGAAAGCCTGCTACTTGATGCAGAAGGCTCTCTTACTGTTTGAGAAAGATGCAGAGTGTGCAACTTCCTGGAAGTTGTTGATGGTAATATTTCGTCTTTCCATTTCTCCTTCTAGTCCTGACATCTAACTTGTGTTAAAATGAGTGCTTTGCTTATCTTTTAAAAACAGGGTTTGAGTTGGGCGTTTGGTGGTACACGCCTTTAATCCCAGCACTCGGGAGGCAGAGACAGATGGATTTCTGTGAGTTCAAGGCCAGTCTGGTCTACAGAGAGAGTTTCAGGACAGGCACCAAAACTACACAGAGAAACCCTGTCTTAAAGAGAAAGAGAGAGAGAGAGAGAGAGAGAGAGAGAGAGAGAGAGAGAGAGAGAGAGAGAGAGAGAACATGTTTTGTTCTTTGGCATCCAATTGTGAACTTCCTGGACCATCTCACATAGAGTAGCCTGAGGAGGGAGATTAAGCTATACCACAGTCCTGAACTGTTTTGAAATGAATGTGTTTTTTTTTTTTTTTTGTCTCTAGAGACAGCTGACGTGGGAAGGAGTCAAAAAAAAAAAAAAAAGAAATTAAAATTAGAGCCACATTGGCCCACCTCGTACACTCTTTGTATCAGAATTAAAATGCACAAAGCCTGGCTGAGGTAGTTTCATCCAAACAGGCAGCTGCCGACATATGGAGGGGTCTTCTCGTTGATGTCTGTGAAAAAGTTTAGTGTTGGGGACGGAATGCAAGGCCTCATGTTTGCTAAGCCCTCGCTCGACCACTGAGCCACCCCCTAGATCTGATCTTGTTGCTACTTTTAATGTGGTCTCATGCTAGAAGTTATTTTGTCTTTTTTTCTGATTCATGACATAAGGTTTTAATAGAACTTTCTGAAGGTAGTAGTCACATTGTGTGTTAGAAGATCTTCACTTTTGCGCTGTGTGTGACAGATAAAAGTTTGATAGCATTATCTGTGTTTGTTAGCGTCCCAACACTTCCTGAAAATGTGTAGAGATACACATTGTAGAGGGAGCCATGTTTATTTGGCTCACAGTTTAGGAATTCGAGTTCATGGTCACTTAGTCCCTCTACTTTTGGGTCTGTAGTGGTGATACGGTAGAGCATGGTGGAAGTATTTGCTGTCAGGAAACCCACTCACCTCATGGTGGCTAGGAAGGAGAGAGGTGGAATCCAAATATCCCCTTTAAAAGTATGTCCTCATATTAAAGGTCTTACTGCCTTCCAGTGCCAGGGCTGTTGATCAAACCTTTAACACATGGGACTTTGGGAGGTATCTTATAGAGCACTAGTGAATATTACATGAAACAGAAAATAATGCTACAAGTATTATTATTATACTTGGCCAATAAGACAAGGAAAAACCAGGTCAAATCTGGGTCAGTTAGGAGAGGTTGAAGACAGAACATGTGTGTGGAGTATGTGAGTGTGCTAAGGATCAAAAGGCAGAACCGAGAGAGAAATGGAAGACAGAAGAGAGGCCACGAAAGAGAAGGGGAGGAGAAGGAAAGCCTAGACCAGGGGTAGGATACAAGGCAGGCACTTGGTCCTTTGGTGCAGAAAGGAAGGAACAATGGATAGTTGCAGATGTAAGAAGTTTGCTGGTGTGGGGGCAGTAGGAAGCTGATGCTGTCTTGCCTCAATACTTTCATAATGCAGGAAGCAAGGATTTCTGCCAGCAGTGGAGAGGGGGATGCTTGGAATGAGAAGGGAAGGTGAAAGGAATTGAGAACAGGGATGAATGATGGTAGAAGCTGAGTCCAAGGAAAAGGCCTGGCTAGAACACTGAGATTCTTCCTGTGTTAGAGTCCATGAATTTTTAGAAGCTCCTTCTTCATGGTGGTCTGATATATCTGATCTCTTTAGTAGCAATGACAACAGAATGTTTGTCACAGTGAAGACTTGCGTAGGATTATTAATTTTTTAAACTGATGCTGTTAGGGTGCAGAGTTCCTAGCTGCCTCCCTCAGAAGTCAGGCCAGTTTCCCTGCAGCCGTGAAAGTTGGCAATATAGGCTTTGATGGGCTAAATCATAAATCAGGTGCTGTGGAATTTCTTTCACCCTCTAAAAATATATGGAAATCACATCTCTCCTTTGCTCAGGGAAGTTCTCTGAAGGCTTCCTCTTTTCTTTTCTTTTTTTTTCTAGCTCTCCTGATCAAGTAGCACATGGCAGCTATTTTTATATTTTGTTTTTCTGAGACAAGGTTTCTCTGTGTAGCCTTGCCTATCCTGGAACTCACTTGGTAGCCAAGGCTGGCCTCAAACTCACCGAGATCCGCCTGGCTCTGCCTCCGGAGTGCTGGGATCAATGGCACGTGCCACCACCACCCAGTGATACAGTCCCCTCTTAATGCTCTCCTACCTCAGGGCCTGATCATGGCCTCCCATTTCCCTCATGGTCACGGGGCTCTCTCACCTAACACAGCTTGTAATGAAGAGTGATTTTGTCAGCTCCTTTTCCGATCCTGCAGCTCTCAGTCTCTTTGTTATTACAGGTATGAACTAAACCTTTTTCGGTATGAAAAAACAAAACAAGTTCAGACTGAATAGGGGAGGAAATAAGGCATCAAGGTGGAGATTTTATTGTTATAGAAAAATCACAAAAGCCGACCTTTTTATAAGATCCCATCAGAGACCAGAAATTGGGAGTCTGAGAAGAGCTAGAAACGTTTGCGGTTAGCAAGTAGGCTTTTCAAAACTTGGACATAGACTAAAGTTGAACGCTGAAGGACACCGAGTAGCCAGAGATGAGAGGCACCGGGAGGAGAGACCACTCCAGGCAGAGAGCGATGTGTGCGGAGTCTCAAGAGTCAGGAGTCGTCGAACACTTGTAGTCCTGCCTGTCACTCACTGTGAGGGGCTTGGGTGTGGCGGGGCAGGAGGAGGTTGGGGGAAGGATGGTGATGAGAGCAGATGGAAAGTGGAGAAGAATCCAAAGAGCTCTTCTTGCACAGCAGGCTAAGGGCTTTGGATGGATCCATGCCATCCTTGTGGGGGAGTCTGGTCTGGCGGTGTGAGAGAAGAGCTTTTGGATTTCCAGCATTTGAGTTGGGGGCGGGGATTGGTGGCATGTATGGGTGGTCAGAGCTGACAGGGTCAAGGAGCCTGATCCTTGTTGGAAGATGTCTGGATGCGTTCAGATCTGTTTTTTTCTGCAGACACTTTGTGGCTGCATGCTTAGAGGACGCTGGCACTCCAGTCCCATTTCTATGGAGAATAAAACGTAATTTCTTTAAAAAGTGTTGCTCTCAGGACTCATCCCACATACCTTTGGGGCCTGAGGAGATTGAAACCTTTGATGTCTCCTTCCCACTTCCTTCTTATAGCTCTGCTTCCACTGAGGCCGGGGAGGGAGATAGTGGAGACACCAGGAGTCTAAGTTTCCACGTCTTTTTGTTTCCTAAGACTGTTTAAATTATGAGTATCATGTCCTCCTAAGATAGCCTCGTGAGATGTGTTTAGAGGCGCCATTCTTTATAAGGGATCCCCAGCAAGGGATTTTACTAGCTGGGAGCATGTTGAATATTTATTGTGAGGCCGGAATCTTCGGTAGCCGCCGCTGCTCCTCAGTGGCAGTTTCCATCCAAGTGTTAACCGTGTCACGATCGCTCCTCGGGGCACTCTCCTAAACAGCGATGTTATGACTCAAATAATTGTCAAACCTTCTTTCCTTAAAGAAGACAAATAAACCCCTCTCCCTTGGCAATCATTCTCTCCTGAAGAATATCACAAAATGTTTTACATTATCAGGGTCCTGTAATAAAATTGTCCCCAAGTCAGTAATGGATGTGTCACCTGATATCATAAAAAGGTATGAAAAGCTTGGGTCTCTTAGGAACTCTTAAATAATTCATACTCTGTTTTGGTTTTTCAAAAAGTTTTCTGCCCTGTGGATCTATATAATCGTATCAAGTGTCTGTGATTCCAAACCAATTAAAAGTGAGCCAGTTTGTTGCCACAGACAAGGGACAGGCCTTTGGTAATGTCAGCCTCCCAAATGGGATGAAGAGCTTCTTCTCTTGTTTAGAGGAATGCGTTTGTCCCACTCTCCTGCCTTGGCTGTTTGACTGGGTTAAAGCTCTGGCTTCACATTCTGTGCTGTCCCTTTATTGGAGGGGATGGCACCCAGCACCTCCACTGGATGCTTTTCTCCTTTTGAGTTAGGCAGCCACCACGTGACTCACGCTAGACCGTTCCCTGAGGGGTCTATCAGAGGACGCTTCATGTCTTAGCAGATGATGTCTTTCACTGGAAAGAGACTGAGAGGCTCCTAAGGGGTTTCAGGGCAGTGTTCCGTAATCCTGCTTCCTGCATTTCCCTTTCCAAATATCACTGGAGGAGGGGTTACTTCCTTCCCGTTAGATATGATCAGGTAGAGCAAGGATACTAAATCTGCAAAGAGGGCCCATTGATTGCTCCCTCTTGGGAAGCCGAACCTTCCATAGCAATATGAACAGACTGCAACTTTAGTGGACACACCCCAGTAGCAACCCCTGGCTGAGGACAGGGGGTCCTCCTGTGCCCTCTGTAAGGGGATGGCGCTTACAACCCCTCTATTGCTCCGCTTGCTCGCTACTGAGAAGGTGATGACCCTGTTCTGCCTGTTCTGGGAATCCCCTGCCCCTCAATCCATACTTCATTTTCTCTGTAGCTTCTGTTGCCAAGAAGCTTCACTGCTGCATCTACTTCTCTCCTAATGCAGTGGAGATAAAAACCAGCAGTGTTAGGACCCCAACTCTCAGCAAAGGAGCACTGTGGCTTAGTAGATTCGTTTTTATTATTGGTACAGAATGTAGTTGTGTAGTCCCATTTTGGAAGCAGAGCTATGAGGGAAACGAGAATCACTGGAAGTTCTAGTAGCTCCCGGCTTTACTATTTCCAGAATTTATGTCTATAATTCCATCCTACGAACTGAACTGGCAGTACAGAGTTTATTTCTTTTTTCTTATTTATGGAATTCCAGTCAACTCAATCCTATTTGTTTTTCTTGAGGGACATGTGAATTGTTTTTTTCCTGAGACCCTCTCTCTCAGTTCTTTATGTCTGTTCTCTGCTGCAGTTTTCCTTATGGAAGGGCAGAGACATTTCTGATTCTGACCCCCTCTAATGAGCGAAGGGAGCAGGCAAAAGCACCTTGGCCGAATGAAGTACTGCCATTTTGACTCCAGACTCCATTTTACCTGCAGGGTGAAGTAAAGTTCAGGTTACCAAGCCCTGGGGGAGCCGAGAACTTTCCAGATGGCTGATCATCCTCCTCCCTAAACCACAGAAATAGTTGTTATGTATCTTTAGTTCTCTAGAAACATCACAGCTGTTCCCAACAACAGAAGGAACAAGTGAATCTGATTGGTTGGACTGAAAGGCTCACATTGTCTACCGACTAGCAATGATGGAAAATATAAGAAAGCCCCTAATCTCTAATCCTGATTGGTGAAAGTTGTAACTGTGACTTGACAACAAATGTTTGTGATTTTTGTGTTTATAAAGCCCACTTATGCCCCTGCTCGGGGCTGTCGGGAGAAACAAGGCTCCTGAGTCCTTGTCCTATGATCCTGTCAATCAGTGACCTGCTTATGTGGTAAATTATTAAAATTTTGGGAACCTGTAGGTGTTATCTCTCTCCTTCCTTGTGGCACATAACGGGCTAGGTGTAACAATGTGATCATGGTTTAAACCCTGGGTCTCAAATACTGACAGTGGATTTGGGCACAGTTACAGAGTAGAGATTTTTCATCTATCTTAAAGGTACAGTGTAGTGAACTTTATCTGGTTTGCCTTCCCAAGTCCCCCCCCCCCCCCCAGCTTATCTTTGCATTTCAATACAGTGGCATGGGGTTAGGGGTATATAGGCTTTGAGTAGAGTTCTGGTTCTGTCAGAGATTGGCTGTATGTTCTGTGTTAGTGACAACCTCTTGTCTTAAAATATTCGTCTACGAAGTGTGGTGGTGTATAACTTTAATCCCAGCACTCGGGAGGCAGAGGCAGAGGCAGGTAGATCTTTGTGAGTTCCTGGCCAGCCTGGTATACATTGTCAGTTCCAGGCCAGACATACTACATAGTGAGACCCTGTCTCCAAAAAAACAAAAACAACAAAAACAAACCAAACCAGAAATGAGACAGTAACATATTTCTCTATTAAAGGGAGGTTCTTAGAAAGCCTTGATGAAATGGCGCACATAAAATTCTTAGCTTTTGGTACAGAGTAAACAGTCCGTAACTGTTAGCCATTATTATTATATTGTTACCACTATTACTCTGCCCTTCACTTTCAGCACTCGGTAGCATTTGGTTAGAATTATTATCTGAGCCTCAGCTGTATTTATCATCATGAGATGACGCATCACTTTCCATCCCTTTTCTTAGATTTATCTTTGAAACCATGTCTTTGATTCTCAGCAATATTCCTCGCCAGGGTTCTTGGGAGATGACTTAACCTACTTCTCATCTTCTTCCAAGGTGTTTCTTATCCCGCTGGGACCCGGAATGGACCTCAGGGAGGGCTCCGAGACAGTAGCGAATGTGGCACTCCATCCCCACGGCTTCGTGATACTTGTTTACGTACATCTTAATCATGCCCTCAGGACCGCATTACATCTTTCCATTAGCGCTCTGATGCACTGTGGGTGTCAGGCCCGTGTCAAATGTATTTAATGTCAGCCCGTCTTCATAAGCATTGGCACGCTTCTCAAGAGAGGCACGTCTCATTTTCTCTAATGGAAACTATAGGCAGAGACATTTGCATTCATACACAAATACTTAGGGCCTCAGTTTATGCAGCCCGCGGATGCACAAATGGCCATGAGAAGCATGGTTGCTTCCTTTCAGCCCTGCTGCAGAAGTCCCTTTGCATTGAGGGTCCTGGTTGACCTTTTTCCTTGGTCAGCAAAAGGGTCATTTCTTCCTCTAGGTTTGGTAAGCCGTTCTAATTTCCAAGGGCTATCGGGAGAGCATGTGAGGTTAGCTATTTTCATCATCTGACATGTCTGGGGAACCAAGTTTGTGAGCTAAGACTGGGAATGCTGTCCAGATTTTGCACTTGTGAGACCTTGGTATTCCAAAGCATTGTTGTAGATAACACTCACGTCTTTATTGACACCCTTTCAAAATTGTGTACAGCTGCTTTTGAGACCTTTTTCTTCAGATGTTTCCTTCTGTATGGTTGAAGGTCTTCAATCATCCCCAGACACTTTCTCCTGAATGAATCTTACTAGCAGCTGTAAGGTTTGTCTTAGTGAGTTAGGACTTCATTTTTAACGAGCATTAGAGTCTGTCTTCAGTTCTGTCATGGAATTTATTTGACCCAAATCTAGGACTTTATTTTGGACTTTTTCCCCACTACTTTTTGATACAAACTTTGGTATTTCGGCTAACATATTTTCAATTGGGCCACAGAATCGGAGTCAGGGATCTCTTCTTAAAGTTGGTCAAGACATTGGTAGTGAGGACATTTTTATCATGTAGTTTATGTATGGTAGTAAACCCCCTTCTCCACCATCATGGTTTAGTTCGTCTTTCATTTAGAACACAGTGACTGAATCCGAAGAGGTAAACAAAGCACTCTGCCTGCCATCACGGCATTCATAACAAGGCGTGGACATTTGGGTACACGGATAACATACGATACGGTACCCACTGAAATAAAGTTAGTGAGGATGAGTAGGGAGGGAGGGAGGCCTGAGAACATGGGGTTGTCATGGAGATGTCAGTGGAGGTGATGCTTGAGCAGGTCTTGAACCAGCGGAGATGTGATGCTGCCTGGGGAGGGGGGAGTTGCACGGGAGTCAGTGGTTGTAGAGGTTTAGGAGAGGTACATAAGGAAGTAAAGGAGTAGATGGGGAGATACAGCCGGGAGATACGTTCATGACCGTTACAAAAACTCCTGCGGAAAAGCTTGCCCTTCAGGAGATACTCGAGGTTGTTCTGAAAGTCAAAACCAGAAGCCGAGGAGCCCAGAGACCGAGCCCCCCCCTCCCCCCAAAAAAAGACTTACTTGTTATAACAAGTAAGGCTGTTGGTCAGCTGCAGCGGGTTGGCTGGTTTGGGAAAGGAGTTGACTTAAAATTACCCTTCAGAATGAGCTTTGATAGGCGAGTCAGCCTTGTGACCACAGGGATGTGGTCAGACTTCGAGGCCGGAGAGAGCCAGGAGAGCATTAAGAGAGTTGGAACATCCTAGCAGAGGAAGCATGAAGAGGCTTGCAGGGAGAGAGATGGTCTTCCCTAAAACAACACGGAGAGGCACCTCATTAGGAGAGACAGCATGAAGCGGTCTGGTAGGAGAGGCAGCTGCCGTGTACAGCGTGATAGGCGTCCTGAAAGGAAATCCTTCGGATCCTCCGAGCACAGGATGTTTTCCGACTTTGAGAGAGGCTTTCACGGGGCGTGGGTTCGAAGTTCCACACCAGAAAATTTAGCCCGGCCTTGTCAGGGGGCTGAGGAGGAGGAGTCTGATACTGGGTAAGAAAATGAGCATATTGCAGCTCTGAAGAGAAGTTGCTCGAGGTCAGCACATCATGACGCCTCCTCAAGTCGCTGTGTCCCAGAGGGCATGGCCTGACTTCTGTGGGAGGATGAAAGGCAGCCGGAGAGCCTGTGATGTGTTGTTTCTCACCTAAGTCACCTAAGTGGCTGACAGCTCTGGATGTCCTTCACGGCTATCCGTAGCATTTGTTCATGGTCTATATGTTCAAGCCCCACTTCTGGATTTCTATTGTGTGTTAGTGATGGTTCATCCTGGCTACTATGCAAGGCACCCTGTTCTGAGGGAAAGAAAAGCAAGGCCCTTCCGAGCTGGCCTTGCTTATGGCTAAGACTTGCAACCTGCGAGTGCAGAATCACGTCCCGAGCCCCAGAAAAATAGACTTTTGGGAGCTGCATCATTGAAGATACATTTCAGTAGCTGCTAGTGCTTTCAGAGCTGGGTGCCAACCACACAAATAAAACAGGAAAAGGAGGACGAGTTAATTTTCATTTTTTTTTTTAATTTTTAATTTCTTTATTTTGTATACAGCATGTATGACCAGAAGAGGGCACCAGATCTCGTTATAGACGGTTGTGAGCCACCATGTGGTTGCTGGGAATTGAACTCAGGACCTCTGGAGGAGCAGTCAGTACTCTTAACCGCTGAGCCATCTCTAGCCCTAATTTTCATTTTAATGCAGGCCAACCTTTATTATTTTAGGAAGAACCGTGTCTGAAACTCCAGTCCTAGAATCTATACTTCTATGGGGTGCTAGTTGGAGCAGTCAGCCTTGAGCAGCAGTCGGAGGCATACTCAAACTCTATGTCCAGTCTTTTCTTTACTGAGCTTGAAGTCCAGGTCTCCAAATGGAAACTTCAAACTCTACATGTCTCCTGTAGGAGAAACAACATGGGCGTCTTGTAGCAGAATGTGAGTGCCTGGGACTTGGTAGACAGACTTTCAACCTTCTTACCTGCCAGAGCTTCTTTTCTGCATTTGTTACCAGGGTAGAGCTTCTAGAATACAATGGAATGGTAGCCTCCTTCCGTCTCTTTCTGGGCTTCACTGGAAATTCCTTTAGTGTTTTATTAGGAACACCAAGACTGCCATTTTAGTACTTTGTCTATTAACTAGACTTAATATTTAAGTGATGCTAAAGATTCTTTCCTAGTTTATTGAGTTTTTGGAAATTCGTAGTGTATGTTTAAAATGTTCCAATATCTTTAAAAATAGTTATGAGTTTTTATTTTATGTGTATGAGTATTTGCCTGAATATAAATAGGTGCCCATGTGTATGCCTGGTACACGCAGAAGCCAGAGAGGGCATCGGATCCCTGGCAGTAGAATTATAGGGGATTGTAAGCCACTCCATGGGTGCTGGGAACAAGCCTGGGTCTTCTGGATGAATGAACTGCCAAATACTCAATCTAGCTTGCTTAAATATCTTATACAAGTAAAGACAAATATGTTTGGTTTGCCTGTGATTATTGAGAGCCAAATATTACTATTATTATTTTAACTAGCGTTATTAGTATTTGTTAGGAAATTTACACATCTCTGCTGATGCAGTTCATCTGGATTTTTAAATACTGTTTAGATCTGAGAGTTAGCTATTGTCTTTGTATATAACTGTTTGAAATAATGATGGCTTCACCTTCAGAATTACAGAATTAACATTTTTGTCTATTTTAACTTCATCTTGATGACATAAACTCTTAGTGACATTCCTTTTGCAAACCACATGCATCAATACTCATATTTCTTGAGAGTCACATTGTGAGTTGTGTTAAGGGTAGGCTTGTGGTTTACCAGTATACACGCGGGTGTCTGTGGTAGGAACTTTCAAAGCATAATTGAGTATGATGATAGATAGTCAGAGGATTTTAAGTAAAACATGTCTCCTATTAATATACGACCGTTACATTTGGACATATGCATCTGATTCCATGGATGAGGCTCATTTGGTAGTCTTTTATCATCCCACAAAACCCATACTGACGTATATCTATGTATGCCTCTGAGGTTCAAGAAATGGCATATAGAAAGACAGCGCTTACCACAAGGGAATTCTACAGATACAAAGGCGGCTCAAGCTCCCGAAATGTATTTTCTATTTTCACACTTCGTTACAGGAAGCGTATGCCTTAATTGAGAAGATCGAGGCAGAGCAGAACGCCCTATATTCCTATCAGAAGTACCTGGAGAGTTCAAAAACAAAGAAGAGCAGACTCCCTCCCCCGCCCATCCTGCTGGCCCGAACCCACTGCTCCGTGACTCTGAAGCCTGCCCCGTTTATTTCAGATGTTAAGGTATGGTGCCCTTCCCCAGGGCTGCCTCACGCCACGCGACGTGAGCGCTCTTATGACTGTAATGACTCCCGTTATTCCTCTGTTCAGCACCTGAACAGTCTTATTTATAACGTCAGATTACTGTGTTCACGTCTTATCTACTCTTAATTTATTCATGATAGTTTCCCCTTTATGAATTGCCCTCTAAAGCTATCTCAGACACGCAGTAAGGAGAAGCAGTAGACAAATGCTCCCTCTCTGTGTCTTTGTCCCAGTGACAGCCCTGCACGCTGGCAGCGTGCTCAAGGTGCAGGGCTGAAGCAGGTCACAGGGTGGTTAGTTGGAAGAGGGTCGTTCCTCTGAGAGCCAGCGTTGGAGACAAAGCAATGGGATATGGGAATTTGAAGGTGGTGGGTCTGGCGCATTGGTTCTCAATCTGTGGGTCGTGACCCCATCGTGTATTTACATTACGATTCATAGCAGTAGCATAATTACAGTTATGAGGCAGCAACAAATATCATTTTACGGTTGGGGTGGGGGTGGGGGGATCACCACAGTGTGAGGAACTGTATTAAAGGGTCGCAGCGTTAGGAAGGTTGAGAACCACTGCTCTAGAGAGTCTGTGTAAATTCACCTCAAGTCGCTGTAGAAACAAGTGACAATCCAAATGTCTCTGCAGTCCCAAATCTTTATGCATTTGTTAGGATGAACCTCTTCCGCCATCGCCGAGTTCCGGAACTTGGCCTAAATGGGAACCACACTTGGGATTTCATTTCCTAACAGGGCCCCGGCTCCAGCTAGTTTATATTTTAAATATTACTCTTTCCTCTTTCGATGCTCTTTGATGTTGTACTACAATGCACTCCTATCTTTGATTATCTTTAGGGCATTTTGCACGCAGAAACTTTGAAGTCGAGCACATTTAAGTTTAAAACCCCAGCTCTTCTCCTTATTGGCAGTCCCACTTCAGAAAGGCCAAATACAGTCTGAAGATTTCTTTTCATTTGTACAGTGTGTTGATTGTGCAAAGAAGCCGGGATAGGGCTGGAGATGTATGTGGTTAGCAGAGAGCTTGTCCGGCACTCACAACATCCCTGGTTTGTCCCCAGGGCCACATGCATGAGGTGTGGGGCCATGTGCCTTTAATCTCAGCACCTTGGAGGTGGAGGCAGAAAGATCAGTTTGTGATCATCGCTGCCTCCGCATTATATTTTATTACAAAATAAATGGAACTAGCCAGGTGGTAGTGCCACACACCTTTAATCCCAGCACTCAGGAGTCAGAGGCAGGTGGATCTCTGTGAGTTCGAGGCCAGCCTGGTCTACAGAGCGAGTTCTAGGACAGCCAAGGCTACACAGAGAATCCAAGTCTTAAAAAAAAAAAAACAAAAAACAAAAATGTGAGAAAAAATAAACTGAACTAATATATAGCATTCTCCACATATTATCTGTTGACTTTTTGCTACTTTTGTTAAGCCTCTGTAATAGAGTTTATCTGAACAATTATTGGAGTCACAGGTTGTGATTGCATTGTTTTGTGATAGTTTCCATCAGTTCTATATAATGAGCTATTTCAGGAATGTCTGTTGGCCGTCAAGTTCTGTGTGGGTTAACAGGCACCAAGTGAAACCTGGCTGAAGTGCAGCTTATCCTTGAGTGGCTTTAGATGGGTTGCGGTGGGGATGGCCTTTCTTGAGAAATATTGTCACCTTCATGTTGCTTTGTTCTTTGACATTGTGGGAGTAGAAATAACATCATTTTGGGAGTTCAACCTTGGAGATTTTGGAAGTCTGTGCTAATGGTTTTAGAAAAATGGGTACAGAATGAGGGGTATGGGATTTATTGCTTGTTTCCAAATGTTTTTGGTTTAACTCAAACTCTGGTTTTTTGGTATTGCTATTTGGCGAATGTTTTATTTTATATTGCTTGACCACGAGAAGACACTAGCACCTCATATTTGACCCGTGTCTCTCGTGCTTTTTAATGGTACATATACAATAACATTTGTGTAAATTGCTCAGCCCCAAAGCTGGTTCAGGAAGGCCTAGCCTTTGCTTCCCCTTCGTCACCACTAGGTGGTGCTGTGGGCTCGTGTAAGTTTGCTAGTTGGCGGGTTTGGCCATCTTTTGTTTTAGGGAAAACTCTTCTTCAGGCTTTGGTTTCATCAAAATCTGTTTCTAAGGCTGCAAATGCTAACGTTACTTACATTGTCTATAAAATCTTATTTGCAAAGTTAGTGATTTGTTCACACCGTCTCTATTATGTAGATTCTAATTACACATTGCTTCCTCGTGTTACACAAAGTAGGAGCAAAATAAAAATGCTTTTACGGAGAATTTGCCCTCTAGATTCTGGTTTGTGTGGTATAATTTAGAGCAATAACAGGCTGTCATACCACACAGTCTTTCCGCCCCCCTACCTTGCCCCCCACGGAAAGCGTACTCTTTGTATGGGTAATGAAGAGATGCTAAGTCCGTTATTTTGGTGTTGGTGTTTTGTGTTCTTCCAGCCTGCAGTTTCTCAGCATTCTCTCCTCTCCCTCTCTTCCTGCTCATGTTGGCTGGCACCCTTAATTAGTCATACATGTCATACTAACCTGAGAAGGTTTCTCAGGAAGCACAAAGGGTCAGACACTTGTAACAGAAAGCCTCACTCGTTGAAGCTAGGAGGCCTCGGGTGGCTTGGCTATTGATAATTTTAGAAAGTGATCAATTCTGTACAAACTGTTCTTTTAGAAAGTGACCGAGAGTGGAATCAGGGCTGAGAGCCACTCCCGTGGCTTAGACTCCAGTGTTAGGTTAGGTGCGTTTGAAAATGTGGTGTGTGTCTTAGTGCCTCATTCTCTTGCTTTTCTACCCTATTTCTGTCATGTGGACATGTCACACAAAAAGCTTTTAAATGGTGACCTCTGTTCCCATCTAGCCCTGTTCTGAGTCCCTCAAGATGACGTTGTCTTTGGCATCCACTTTTGTATCTGTTTGCTCTGAGGCAGAGTTTTAGTCTCTCTGCATCTTGGCTCCCATGACAGTAGCAATTCCAATCCAAAGGGATGTGGTGAATATTCATCACGTATTTTTGACAAAGATGCTGAAGAAGAGACACACTGGAGAGAGGAAGACTCCTCAGGAAACTGTGCCAGCAGACCACGGAGAGGCGGGAGATCAGAGTCTGGTCTCTGGCTGTAAGAAATCAACTCAAAATAGGTCAAAGACCTTAATAAGAGATCAGAAACTCAAAAAGTACTGGAGGAAGACACCTCAAGAGGCAGGCACAGGCTGAATCTGAAGAAGACTTTGTGAAAAGGACTGGGATAGCTCAGGAAAAAAAAATTAAGATTGAACAAATGGGGTTTCATGAAATTAAAAAAAAAAAAAACAAAAATACAAAACCAACAACAAACCTCTGTACAGCCAAGGGAAGACTCCAGTGAAGAGAGGATCTGTAGAATGGGAGAAAAGTCTTTGCTAGTCGTATCACGGACAGAGGCTTAATATTTAGATTATACAGAGGACTTGAAAGGCTAAAACTGGGACTAGAGATAGCTCAGTGGTTAAGAGCACCATGCACTGCCTTGCAGAGGACACGGGCTTGGTTCCCAGCCCTGGATCAGGTGACTCACAAAGGCCTGTAACTCTAGAAATGAACAGACAGTTCTCAAAGTGGAAGTGGCCAGCCATGATATGAAAAGTGTTCACTCTTCTTAGCCACTAGGGAAAACCACCTAAAGCAGAGCAGAGAGATCCATCTCCCCCAGTCGGGACGCCAGTCACTAAGAGAACGAGTAACAGCAAATGCTGGAGAGGAGTCAGGAGAAGGGTGGTGTTCAGGCACCGCTGGCGGGAGAGGCAGAGGCGGGAGAGGTGGGAGAAGGGGGTGCTCACGACTGCTGGCGGAAATAGAATTGGCGCACATCCCTCCCCATGGTGCAAATTAATGTGAAGACTCCTCAGAAAACAAAAATATAGCTACCATGTGACCAAGTCCTACCCCTCCTGGGTCTGTGTGGACACCACAGAGGTGCTTACACGGCTGTGTTTTCCGCTGTATTCATAATAGCTAAGTTATGGAACCTGCCTAGGTATCCATGGACAGACAAATGGATGAAGAAAACGTAGAACATATACACAATGGAGTTTCATCCAGCCGTAAAAAGAATGAACCATATTGTTCTTTAGGAAAAAGGGTGGAGATCACTATATTAAGCAAAACCAATCGGACTCCAATAGACAGATGTTGCATGTTTCCCTCATTTTCAAATTCCATCTTTTGCGGAGATGCATGAAGTTCTGCATGTATACAGGACGTGTCAGCAGAGGGGAGACTGGGGTGTGAGCGAGAAGAGCAGGAGAGGAGGGTAAGAGAGTGAGCAGCATGTCAAAGTACTTGTTGTACTTGCATGAAAATGTCTTTATGAAGCAGTCGCTACGTAAAATGAATATGTGCCCACGAAAAGGGAAGTATATGCCGCTTCACTAATGTTACTTAGCGCAACGAACTGCTCCATTAATAGCAATTAGAGTAGGAAATAATAAAGGCCTGGCCGGGTGTGTGTGTGTGTGGGGGTGGGGTGGGGGGATTGCTCAGTGGGTAAAAGTGCTTGCCAAGCAATCATAAGGATCTGGGTTCGAGTTTCCAGAACTGGTATAAAAGCCAGACACACAGCATGAGGGTTTGTAATAGGAGGCTTGTGGGCCGGCTAGCCTGCTGTTTTTACGTGGAAAGGCAACAATGGTATTATCTCAAATAAGGACGGACCGTGTTTGTCCTACACACACACACACACACACACACACACACACACACACACAGAGAGAGAGACAGAGAGAGAGAGAGAGACAGAGAGAGAGAGAAATGGGAGAGAGAGAGAGAGAGAGAGAGAGAGAGAGAGAGAGAGAGAGAGAGAGAGAGAGAGAAGAGAGAGAAATGGGAGAGAGAGAGATTATGAATAACATTTTCGTCTTGATTGTCCCAGGTAAGCAAGCCCCACATTTGCTGTTCCTTTTGAAAGATGACATGCGTACACATAAGTTTAGATTTCATAGTTTAACAGACGAGCAGCTACTGTTCTCGTCGGACGGCGATTGATCTTGCTGCGTCCAGACAGAGGAAATCAAGTGCTCCCCGGCCGCCGCTGACTGGCTGTCTCTCTCTCTCCCCGCCAGGTGTCCTGGTACTGCATCCTGGGGTGCAAAGCAGGTGGAAGCTACAGCAAAGTCAGACTGAATAACAACCACCTCCCCAACTCAGGAGAAGCGGTAGGTCACACTCCCTGCCCCGAAGCCTCATTGATGACAACCTTGTGTGTGTGTGTGTTCTCCCTGTGAAGTCACCACAGCGGAGAATGGACACTAATTCCAACTCGAGTCCCAACGAAGATCCAGCGGCGAGGGAGAAAGGTTTATCCAATTATGATTTAATCGTCACACTGCCGTAACTTTCTGAGTTAGAGCCCAAGTGTTTCCCTTCACAGATTCCAGCCGACGGCAGAAGCACCTTTGAAATTAAAGGGTTAGAAACCAATGAAAAGTACATATTTGCCATCGCGGCTTATTCCGCCAATGGGAAACTCATCGGCGACGCCGTGGGCGAGACAACGAAACCGATCCTCATTTACCCGCCTCTCTCCGCTGTCACTGCCCGGATGTACCTGACGCAGGTAGAAAAGATGGCAGCTATTTTCCTTCCTTTTTTCCCCTCTCTTTCTTTCTGTTCAGCCCTTGCTAACTGATATCTGATGGAAGAAAAGTCACAGTCGACATCCCACAGTGGCTGGGTTACCCCTTTTCCATGATGGCAGCTTATTCATAAAACACAAACCATTGCTTCCCTTATTAGTAAATTTGCCTTCTCAGAGAACATCCCCCCCTCCTCCCCGCCCCAGGACTACAAATGTAATTTTAGACGTTTTGGAAAATACTACAATGCATATCGATAAATGTTATCTGTTACTACACCGAGTAGCAGATCTGACCCTGGGGCAATGTTGTCAATGCCTGGTGACATTTTTGGTTGTTACAACCTAGGACTGCTGCTGCTGTCTGGTGAGTAGAGGCTAGGGATGCTGATAAACAGCATCCAGTGTGACAGGAGAGCCTTCTGCAACAAAGAAGTACCCACCACATGCTGGGGATGTAACTCAGTAGTAATAGAATACTAGCCCAGCATGCACAGGCTGTGGGTTCAATCACAAACACTGTAAAAAAAAAAAATCCAATACAAAATGTCAGTAGCATCAGGATGACAAACCCACATCCAGATCCCCACCCTCTCTCCCTCTCCATGCAATTGTATATGCGTATAATATACACATATATTTATAAATTTCTATATATTATTTTTAACCATATATACTATTTTACACAGTATTTTCTCTTTCATTTATTTATTTATTTATTTATTTTACAATACCATTCAGTTCTACATATCAGCCATGGGTTCCCCTATTCTCCCCCCTCCCACACCCTCTCCTTTTCCCCAGCCTACCCCCCATTCCCACCTCCTCCAGGGCAAATCCTCCCCTGAGGACTGCAATCAACCTGGTAGACTCAGTCCAGGCAGGTCCAGTCCCTTCCTCCCAGACTGAGCCAAGTGTCCCTGCATAAGCTCCAGGTTTCAAACAGCCAACTCATGCAATGAGCACAGGACTTGGTCCCACTGCCTAGTTGCCTCCCAAACAGATCAAGCCATTCAACTGTCTCACCTATTCAGAGGGCCTGATCCAGCTGGGGGCCCCTCAGCCTTTGGTTCATAGTTCATGTGTTTCCATTCATTTGGCTATTTTTTTCAATAATTGAGTAGAACCGAAATTTATTATAAGCCACAGTCGTCCTAGGTCGTCCATGCTATATATATAGTCGTCCATGCTATATATATAGCCTCTATGGTTCTATGGGCTGTGGTCTGATTGTTCTTTATTTTATATCTAGAATCCACTTATGAGTGAGTACATACCATGACTGTCTTTCTGGGTTTGGGTTACCTCAGTCAGGATGATTTTTTCTAGTTCCATCCATTTGCCTGCAAATTTCATGCTTTCATTGTTTTTCTCTGCTGAGTAGTACTCCATTGTGTATATGTACCACATTTTTTCCATCCATTCTTCCGTTGATGAGCATCTAGGTTGTTTCCAGGTTCTGGCTATTACAAATAGTGCTGCTATGAACATAGCTGAGCATGTATCTTTATGGTATGAATCAGCATCCCTTGGGTATATGCCCAAGAGTGGGATGGCTGGGTCTTGAGGTAGTTCGATTCCCAATTTTCTGAGAAACCGCCATACTGATTTCCACAGTGGTTGTACAAGTTTACATTCCCACCAACAGTGGAGGAATGTTCCCTTTGCTCCACATCCTCTCCAACATTGGCTGTCATTGGTATTTTTAATCGTAGCCATTCTGACAGGTGTAAGGTGGTATCTCAGAGTCGTTTTGATTTGCATTTCTCTGATGATTAAGGATGTTGAACATTTCTTTAAATGTCTTTCAGCCATTTGTGATTCTTGTTTTGTGAATTCTCTGTTTAGCTCTTTAGCCCATTTTTTAACTGGACTGTTCAGTATTTTGATGTCTAGTTTCTTGAGTTCTTTATATACTGTGGAGATCAATCCTCTGTCAGATGTGGGTTTGGTGAAGATCTTTTCCCATTCTGTTGGCTGTCTTTTTGTCTTATTGACTGTGTCTTTTGCCCTGCAAAAGCTTCTCAATTTCGAGAGGTCCCATTTATTAATTGTTGTGCTCAGGGTCTGAGCTGTTGGTGTTTTATTTAGGAAATGGTCTCCGGTGCCAATGCACTTTCTTTTTCTTCCTTCCTTCCTTCCTTCCTTCCTTCCTTCCTTCCTTCCTTCCTTCCTTCCTTCCTTCCTTCCTTCTTTCTTTCTTTCTTTCTTTCTTTCTTTCTTTTTCTGTTTTTGGCTTTTCGAGACAGGGTTTCTTTGTGTAGTTCTGGCTGTCCAGGAACTCACTCTGTAGACCAGGCTGGCCTCAAACTCAGAGATCCACCTGCCTCTGCCTCCTGAGTGCTGGGATTAAAGGCGTGTGCCATCATGCCCAGCTGATATTTTCATAAATAGATAATTTTTATTTTTCTATTCCATTAGAAAATTTCCTGTGCAGTACTCTTTAGTGATTCTATTTTATTGAATTGTTATTTTTTTAAAAAAATATATAATTATATAATCCCCCTTCCCCTTCTTCCTTCCAACCCCTCCCATATACTCCCCCACCCTGTAGAATTCATGGCTTGTTTTCTTTAACACTGTATTGAGCCTTGTGGACATGTGGTAGTTTCCTTAGTAATTCCTTATTGCTGGGCATTTAAATACTTTTCAGTACTTTGTTATTGTAAAAAAAAGCTAAAATATACATTTACTGCATATCAATCTTTAACTATACCCCTGGCTACTTTTCCAGGATAAATTCATAGAATGAAACTTATCAAGTTAATGGAACCAGGTAGACCCAAGTTCAGATTCAAGCTCCTCTTAGTAGCCATGTGGTACTGAGGGGATGACTTCTTGTGGGAAGGGAGAGCAGTAATAGCATGTCCAGAGGTCTTAGTGATGTCAACAGAGTTGCACATGTCAAATATTTAATGATAACACTTTTCTCGCAGCACACACTGAATAAATATTATTATTATTATTGTTAGTTATAAATACACTCATGATTAACCCTCTTGCTGAAATAGCTGTTGTCTGACTAAAGACGTGTGTCACCCACGAACAGGACACCAGAGTGACTCATTGACCTAGGTCTGAAGTATCTAATTTTAAGTCTATTATTGGCTATAGAGTGGATGGCTTTCTAAATTTTATCATATTTCTATTGTGCTGTGCTATTTTTCTTTTAATAGTTGATTAGCATTATAAGCTTAGATCCCACTGGCACTTTATATGATCATATTTTTCAAAGAAAATTAAATTGAGAGAATTGCTAAAATTTGTCTAGCATTGGTGTAGCATGTCACACGGGCTCACGGTTTCCTAGTATTTTGATTTCTTTGGAACCTAATATATTCTCTAATTTGCAGCCGTGGAGTTATTGTGAGGCACTGAATAGTTCATCAAGACCTGATTTTTCTCCCGGGAGTGGTTTGACTCTTGGGTTCCATTTGGCGGAACTTCCATGGATAGTTAATAAAATGACGCCCAGGCCACACTGCCGGTGTGATGAGAAATGCCATAGCAATGACCCGTGTCTCCTTAGTGCCACTGGGGCTGTAGTTCTCCAGGTCACTCAAGACGGTCGGCGGGCATTCTCCCACAATGCCAAGGGGCTAAAGCAGAAATCGATCACTTATTGAACCTCCTTAATTCTTAAATTTGAAGATTAAGTCGTTATATATTCTAGGCTAATATAAAACTTTTTATTAAAAAAATGCAAATTTGGTCTTCATAACAGTGGTTAGTTTTTTTTATTTTTTATTTTTTTTGAGCTGAGGATCGAACCCAGGGCCTTGCACTTGCTAGGCAAGCGCTCTACCACTGAGCTAAATCCCCAACCCAACAGTGGTTAGTTTTTAATTTCAGGACAACCCTGTTCATTAAAATGCATTATCGTAAGTATTATGTAGTAAAAGATGAGCTATTTCCCCAAATGCTTCTGGTTGTCATGGCCTTGGGGGTTTAGGTTGTGCTTTTATTCCACATTATTCTATAAACATTAATAAAGTCAGGCAAATCTTTAACAGGTCTTCCACTAATGTAGAACACTAGTAATTTAGTCTGTTTGGATTTTTTTTTAAAAAAGTAATCCTTAGAATTATAATATTTTGTGAACATTCCCTCATTTTTGGCCTCATTTTTGTTTACTTTTTTTTTTTTAAAAGCAGGTCATGGTTAAGGAATATGTTCTCAACCTTCCTAATGCTGCGACTCTTTAATACAGTTCCTCATGGTGTGGTGACCCCCAACCATAAAATCATTTTATTGCTATTTCGTAACTGTCATTTTGCTACTGTTATGAATCATGATGTACATATCTGATCAGCAACCCCCTGCAGGGGTGACGACCCACAGGTTGAGAACCACCGCCTTAAAGTTTCTTCGGCAGCAGATGGTAAATCTGACTCTTGGATCAGCTCGTGTCCTTTTGCACCTCTGTCCACATTCCAGAAGCTCTAGTGTTGGGCATTGCTTTGTGCCTGCTCTGAGAGCAGCATTGCTGTGGACCCCCGGTTCTTCTGTCTCCTCTCAGCCCCGGCTCCCCTTCCCCTCTTCTGGACACACTTACATTCTCTGTCAGCTTTCTCTTGTCTGGGCCTGAGCTGGTGTGCCAGCAGGTCTTCCTGGTGAGATGTAGCGGAGTCTGAGGACAGAACATGGAGGCGTTGTCACAGTCCCAACAGGGACGGTAGTGAGGGACGCGTTGCTCTTACATTTTCCCATTTCACAGGTGAATTCGTTAGAACCCACTGGTGCCTGAAGGATTCCTTTTGCCCATGAGTTTAAATTTGAAAGAGAGAATTATGGGTGATTTAGTTAGCGTCAACTGTCCACTTGACAGAGCCTAGAATTGCCCGAGAAGAGTCTCGGTTGAGCAATTGTCTTTATCAGGCTCATCTGTGGACATATTAGTGGGGGTTTGTTCCGATTATCTTGATTGACGTGGGAGGGATCAGCCCACTGTGATTGGTGCTGTTTCCCGGGTAGGTGATCCTGAGCTGTAGAAAGAAAGTGAGTGAAGAGGGTGTCAGCCAGCAGCTGACATTGGTTCCTCCACGGTTTTTGCTCTGGGTTCTGTCTAAGGTCCAGCTCTGACTTCCCTCAAGAGGGACTGTGTGACCTGGAGACGTAAGCTCAAATAAACCCTTCCTCCTATCAGCCGCTTTCCTCAGAGCGGTTTTATCACAGCAGCAAGACAGGAAGCTAGAGCAATGGCTAAAAAAACGAAGCGTTTCCCCGAAGAAGTTTCAGCTCCCCTCCCTCTCACCCTCTATCACCCCTGTCCTTGCTCATCTCTTTATCGTAGACATCTATTCATGTCTACTTTGCATCAGGTCCCATGCTCGATGCCGTCTCTCCTTCCTAGGAAATGTCTTTCTTACTCATCTGGATTGTCGTCGCCACAGCGGTGAGCCTGTGTAGATAATCTTCCTTCTGGGTTCCAGCTAAGGTCCTCATTGACACTAGGGAGCCAGCCTAGTGTCACTCGGGCGAGGCAGGCGTGGGCTGTGGAAAGCTGTGGGGTCAAGGCCAGGCTCCGTTTCGTACCTTTGAGTCTCTCTGTACATCCGTTTTGTCTTACTCTCTCTAAAGACTGACTTTGTTTACTTCTCTACTTTTTGAAAGGAAAACAGCCATTCCTGAATTTGATACATCCCTTAATTCCAGCCACCCAGGCCAGCAGGCCCCGGAATTAGAGTCCAAATTCCTGAGAAAGGGTCTGATTGGCTCATCTGATTTAGGGGAGTCTGACTTGACTTCTGTGTTTCAGTACAGATGTTTTGTGAGCCCACTCTTCTTTCCTGTGGTGTCACATCTGGGCAGTCTGATTGAGCGCCCCCCCCCCCTTTTGTATCAGCAGAAAATTTCAGTCTCTCAGCCGGCACGGACTTTTCAAGATTCTCTGACTCTAGAACCATATAGTCCATTTCTGTTTTACCCAAGCTGGTCCATACCTGATGGTGCCTCCCCTGCCCTCCCTAGGAGCTTCTTGCCTAAGTGATAACATTTTCACCAAATTCTTCTTCTATTGAGTGTGTTATTAGCCTTGACACCAGAACTAAACTTTGAATGAAGTCCATCTTGCTTTAGACGCGGCTATGAAATACCCTGGAAGTAAACAATGTCGTCATATGTAGTGAAATTGCTTGACATCCTCCTACTGGAGGAGAAGGACATCTCCAGAAAAGGGTGGTTTTTAGATTTAGTGAACAGAACATTTTTGAGTACCCAGTCTGCCCCAGGTACTCCAAACAAAGGATCCCAAGACCCGAGTGTATGGAAGTGTGAGTTAGCAAGCTAGTTTTGCAGGGTGCTGGAATCTACCATCAGAGTTTACGGTTCACTAGGACCTGGTAGGACCAGGAATTTTGCATTTCTTAGGTAGTTCTGAGTGGTTCTGGCAGTCCAGGGCTCCTATGGTGAGACCTCTTGTTTTCAACAAGTGAACAAAATGTGGTGGTGGGACCTAGGTAAAGTAAACAGGTAGACTAGATATCAGAAAGGGCATGAGTGCTAAGGCACAAATATCTAGAGTAAGGCAGCGGAATGGACAGTAATGATAGTGTTCAGCAAAGTGACAGGGAGAGCGTAATTTGAGGAGAGACCCGAAGGAAGTGGTTCTCTAGGGGAAAACATTCTGAAGAAGGAACAGCTGGAGCGGGAGTCCTAAGGTTTTCAGGTGTTCTCCCAGTCTGTGGTTTGAATGAAAACGGCCCCCATAGGCCCTCAGGGAGCAGCACGATGAGGAGGTGTGGTCTTGTTAGAGTGGGTGTGGTCTTGTTGAAGGAAGTGTGTCATGGGGGGGGTAGGCTTGGAAGTTTCAGATGCTCAAGCCAGGCCCACTGTCACTCTCTCTTCCTGATGCCTGCCAATCTGGATGTGGAACTCTCGGCTACCTCTCCAGCATCAAGTCTGCAAGGTGTGCGGCTATGTCTCCCACCATGATGAAAATGGATTAAACCTCTTGAACTGTAAATCAGCACCAATGACATGTTTTCCTTTGTAAGAGTTGTTATGGTCATGGTGTCTCTTCACAGCAATAGAAACCCTAACTAAGACACACTGTGTCTGATCAACAGCAGGTCAGCTTTTATGGCTGGAGCAGAGCGACCCCAGGGGAGCAGGGAGTAGGCAGACATGTAAGATGTGGGGCACTGGCAGGATTTTGCCTTGCCTAAGATGGGCAGCTACTGACGAGTCTTGATTCATGCCGTGCCCCAGTGTAACTTCTATTTTCAAAGGTTCGTCTGGCTAAGTTGGGAACTGACATGGAGAATATGGAAGACTCCTCTCCCCTGCTGAATTCCAGTGAGAGGGGAAAGGGTCTTACCTGTGGTGACAGGAGCCAATGTGGTGAGAAGTGGTCGGGTGCTGGGTATGTTCTGGAGAAGGGCTAATGGGAATCCCTAACAGGGACAATGGGGTGGGAAAAGTAAGTTTTGACTCTAAGGTCAAGCATCCTATTTGAAGGACAGACTTGACATTATCTGAATTGAGGATGAGGCTATGTGGTGTATTCTTGGAAGCAGGGGAGAATTGAAAGTTGGGGCATGTTGAGGTAAGAGACATGCCTTTGGGGCTTGGGTGAGATATGGACATGAGAAAGAGTTGAGAATAGTATGTGATAATTCAAACCTTGTGGCTATCACTAAGAAAATGTAGACAGAAGAGGGAAGCTGAGGGGTCAGTGAACCTTGGGTATCCAACGCAGAAAGAGTGGGCAAAGAGGAGGCTGGGGAAGGCACCCGGAAGGGAAGGTGGTCATTGAGGCAGGAAACAAGCCTGGAGTGTGGACTTCTGGAAGCTAGCTGTATGTGGGTTATTTATCAGGGAGAGAGTATCTAACATAGTCCATTACGTCATTAGTCTTTTAGTATGCTCCTCCTCATTTTAACCCCTCCCCAAATATCTGTTCTGTCCAGTGCTGTTAGGTTAATTATTGGTGAACGCACGGACATCATGGCACTTCCTGTTCAAAAGCCTATGGTGCTTCATGAGTTCATAAACCTTCTTTATTCATTTTTAATTGGCACATCGAGTATTCAGTAGTTGAGCCAGTAACAGTCCACAAGGCCAACACCTTATCCATTAGGCACCCAGGGATTTTAATAACCTGATTTGAAAATGAAGGGAAGCTCTGCCGTGGGTCTGGCCAACCCTCCTCACACATCATCTTACTTTAGATTAGAATTACACACTGCCGCCGCAGCTGTCTGATTGGTCAGATGTGGCCCACAGCAGTGACTCACTGTACTTACTCTAGGAATGGTGTTCCTACCTCTTCCAACTGTCAGATTTGGTGCAGACTTTCAACTTCTCCATGCCCCGGCCTCCTCCCCCGCACAAAGGGTGCTGATGGGCTGTACAGAGCAGTCGGTGGCAGAGGCCCGAGTGCTGAACGGCGTGCTTTGCCTCTAGAAAGTTCCGTCTGGTTTCAAGGCCTGACAGAACCCATGGCCTACATTAACTTGTCCTCACGTTACGTGTTTCTCTTCCCGTTCTGCTTCATCACTCCAGTCTTCCTTCCATGCTCTCTGACCATTTTTCACGGTTTGTTCTCACATTCTGTCTAAACTGTACCAGCTGGAACTGTGCCCTTGCCTCAGGGTTCAACTCAAGCTTCCCACGCCCTCATTCTGAAACGTGCACTCTGTGTTACTAAGACCCCCACAACAGTTGTGGATTCTTCATAGCTTCGCTGTGCTGTTGTGCGGTTTATGCCTTCCTTCAGCTCGGTTCCACAGGCGGTGAGGGCATTCCTAAGCTGACACGCGTGTCTCCTCTGGCATTGAGCACAGGATAGGAACTTACAGGAAAGCTTACCACTTGGTGAGTGAGGAGGAATCGTTTGACAGACCAGAGAAGTTCTGGCCTTGTAAGTTTTTCCCATGAGTGGATCATGTTCTAGTAACATGTCCTTTCTGTGCTTAATTCAATGAATTTATTTATGCCTTATCATTTGAGGCAGCGTGGAAGTCATTTGGTGAAGGTTCGTGTTATGTATGCATTTAAATAGAAGAATTTTTAGAAATTCCCTTCAATATATTCTATCAAAAGAAGGTCAGTTGGTGATTTTTTTTTTCTACTGAGCTTCTATGCTTCGCTGGTGAAATTATTTTTCTCCACACTGAATCTGTTAAACTTAAAAGATATGGACTCTTGGAAAACTTCTGTTTTATTCTTTACCCTTTTCAGCTGCCAACTCTTTGTCGTACAGAAGCTCAGAAAGTGTCAGTCAGAACCAGGAAAGAATGAAATACATTTCCTATATCAGGTTGGGGAAATCTGATTGTTTCTCTTGGAGCAGATTGTTCATTATAACGGTATCTATAATAAATGGGGCATACTGCTGAGATGGATGGAAATGAAATTAATTTGGCTCAGATGTGATCTTTGTTTTGCTTATGAGGATTTGAAACATCCTTACAGAGTTTCAAATTTCCATGCAATTTAGAAATAAAAGAGATTTCAAACTGCATCTGCCTCCCCTGCCGGTGGCCATTCGTGGCCACCCGATTCCCTCACCATGGCCCCGTGGAGCAGAACAGTAAACGTGAGATTAGTGTGTGGCAGGATGTGTCCAAATTCTGTTTGAAATATGCGTGTTCCAAGTGAAAAGACCCCTTGAGACAATATGTTTTTTGTCACAGGTCGCCTATCAGGTTGGGAACTATGAGTTGGCCAAGAAGGTCTTCTCACCAGTTTGGGATTATATTGTTGCTTCTCCGATTCAGGATGATCAGTCCGTTATCACTCTAAGCAACATCATGACGGTGACACAGAGGAGGTAATTAGAAATGCTATTTTAAAGCCCCATGTTGTGTGTTTTCATTTGCATATCAAGACAGCTCATATAAAAGTATATCTAACCAGAGTTATAAAATGCATATATTCCAAGGTCTTCTGCCCTCCTTAGACACGACCTCACTAGAGTCAGGAAAAAAACGGTGAGGCAGATGGGTAAAGGTTTTGGAATAAAAATGTCAAGGGGTAGCAGCCAGAGCAGAAAACATAAATGCTCACTGGAGACTTTTGAAACTGAGGAAGGAGAGGATGGGGCCGAGGTGTGAGGACTTGCTGTGTGGACTGCGATTATGAAGGGTTTTCCTTGCTTCACATAGGCTCCTAGGGTTACACTCTCGGTAGTTGCCAACATGCCCGTAGAAGCCATAGAGAACGCTGACGATCTTCTCATCTTTTTGCTGTTTTTCCTTAAAGGAGCAGGACTTCAGGACAATCCCCAAATCGAGCATTTCAGGCTTAGTTCAGGCCGTGTCTACAAACTGAAAATAAAATCCTTCACCTGCTTATTAATGCCTAAAAGAGATAACCCTTCACCCCTCACAGATAAATAACTTAAAAACATAAACAATAGACAAAACAAGATGTTGGTAATGCTTATTTGCACTAAACGCTTAATTCCATTTCAGTTAAACACATAGAGACTTTCTGCCCTGTTCAAGGGTTGTGAGTGCCATGGGAGAAAGATCTGAGGGGCATTTTAAGAGGAGGAAGAGGTGAGTTAGGTTTTGTGTGAGCTGTAGTGTAGAAGAGGGGGTGAATACTGACTGTGCTTTCCAGCTGTAAGTGACTGGGGAGTCTGCAGCATTCACTAAGGGAAATGGGGTGTGTGTGAGGGACGATACTAGCGAGGTGGGGCATTGATTACTTTGGCTTTTCCAGCAGGATGCTTTTGTAGGTCAGGAGATGGTAGTCGATGTTTTGTTTAGTGCTGACTCATGCCCTCGGATTAGCTGGCGACAAACCCTCACACTCAAGCTTCAGGTCCTTCGGCTCCGAATCTCCTGACCCCATAGAGACAGTCACCGCTAAAGATGGCAATTCGGAAATTGTCCTCGAGGGTCACCATCGAAATCTTGAAAAGGAGCCTTGTCTTCCAGAGGAGGATGTTTGAACCTCAGCAGAGAAGAGACAACCTGGGGTTGAGGGCTGGTGTGGCTTCCATGAAAGGGGCAGATGTAAGAGATGGAACCAAGCAAGGCTGCTGAGGAGGATCTGTCCAGGAGACGAGGAAACAGGGAGGTGCATTGCTAAGGGAATTGGGAGTCACTTGGCGGGACTGTCCTGCTCTGTGACACGCCAGTGCCAGGTCAGGCTCAATGAAATCCTATAGAAAGGTTGAGCAGGATAGACATCAGGAGACATTTAGAGTGGGCAATTTGGAGGCCACGAGCAGATTCAAGAGAGCAACTCGTGGGACACCAGGAAGAGCAGAAGTGCTACTGAGCAGCACTGATGTCATAGCTGACGCAGAACTTTGTGTCGAAGCAAGTCTGGTTCCTGATGACTAAGAGTCCGCTTGACTCGTGTTTGTATCCCAGGGTCTTAGAGAGTGTTATGCACATAGTAGGCATGAAGCAAACGCTATTTTGAAAAGGTGAATGAAAAAAGAAATAAGTGAATAAGTAATTGGTGTTGTGACAAGCTAGAAACATTGGACAGTGATGTCCCTGCGGGTCACACGATGATATAAGAGGAAGCGGAGCCTAAGGGTCTGTGAGCCCCGATGTGGAAGGGACTTACTGGACTCTGAGGGGGGGCAGGGAATGTAACGGAGCCAGAAAGTGATAGGTGGGACAAAGGCATGATTCACGGCACTGAGGGTCATTGGAGGCCAACAAAAAAGTACAGTGTGTATTGCAGGGTGAGGCAGGAGAAACAGGACCCTCCTGGTAAGAGGGTCCAGAGCTCAACGTGGTGGGATCATCTTCGGGTGTGAATTAACGATGTCGGGCTCTTTCCTGCTCTTATGGGGTCAGGAGATTCAGAGCGGAAGGACCTGAAGCTTGAGTGTGAGGGTTTGTCACCAGCTAATCTGAAGGCATGAGTATTGGAAACCAAAGAGCGTCGACATATGTCAAGCTCTGCTGGCCTTTGGCACTGTGGACTGTGATTTAGCGAAGACAATCAGAAATACCCAGAGCCATTAAGACTCATTCTCTGTAGCTGAATTTGCTTCAAATGCTCCCATTATCACAAAGTTCATCACTTTTTTTTTTTTTTTTTTTTTCGAGACAGGGTTTCTCTGTGTAGCTTTGTGCCTTTCCTGGAACTCACTCTGTAGCCCAGGCTGGCCTTGAACTCACAGAGATCCACCTGCCTCTGCCTCCCGAGGGCTGGGATTAAAGGCGTGTGCCACCACCGCCCGGCAACTGCTTCCCTTTCTTAGTTGTGAGCTTGCTCTCAGGTTTTGACATAAACAGACACCTGAGAACAGCTGTTCCGTGTACTGCCATAGCCGTCAGGGTCATTGCGTAGATGCCGAGAGTCCGCAACCCCAAAAAGGTTGAACAGATGCGGCAGGCTGGTCATTGTACAGTAGCACCCTTAACACCGTTTCCTTCTTCTGCAGATTGCACTCTAATGTTCTGGCCGACACTTCTTCGATCCTCTTATACCTTTTCCTTAGAAATATCTTTGTGATGAGCGACATTAAAATTAAAGAAGAAAATCTCTTCTGTGATAATATTAAAGGCAATGAGATATTCCCTGCCCAACAAGTGAGTAAATGTCCGGAGCTATGTGGGTTCCACTGTGTTTGCCTCAAGAACGGATGCCTTTGGGATCTTGTGTCCTTGTAGTGGACGGACCAAGAGGACGCAGCCTGAATATGTTGTATTATTTCATATTCCATGCAGGTCTCACAGCCATCAGGTCATGTGTCCTTCTTCTCAATTTATCTTTTCTCCTCTGTGTACAAGACCGGGATATATTTCAGAATTCAAATCTGTACAACGTGGACAGTGAAACACTTGTAGTCCCACTACCGCTAAGAACACTATGGCTTCATTTTTTATATGATTTCTCTGCTTTTGAAAAGGTTCAGGGATTAACATATTATTATTTACAAAATGAGATCTCAGGCAATTTATTGTTCAGCCACCTGCTTTCTTAAAAATGCCTTTTTTTTCCCTTAGAGATGCTTTTATGCTGGTATATATTAGCTTGCTATGCTCTTTTGAATTGTAAAATTGCATGCTTACACAGAGGCAGAGGCTTAATAGCCCTCCTAGTGATGGACTCTCACGGCATCTGTACCAGGCTCTGTGTAGTCCGCAACCCCATAGTGCTCTGACTTTGATAGTGATCTTCTATTAGCCCTTCCTTCCAGTCTGTGCCTCTCTCTTTGTTCCGTCTTTCCTCACCAGATATGGAAGCTTCAGGCATCTACTTCCTTTCCTCTTCTGTTTTTTGTAGTAGTTGTTTTTTATATACTGTTTTGATTTGCTCAGACTGGTAGTTTGTTCCATGAGGCCCATGCCAGCGACAGGAGCCCTTCCTCCAGCCCAATTCACTGTTCTTGGAGCTCAGGGTCTCAAAACCACCTGCCTGCACTGAATATCCTCTGCACTGTATTCCGTTTCTTCTCTTGCCACACCACGTCTGGAAAGGAAGCCATTTAAAAACCGCTTCTGTGAATTTCAGCACCAGAAACCACCAGTCCAGTAGAAGCTGCTTGTGTAGAAATTCCTGGTCAGTGTTTGTACAGTTTCTCTTGTGAATAGTTTGGATATAAATATAAATAATGTGGATATAAAAAACCCCAACATTTTCTTTCCCCAGAAGGAAAGTGAAAGGAGAGGCGAGGACTTCTACCCTTTTACAAGGACTTCTGTTCTTTTACAGGCATATTTAACATCACAACTCTTAACTTGGCATTCTTCACCATTTCTATTTTGTTGGTGAAAATATAAATAGAAGTATTAGTCTGGCTTTCTGAAAATGTTCCATTTTCTCACAAATTAAGAAGTGAAATTAGACTCTGTTAATCAAGTGAGAGCAATATTATTGGTATATTACATTTTAATTATTATTCATCACAATTTGTGGTTTTAAAAACTAGGTTTTTTTTTCTGCAATTAAAATACAGCTAAGATTTTTTTCTCCCCAATAAAATAGATGGGCACATTTTCTGTCATTAGTGACTCTTGTATTATCTTACAAACCAGTCTGTGGGTTAATTCCAAGATTATCCTATGCACATGGAGCATTAAGGGAGAGGCAGAGCCTCCCCAGGTTAGACTTTCTTCATGCTGTCATTCGTGTTGTTGAGCCAGAAAGACCACATTCCGTGTCCTCTCTGCATCTGGAAGACATCTGGAGTGGCATGCCTGATATTGGCCAGATAACACCCATTCTTGTGTCCGCACAGCTGGCCAGACTGATGGAATGTGAGAACGTGCTTGTGGCGCTAGAGCTCAGCAACTTCCTCAACGATGCCAATTACGCCCTTCAAGCAGTGACCCAGTGCTACGGGCTCCTGGCTCCCATCATCTATCACAACATTGTTTTAGTACCCGTCATACAGGTAAGGGTGTCCCGTAGCCTCCACAGGAGGTGTGTGTACAATGAAAGGTCAGTGATTATTATGGGAAAGATGAGCCATATGACTCCATAAAGTGCAAATGGGTCAAGAAGAAGCATTGTGAAAAGGTCCCGATGAGTTATATATCAGAAAGGAACCAAATGTGTTTCTTTGAAAGCACACATTTTGTGCTTTAGTTAAACACTAGCGATGGTCATGTTCCAGTTTTTATATTCTTGTCATTGTAGATACAGCAGTATATCTTTATCACCCATCACTAAAGCCATCGCAAGAGTGCCATAGTGAATAACCCAAGAAAGCTTGCTTTGTGGCAGAGTTGGTTTTCTCATTCAAAGGGAGGAGAATAAATGATGGTGAAATGCTTAGTTATTCATCTGAAAGAAAAGTGGAATCTGACTTCTATTTGTACTTTGTAAAACTGCCCACATCTGTTAAAGGATTACAAGTAAAATAAAGCAAAACTTTACGGGCAAAAAAATTAAAAATTAACCAGGAGCTGACATCTGTAGTCCAGGGTTTTGGGGGAAATCTTCCCAATTAAGAGAACTTCTAAAGCCCAGCAGTAGTAGCACACATCTTTAGTCCCAGCACTAGGGAGGAGAGGCAGGTGGATCTCTGAGTTTGAGGCTAGCCTGGTCTACAGAGAGAGAGTTCTAGGACAACCAGTACTAGACAGAGAAACCCGTCTCTGGGAAAAAAGATAGAACTTTTAGAAACGATAAACTGTATGAGACAAAAGAACCAGGACGAAGATCATAAGAAAGTTGTGGGATTGGAAAAAAGATAAACTCAGAGTTAATGGGGAATGAATTAGGTATAACAAGAATCCTTGCAAGTTGGCCATCACCTGATAGGTAGATGGATACAGGACCTGAATAGGTAGTTCATAGAAAACCAAGTCCACCTCATGGTAAGATGCTTGGGCACAAAATATTTCTAGAACCATGTGTTGGATTAATGATGTAGAATCTGTAACTCCCATTGCTGGTGGGAACATGTGATAGCAATGGCATTCTGACTCACTGACAGGGTAATGTGAATTGTTAGGAGCTTTTGGGTTTTGAAAAAGAAACTTAATGAAATTAAATCTAACTTTAAGCAAAATTAAAACCAAATAAATCAGATATAGTAATTCCTCTACTGGTAATTTATTTCATAGAACAAAAATTTAATCAAATTAAAAATACATTTATCTGACAGAGCAACCACCCTGAACGTGTTACACAGAATAAAATCCTTACTTGGCGGAGTGCTGGGGCTCCCCCACCCCTTGTGTATTTTCCATGTATTTTCCCTCCTGGGGATTTGGTACCACATAATGGTCATTGACTTAGAGTGTGGACTGTGGCCTCAAGGTTGATGCTTTATCCTCCTCAAGGCTCCCAAAGCTGTTGCTCGTGTGCGCACCTTAGCAAGTAGAAGGGCGTTTTCTGCAGTGTTTGGTAAAGGCAAGATAAATGATGGAAAGCAGCAGTAGTGCCTGAACCCAAACATTAGCCATGGACTGTTCAATGTGAGAACAATAGATTATGGTTGGTCCATGCCAGATGATCATACATAGCCATTAGCAACACAAACTAGGGCTGTCCCTGCCGATGTGGAAGCACTGTTCGTGAGGCATAGTTGAAGGAGAAAGATAAAAGTTCAGACTAGTATCTAAAAGTGCCATTTTGTGAAATAACAACAAAAGTCTCCCTTGGTACATTGCATTTGTGCACACACATATGCACACACATGCAGGAACTTTGAGAAATGACTAGGGTAGTTAGCATGATTTGGGGATGTGATGGGCAGTGGGGACAGAGGGTAAATTAACATGGGGAAGAAAGCATTAAGCATCCTCACCAGTGTATCAGGATAATGACATATTGTTAAAATGGTGACTTGAAGCAAGTCAAAAGCATGAACACACACACACACACACACACACACACACACACACACACAGACTTGTTCTTTGGGATCATCAAAATCAATGGCTTGCTGTAGTCTTAACTCTGCTTCTCTGACGATCGCATTGTTCCAACTAGCAGAACTGAGAAGCCCAATCTAATAGTTGGTTCTTGATCGAATTCAGGAACACACAATGTGAAGAAGTAAATCCCGGTATTAATTGATTTTCAGTGGTGTGAACACTCAGTTTTAATCTGAGAGGGACTATCATTTCAAGTGCCTCTACCCCTCAGTACTGTCACAAGTGGCCTGACCCCCTCTGCACTTTGCCAAGGTCCCCCTAAGCACAGCTGTGACCCCTAAACACAGCTGTGTTTTGCATCCCTATAGCATTTGGCCTCTTTTATGGTACTTGTGAAAATAAGCATTGTTTTATAGTTATCTGTATATTTATTTTGAACTCTTCACTCATTTTCAAGTTTATGTAGATAGTTGACTCATCTGAAAATGGAATATGTCCATTGTATCTATGTTTATTCTTTTATACCTGGTGAATAATGACCAATTGAAGTGGCATTTTCATAGCCTAAGATGGATATGATTTATATACTACATTTTATACAAAACAAGATGGTATTTTGACACAAAAACCATTGTGCTTCTGTTTTTCTAGATCTTGATAAAATGTATTGTGGTTTTGCAAGGAATACCAAGTATTGTTCACTCAAAGAAAAACATTTCAAGCTTTGAGAGTATCCAACACATGATAGCTTGCTGTATCTTCTACATGACCAAGGTATTTATCTCATTGTCTGTCTTAGCATTGGTGCCGGGTGAGACAGTCAAGCTTTGTTTAATGGTGGCAATTGGAATGCAGAAGAATAGCATCCCCAGGGCCAGGGAGAAGACTCAGGAATGATGAGTTCATGATGCTCTCAATGAGGACCTGAGTTTTTTCTTAACACCCTTGCCAGGCAGCTCACAGCTGCCCTAACTCTGCTTTCCAGGATCCAATGCCCTCTTCTGGTTTCAGAGGCCACCTGCACTAACTTGTTATTAAAAAACAAAAAACAAAAACTTAAAAAAATTAGCATCCCCAAAGCAATGTTTCCTAGATGAAAAGCAAATGTAAAGCCTACACATGACAGGATGGTAACTGCTGTCAGGCTTTGTGATAACGTGGTCCCCCGCAAACTCAACCTTGATGTCACCGAAGTACCATTTGGACATTGTCTGGCATTATATACAGTCACACAGAACACATGTTCCAAACCCCTAGACTACTGACGCGCTTAGTATGCTGTGCACGGTCTGTACATCACCTTGTCAGGCCCTGGTCATGATGGACGGAGCCCAAAGGCAGGCCTCAACTATCAAGGCCAGGGTCTGGGCTAGGATAATGGAACAAGCTCCACAGAGACAAACAATAGATGGGTGTGGTGACCATGCCTTTAATCCCAGCACTTGGGAGGCAGAGGAGGGTGGATCTCTATGAGTTCTACACAGTGACTTCCAAGGCAACCAGAGCTACGTAGTGAGACCTTGTCTCAAGAAAACCAAAACCCCAAACCCCCAAAACCAAAAACCACAACCACAACTCAGAGACCAGCATCAAGATTACAATTAAAGGATTAATCAGTGAATGCGGGGTATAATGATGCTTTTATGAAATTAGGATGTAAAAGAGTGAGGGCAGCCGTGAAGGAAAGGACAGGCTAGGTATACTCTTGGGGTATGAGACAGGTGTGCCAGCCCCTGAGGCCAAGTGTAAAGGCAAATCCAGACCGTGGGTTGGGCGTGGTGCATCTGGAGATGGGAGCTGAGGATGGACACAGGCAAAGTATAGGAAGAAGACAAACTGCTTTCTCAGGTTTCAGTCTGCTCCTTCATTCAACAGTTATTCACTGATTATTTACAGTCAGGTTCTGTTTTGGGAATTTGGTGTATGCCCAAAGAATTAGCGCTTCGTGGGTGATAGCAGCTCTGTAGCGTGGTTAATGAACAGTAGGTGGTGACACTCCCAGAGCTGTGGAGAGACTGGGGAAGGCTCCGATGAGATCTGGATATCCTTTAAGCAAGGGGTACAAACTCCTCGAGTGATCACTGAGAGCACACAGGTAAAATAATGTGTGATTTGGTTGGCTAGGAGGCCAGATTGTTGGGTCCCGGGACAAACTTACCTGTGACATTCCTTAAAGAATGAAGTAATTAAGATAACAGCCCAGTTCTGTCTCATGAGCTTATGCTTTAGTGGGGAGGAGACAGGGCACACGCATGTGCATGTGCACACACACGAGTAATTCTGTGAAGCTTTGAATGATGCAAGTGAAAAGAAACTCAGTTAAGGGAGAGGCATTTATGGGCTGGGCTTTCCTTAGAGGGGAAGGCCCCGACAGCAGACAGAACATGTGCACTTGGAGGCCCATGGCCAGTCTCACCTCACAACCCAGTAGGCATGAAGGAAAAGTAAAGATGAGATTTATTTTTTTTTAAGTACAAAGTAGAAATGGAGGATGATTCTTTGTGTAATTCACCCTTCACTATGTTGGAAAAGGCCAGAGGTGAGTTGGGACCACGAAGGCAAAGAAACCTTTAAAGGGAGAGAAATCAGATGATATAAAACCAATCAATCAACCAACCAACTCAATAATGATACAAGACACCTGGCTTCGGTGACAAACAGATTTGATAAAGGTCATGGAAGCAATAGACTGTGAGTTAAATACCCCGGTGTAGAATTGCTCAGAGATGGTGAACCCATTCAGACGGCAGATCCAGAGCCATAACCTGAAAAGACCAGGAGTCTAGGTTCGAGATAGAAATAGATGGAGCAGTAATAGGCTCCCTGAGTCCCAAGCAGGATTAAAGTAGGAACACTCCTGTAGAGAGGTGTTGGTGACGTGTTTGAAGTCGATGGTTAAGGACAAGCCTTCCAGGCTTGAGTACTGAAGAACAGATTCCTGGACATGCAAGGAGAATCAACTGGCTCCCAGCTTAGCAGCGCTAGAAGTTAAAACACTGAAACATTGTTTGAAGGATAAGGCCTGAGGTCCCAGAACTCAGAACCAGGAAAGATATCAGCCATTTATTTAGGCAAAAATAAACACTTTCAAAGTACAGAGCATTGTGCCCGTGCCCTTATCTGAGGAAAACACTTGAGGAAACCCTTTATCAAATGACAATTGATTCCAAGTGGAAGTCCCAAGACAGGGGGAGGCAAGAAGGGAGGAACGATAGGAACAATGAATCTCTCACTATATGTATTATTAAAAGTAAATAGATGATAAGGGTGTGAGTTGGACTTGGTAATGTAAATGCTAAGTAGGCTTTCTTGAAAGACAAGAGTCATCGTTGAAAGACAAACCTATTAGTAACCCAGAACTAAGCCTTCTATTATATCCGAGGGTGAGGGGAGAACATTAAGGGTCAGTTTTTGGTTGTACAAAATTATGATTGTTACACCAAACGTGTGTAGCTTAAGGCTACTGTTTTCTTTGACAGGACACACACGCATATTTAAAGATGATTTGGTGATGTGTCACTGTGAGTGGAACTTTACTGTAAATTATAGAGGGGGAAAAGAATGAAGTGGGACCAAAGAGAGAGAGAGGGAGGGAGAGAGGGGGAGAGAGAGAGAGAGAGAGAGAGAGAGAGAGAGAGAGAGAGAGAGAGAGAGAGAGAGAGAGAGAAACTAAGAACAAAAAATATGGGCAGAGAGGGAAGTGCTAACTTAACCCAAGTAAGAAGCAAGGAAGCGTGTCACTTCAAAGATGGGAGTAATAAAACAAGAATTAACCACTTTACCCAGTGTGGATGACCGCAGCCCAGGAAGGCTGGAAATGCAGGTTCTCATGTATTATTTCAGAAACGATGTCTAAGATGAAGCGGACAATGGTAATGGGCAAATATCAACAAAATAAAGGAGGAAGACGATGATTTCTGCAGCAGAGAAAGCTGAAATCGAAACCACAAACATTAACCAGAAATAAGAACGGCCTTATGCACTGTCCTTTGGCTCTTTTGGGCTGACCTTCCCTCCCGCTGGGAGGCTTCAGATCTAGTATATGCCAGTCTCAGGACAGGCTCACAGTCAAGCATAAAAGACCAAGTCTTCCCCAGAGTGGATTCTTCACATCACAAAGAGGGAGAGTCTGAGTTAAAATAAAGCTTGGGTTTTTTTTTTTTTTTTTTTTTTTTTTTTTTTTTTATAACAGCAAATTCAAGAAAAATAAGATTGCACGAAAAATGCCACAAGGACATTTGATAACACTTAGCAACCTTTCCTAATAAAATTGCTAGTGAGTTGGGAATGAAAGGGGACTGCTGAATAACGATAAGGACATTTACCCAAATTTTAAAGCAAATATCATGCTAAATGGCAAATTTCTGAAGCCATTTCCTTAAAAACCAGGCCCAGGAAGGAGGTGCTGACTTTTAACTGTCTTGTTTTCACAAGTTCCTTCTTGGGCTAGAGACATGGATTTGAAATACTTTTATAATAGTAGAAAAGGAAAATGTCGCTTATTAGCAATCGTAGGGGTCTCAAACATCCTGTAAGGAATAATTAGGACTATATGAAGACTATATAAAGTGGGTGTATATTAAGCGGATATGAGTGATAGTTTCATTTTATGTCAGAAGTCATTAGAAACAGAGGGCAGGCTGTACTATTTAAAACTCAGCAAAGTGTCAGAGAACCTGCAGGAAGGAACTGAAATCTTGCCAAGGATACACATTAAGATCTGAGCATATGGCAGGCCACATCAAGTTCCTACACATGAAGATACACTGTAACAGAAATATAAATCCTTCCTAAAAATGACACTTAAATTTAATGCAGTCTTAATCACAATTCCCGTGGGGTTTCTTTAGAATCATTTAAAGGTTCTCAATAGAAATTAAAACTCACTACAAAGGTGCCTTGGTAAAAATGGTGTCAAGGCATTGTGGGCGAATCGATCAGAGGAATAGATTAGAGGGATCAGCCCACGTCTCCGGAAGAAACGAGTGTGTTACAAAGGTAGCAATTTGATTGACCATGGAGACTTTGATCTGCTACTATAGTTTTCAATGTGGGGGACCCTGGTATAAGTGACTATGCATCTGAAGTAAGCCAGAGCCCTACCCCACACCATAACAATGTCCAGCTGGATCCAAGAAAGTTGGTGTGGCTTGGAGTCAGGGGTCACCTTCCGCAGCAACAGGGGAACACATACCAAAAAATACCGATAGTTGTAGTTGGAACATTTTTATGGCAAGAAATTATAAGAAAAATTAAGGGCCCTATCAGAAGGGGGAAATGTGTGGCAGGTGCAGGATCGTGACTACTGATTGCCTCAGAGAAGAGTCCATGAGAAAGTAAGCAGTTCCTTTAAAGGTGGAGCAGCAGGCAGTTAGCAGTGGAAAGGTCCTCCTCTGAGATCCAACAGGAGACTTTCAGGGGTTTCAAGCCCAGGGATGGCAAAATGTGGGCCTGCATTTTAGAGAAAGAAATGATTCCAGTCTCATGACAGCTAGTGGTTTGAAGGAGGTAAGAGCTGCGGCAGGGGATGAGTTAGAAGGCAAGGAATGGTAACTAGAGAAATGGAGAAAGCGAGAGGTGGGGGGCATGGACAGGTTCAAGAGTTATGTGTGAGCTAGATGGAGGACCTGGCAATCCACCCATGCAAGGGTAAAGGACACAAAGGCAGGGCCTGGGTTAATATCTAGCTATATTTTCTGGACATCTGGACAAGCACAATACTTTTAATTGACCCCAGACGAGGAATATTTGTGTGTAGTGAAGGAGAAAAGGCTGTGCTTTGGAAAGAATCAGTTCTGAGGTCCTGCAGGCCTAGGGTGCAGGGGAGGAGAATCGTGTGTAACTCCAGAGGGGCCGTTCCACGTGGACCACGACCGAAGCAGTAGCCAAGCAGGATGCTGCCTCAGACAGGCTGCTGCAGAGACGGCAAAGGAGCTACTGAAGAGTCCCAAAGATGCACTTGAGCCAGGGAGCAGCTCCTGCTTCGGACTAGGTCGGGGGAGGAGTCTGATGAAGCCCGCGGTCTGTCATTCCCACGCTTCTCAGCCTTGGTGCAGAATTGATCCCGTCTTGGTCACCTGCTGTAACCACTGGCAACACCTGCTCTTCTCTCATGCTCCCAAATTCATTAGTGCTGTGCTGGGCCTAGAGTGCCCCTGCTGCCCTCCTCCTCCTCTTCCTCCTCCTCCTCCTCCTCCTCCTCCTCCTCCTCTTATTATTATTAAAATATTATTTTCTTTTTTCATTTTTATATGTGTCTGGGTGCTTTGTCTGCATGTATGTGCACCATGTGTATACCCCGTGCCCTTGGAACTCAGAAGAGGGCATTGAATTCCCTGGAACTGGAGCTACAGATGGTTGTGAGCCATCATTTGGGTGCTGGGCAGTGAACCCAGTCCTGTGCAAGAACAAGCGCTATTTAAACTGCTGCACTAAGCTCGCCAGACCCCTACTGGCTTCTTCAGAGACTGTCCATCTGCTTGGCCGGTCCACAGATGCTTCCAAGGGAGAAAGGTGTTTCTGCGGAGCTGTGTTCCTTTCTGGTAAGGAAAGGGGCAGCTTGCACTCTCCTTCAGAACACTGGACCCAGTCAAGCATCCTATTTAAATGACATGGCTCCACCCCAACAAAGAAATTATATTCCAAGGTAATCGGTGACTTTCCAATAGCAAGTTTTCTATCGAGAACAAACACAGCAAATCCTGCTTATCCGGGTAGCTAGAGCATTTAAATTCAATGTGGAAGGAAGGAGTCTACAGGGGAGAGGTGAAGATGGGCAGGATCCCTGCAGGTTGCCTGATGACAGGGAGGAGATATACCCAGAGACAGCAGCTGGGGAAGAGGAGGGTCGGGGAGATGCTGGTCCACAGGCCACAGTGGAGGCTGATGTCCCTGAGCCCTCATGCTATCACCCTCAGCCCTTGGAACACTGTGGCTCTTGCTCTGTACACCTCCTGGCTCACCAGCCATGTCCCCATCCCTTGCTCCCTCACTTGAGGAATCAGGGGATTAAGTTGTGGCATAACCAGAAATGACCTTGACTCCATTCTGACCAGGAATAAGAATATACTTATCAGGATTTTTTGTTACCTGAACTGGGTTTTTTCCCCAGCTGGGATATTGGGCATTGTCTTTCTAGAAGTTTCCTTTAGCCTGGTCTGTAGTTCCCGAATCATGTGTTATCTCTGAATCCCAGATGTCGTGTGTTCATTTGATATAAACAGTACTAGATTTTCTCTTAGAACATGTGGAACTTGGTCAAGCAAAACCGTGTTTTCTTCGGAAAACGGTCTCTTTGGAGAGCTTCGTCTTTTTTTATTTAAGCAACAGTATTTTTTCCCCTCCATGTTACTATAGTTTGGGAATTTGTCATCTCACATATTTTGCTGTTTTTGCGTTGTGTTAAGGCTGTCAATGCTAAACATTAGCTACACTCTTCATTTCTGCCCATCATTTGGTCTGTTGAATAGAGTCAGTCCTTTGTTTTTCTCTTCATTAGAAAACTCAGTTCTCCTCATTTATTGTTTTCTCGTATTTAGACAGGAGGGAGAAAGTTGCACAGTTCCATCCAAGCCAAATGAACTCGCACTGGAGTAGAGTGCAGAGTTCATGTCAGCCCACATCTGTTTTCAAATAGCGATGCTTGCCCCACTCACATGCATGTTTATACATTTCAGATTAAAACACAATCATCTCACTCTCCTCCATCCCTTTCCTCCCTCCAGCCCCTCCCAAGTCTCCTCTTCCAACTCCCTGCATATCCCTCCAGTTCTCAAATTGATAGCCTCCTTTTCTTTATTAATGTCATACACATGTGCACGTATGTGTATGCACAAACATAAAATTTGCAACCTGCAAAGCTTGTGTTTGTTATTTGTATGTATATGGTTTCGGTGTTGACCACTTTGTATTGGACAACCAAGAAGGGGGATAACTCTCCCTCAGCAACCATTAGTTGCTTGTGGTTCTTCTTCTGGGGGTGGGGTCCCGTGAGATGCCCCTTCCGCATTAGTATGTCTGTCCATACAGCCGTTGTTCTGTCCTTGCTTAGTCAGCCATTTCTAGGAGAGACTGTTTCACAGTAGACATCCTGGTTTTCTGGCTCTTACAACCTTTCTGCCTCCTCTTCCTCAATGGTATAGATGTTTCCCATTGGGGCTGGATTCCTCACGATCTGCAGATCTCTGCCTTGTGCCCAGCTGTGATTTCTGTGACAGTCTCCATTTACTGTAAAGAGAAGGCTTCTTTGATTAGGGGTGGTGGCTACACTTATCCAGAAAGGTGGCTTGTGACCAAGCCTCTCATATGCATTTTGTCATGAAATTAGACTGTTGTGTCAGACATTCAGCGCCCTGCACCTCTGTCATCATCTCTTTGCTACATGATGTTCCTCACAATGCACTGCTTTTTGGGAGTGTGTTCTCCTGGCTCCACAGAAACATTTCTATTCCTTAGTATTGGGTGGATCTTAGTAGTTCTAGGTAACCATTCATTATTTCTAAGTCCCTTCCTGTTAGCCCTTCTCTGTATTTGAAGTAGTAGTGATCACGTATCTGAAAAAAGGACCATCTTAACAAAATATGTCTACATATAGCACATTCATACAAACGTATTTATATTTTCAGTTGTCCCCATAGGGCTTACCATGAATGTGTTCCCTTCCTTTCACTGAGTCTTGGCAGTGGAAATATGCAAATCAGATAACTACAATGGGAAGTATGCAAATCAGATCACTACAATGGGAAGTATGCAAATCAGATACCCGGCTATGGATTCTCCTTAGAGTTGATGCTAGAACCAGGATTTTAATGATACGGTGGGCAGCGCTGTACAAATAAGGGATGGCAGGTATATTAGAATATGACTCAGCCAATGAGAGACATGAGGTTCCCGTTCTGAACCATTGTGGTGTTGGGATTACGCTCGGCTCAACAGTGAGATGACGATGGAAGATTACTCTTGAAAAGGGGACTAGTGCCAGGCTGGAAGGGGCAGAGTAACCACTGGCAGTATGCTACTTCTCAGGGTTTTCAGAGGATCCGCCCAACCATCTACTAAAATATCTCGCAAATCACTAGGTGCTCCACACTCAGGACATCATGTGGTCAGGAACTGCGCCATTCCTATAGAAAGCAACTTGAGAGCAGACAGGTATGGTAGTGCATGCTGGTAATCTATAATCCCAGCACTTGGTAGTTGGAGACAGGAGCATCTGCAGTTCTAGACCATCCTCAGCTACATAGTGAGTTCGATGACAGCCTGGGCTACATGAAACCCTGTCTCAAAATCCAAACAAGTAAAACAAAACAAAACACAAATGAGCAACAAAACACTCAAAATGAAAGGTGCTATGTATATGACATTAAGGAACAATTGTTTTAACTAGGCTTTTAAAAGTAGAGTAGTAGTTCTTAATAGTAGGGTGCTGTATCACAGAGCATAAAGCTAAACGGCCCAGAGGGATAGGAAATGCATTATTGATAAGCCATTATTAGTCCTTTACTTAAAGAATAGTAGAGTTATATAATTTTAATTCTAGAGAAATATGACCCAGAGGTAAGTTTCCAGTTTCCTTAACAATTGTGAGGTGTTGTTAGACCCACAAGACTTAGGGGAATTTGAATTTATGAAAGATTTTATGCATTGAACTTGGAAAGAGAGGCATCCAACAGAGATAATTAATACTTACTTTTAATTAGATTCTACGTTCCTGGAAGGAATATGACCTGGCGGTAATGATTATAAATTATGGGAAAAAGACGTTGGACATCACATCGGGGTGCAAATCTCTATTTGGTATGGACCAAGATGAGAGTGGAGAGGAGGTAATTTGTTTTATTTTTTTGTTTGTTTGTTTCTCCTCGTTATATATTTACCTGTTTCATTTACTGTCATTAAACACATTAGACATTGATCAATTTGTCATCTTTACATTACAGAAAGTAATTTCATTAAGAATTTCTTTAATTTAAAAAATATTTTTAAGATAGAGTCAAGGCTAGCATATTGGATAGTTATCCACATTCTGAGTACTGACTACAAGGTAGATGAGGCTAGACCTTTCTATATTCAGTGGGACACTGGACTAAATGCTTCTTAAAAACGCCTTTTTTTGAGTTTAAAGATGCTTTGTTCTGGTTAGTCCTGAAATTTGCCAGAAAAACCAGTTCCACCATTTTGACTAAATTAAGCTGAGCTTTTATTAAAATGTTAAATACTGACCAAGATGGACACTTTTCTAGCTGAATGGCCCAGAGACACGCCTTGGTGGGGTTTATAAGAACAAAACCCATATGCCACCGTACTTTCCCGTGAAGATTTGTTGTTATTTTCCAGGAACTACAACTCCCAGAATCCCAGAATGCTACCTGGTCCTTGGGCAGGTGGGGCTTACAGGTTAAATAACTTCAGGTGTAACAGTTCTGAGTGCATCACCGAAGGTAAAAAAACCTAGCTGAATTTTCCAATCTCATGTTCAAAGTAGATTTATGAACATCCGAGATACCTGGTCCTGTCTTTATGAGGCTGCTAATTTTGAGACTAATCTTCAATATGTGCTTCATAAGCAGGAGTCTTAGAGGGACTTAAGACTTTATTGCTTTGTGTTGAAATGATGTGGGCCAAATGTGTTTGTGGGTCAGGTTTTGAGATGCTTCTTGGCTTACTGGGTTTCTGAGGCACGCCAGGAAGGACCTTTGGTCTCCTGCCTCTCACATTGAGTTAGATTGACTCCACATCTCCCTGAGATAGAACGCAAGGCAATTTGTTGGCTGGTAAGGTCTCCAAATCATCCTGGCTGGAGGATTTTTAAGCTGTAACATCTTTTTGGGGAGTAGGATGTGGGGCTTGTTTTGCCTAGGGGAGATTTTGATTAAAGTGGAGGCAGTTTGAATTTGTTGTTTTCAAACCAGTTGCTTACTCCGCCCCCTTGTGTCGTCCAGACCGTGACTCAAGGCTCTGTGCCCTTGCAGTACTGCCGGTGAGTCTCACACCTCTCTCCCTGGAGCCGCTGGTCCAGCAGGAGGTTGTGACGCTTCCCACTGACTAAGGTTGTAGGATCTGCTCATTGGTCAGAGGCAGAAATCCCTAGAACCGCTAGAGACCCGTCTAAGAAGAAAGAGGCTCAGAAGGTTTTGTTTGTGATAACAGGAGACAAGACAGTGCAGGTCGATTTCTCAGTCCTAGAGAAAACACGGTGTGTGTGTGGGGGTACACACAGGCCAGTCCTTAATCTGCTAATTACTGAGCCTGTTAGGTTTTAGTGAAAGGCAGAGGGGTGGAACTAATTAGCTGGGTTGTAAAGGTGCTCCTTCTGGGGAAATCAGAACCTAACAGACTAAAAGGATCCCCTCCTGGCGGCTGGCTGGGGATTTTATTTTGAGGATTTTTTTTGGAGGTGACAGCTACATTAGGAAGAAGGCAGAGACTAGAGATGTGGCACAGTAGGTGGCGTGCTGGCCTGGCATGCTGGCAGCCCTGAGTTTGATCCCTAGCACTTTCACAAACTGGCTGTGGTGGAGCCTGTGGTAGTCCCAGCGCTGGAGAGCTGGAGGAAGGAGGATCAGGAGTTCAAAGTTGTCCTTGGCTACTCAGTGGTTTGAGGTCGGCCTGGGCTACCTCAAAGACACTGTTTCAACATGCACGCACGCACGCACGCGCGCACACACACGTACATCGTGCTGCCGTCGCCACCGCCACCACCACTGATAAAAGAAGAGTACATGTTCTGGAAGGGGCCAGCGGGAGGTCCTGGAGAAGGGGGACAGGAAAGGGGAGCATTTTGGCTCTGTCCATGAAACTCTTAGCACTTCTAGCTAGAATGCACTATCAGTTACTGTAAAATCACTAATTCTTGTTGGCTAGCTGCGCAGATCATAGAACAGGAAAGGGAGAAACAGAACATAACGCAGATTTTTCGAAAATGACAATTTCCCTACCATGTTAAAATACATTTTGACATTTACCAATGTTTCTAGGGTACTTGTTCTAAGAAAACTTCAAGAACCAAGAAGCCCCAGCAGGTGCTGTTGCCTGAAAAGATAAACGAACAGCTGGCCTTGCTGGAGACACATCTACTCAAATTGACGAAGCAATGTAATTTTCCCTCTTATATCTGTTTAGCATTGTTTCTTAAAATGAGAAACTGTTTTCTTGAAAGAATTAAGATGAGATTAGTATTTGGTAAACCCGTTAAGGATTATACAGTGTGTCTACATTATGCCATTAATCCTAACAACACTTGGTTAATAAGAGATTGCTCACTGCTCTTTACAGGTGTGCCTCATAAAGATAAGGGATTTGCTTAGGCTTGCCTGGCTGGCTTGGATATGGGTCTGCGTCTTCCAGCTTTAGAGCAGGTTTTTATAACCTTGGTGCTACTGTTATTTTGGTCCAGATTGTTCTTATAGGTGTCCTAGTTTGGGTTATTATCGCTGTGATAAAACTTCATGATCAAATTGGGGAAGGTAAGTGTTTATTTGGCTTACACTCCCATATCGATGTTCACCATCAAAGAAAGTCAGGACAGGAACTCAAACAGGACAGGAACTAGGAGGCAGGAGTTGATGCCGAGGCCATGGAAGGGTGCTGCATACGGGGTCAACCTGCTTTCTCATAGAAGCTAGGACCACCAACCCAGGGATGGCATCACCCACAGTGGGCTGGATCCTCCCCCATCAATCATTAATTAAGGAAATGCCCTAGAGCTGGATCTTAGGGAGGCGTTTTTCTTAACTGAGATTCCCTCCTTCTAGATAACTCTAGCTTATGTCAAGTTGACATGACCGTCCAGCGCAGTAGGGGTGTCTCTGTCCTAGGCACTAAAGGGTGTGGGACAGCCTCCCTGGGCACTGACCATAGGAACAGAACACACCATCCATTATACTGTGGTAACTGATTGGGAAGCAGACATTGGTGGCAGTGTGTGTGGGGGGTGGGGTGGGGGTGGGGCCTCAAATCAGGAGCTGCTGCTCTAAAGGCAAAAACAGGGCTTTCTCTCTTTTCCACCATATTTCTTGCCTGTTTTAGGCTGAAGTTGTGAATTGAGCCTGATGTTATGTCGTTCTCATAATTAGTAAACCTAGTTTATGGAAACTGTAATTATTTAATCACCAACATAAAAGTATGATTTCTTAAAGTTTAAAATGTTCTAGAAATGTGAATTATTTATTCTCATATCAACAGAACTTTCATTAAGAAATAAAATGTATTACTAGCTACACAGTAAATTCAGTAACAGTAGAAATGACTCTGTGAAGTGTCTCCTATGTGTGAGATACTATTATAAATACATTATAAAAAATCATACAAATTCTATATAATACCCTCATAAGGAAATTGCTCTTATTTCATTTTAAAGGCAAGAAAACTGAGGCAGAGATCCTAAGTACCCACCACCCCCACCAAATTTCACAGTTCAAAAGTGCCAAGGTTGGAGTTTAAAGGAGAGCTGGGCAGGTGGTGCACACCCATAGTCACAGCCCTCAGGAGGCTGAGGCAGGAGGACCACAGATCTCAGGCCAGCCTGGGCTACAAAATGAGTCCTTGTCTTAACCAAGAAAGATGGAACTTGACACGGTCTGGCTCTGCTGGCCGTGCTGCACGCTATGGTTTATAGAGTGACTTCATTAAGGATGGTGAAGGGACTCCAGCCAGCCCCAGCCTGGCAAGCATGGCTCTGGCAGGCCTTGCCCTTCCCCCATCCCTCTGCCTTGCTTAAAGCCATTAGATTACATTCCTAAAGCTAGCCACCAAGGTCCATTCCCTTCTCTGGACACTTACGCCAGACTCATTCCTGAGCTGACTACCAAGGTCCAGCTGTCAGAGTACTAAGTCCCCTTTGGCTGCCCTAATAATACACCCGATCAAAATGAAATACTTCATCTTACAGGGTTTCCCCTTTTACGTTTATAAGACACCATTTCTCTGTGGGCCACGTCCAGAGACAGTCCTTTGTCCCCCAGGGACAAATATCCCTTGTCCCCGTCTCCCTCTTCCTCTATCTCTTGTCTTTGTGCCTCATTTATCCCTGCCCTCTGTCCCCGTGGGGCAAATACATCTCCTTTGTGCTGAGAACTTGGTCCTGGGGGGTCCTGTGTTGATACCTGTCCCTTCAGATGGGGTTAATATGACTGCTAGATCTGATGGTGGGTCCCTTAAATTTTAAGGAAAAGGAAAGCAAATACTTGATCTTTTTTAACCCACCCCAAATATGATATATTTGATATTTTAAGTTCTACGCTTTAGTAATTAGTTGACTATTTCCCCTATTTTAAAAAGATGTGTATGTTTTGGTTATTGAGATCCAAAGAGACACTAGAATTTACTGATGTTTCTACCTTAGTCACCTCAACTGAACTCTCTGGAGCAGAGGACCCGATCTTTCTGTACCCTGTGGTTCTAAACTGGTCGGTGAAAGGCGCCATGAAGGAAGGTGAGTGCTGGACGCCGGCTTCTGCCTTAGGTTGCTTCTGTTGTGTGTGTGTTGTATGCTCGGTGTTCTCACCCATTGAGAATATGCAGACTCCTGACTACTAAGTCATTGAGAAACCTAATGAGGTGACTGGAAGTCTGGGAAGGAAGAGCCTTCCCAAGCAACTTCGAAGCGAACTGTGCCATCATGAAGGAGACAAAGAGGAGGCACTGGAAAATGCAGTCATCATTTTGAAATTCACCTATGGAGAGCTGCGGCGTTTTGTTTTGCTCTGAGTGACAGGGGGTACAGATCAGCGTGAGATGTGACGAGCCCTTTCTCCTGACGGCCATATACCACAAGCAGCTTCAGCTAAATTGTTCTGAATATTGAGGTTTTTGTAGGATAAACCAAATATCCAGTGTAAAGTATCAGTGGCCATTGAAATAAAGCAGCAGTACATCCAACAAACACTCTTAGTATCTATAAGTGAAAAAAATCTAACCCACCAAGGGGCTCACCCCATCTAACCCATAACCCTGGAGAAGAGTAACCCTCCTCTTTAGCAGTCACTACTGCCTGTCGCTCTTCATCTAGGGATGGGGCCCCATAAGATTGCCCTCAGCCTTCTTGGACGTTGATTGGTGGTGTCACCATTCAGACTGAGACAGTGTTGAGACTTCACGACAGGCGGGACTTCCCTGTCATGGCTGGAAGGCACAATCTCACAGCAGACTTCCTGGTCCTTCGGCTCTCACACGCTTTCTGCCCTCTGTCCACAGTGTTCCCTGAACCTTTAACACAGGGGTCGGGACAGAGAGGTATCAGTTTGGGTTGGGCACCCTATGGCTAGTTGTTTGCTGCATTTTGACCAGTTATGGCTTTCTCTAGTGATCTCTGTCTGCGGCCAAAGGAGGCTTCTTTGATAAGTGGTCAGAGCTACATTTATCTGTGGGTATAATTGGCTTTTCAATACCAAATAGTCTTAAAATCATATACATACATCAACACTATACTGACTCACAAGGTTGTACTTATATAAAATTAATGGTGTGTGTGTGTGTGTGTCTGTCTGTCTGTGAATAATGATTTTAAAAAGGAGGTCATGATTTGGATGGGGAATGAGTGGGGGACGGGAGAGGGTAGAGAGAGAGGGGAGGAATGGTATAATTATATTTTAATTAAAAATGAAGTAAAATAAATATGTGGGAAATCCAAAAGCAGATTAATCAATGTGCCTGTTGTGACTAAGGATGGCTAGTACTAGGAACATTTTGGCACCCATTACCAGGGCATACTGGTAACTCTCCAATGAACTTCTTGTTTCTATAGTCATGAAATTCAAGCAAAGACCGAGATTCCTGGAATTCTTTACACAAGTTATGCTCAAATGTATGAACGATGAAAAGTTTCAACTTACGGTGGAGCTCACAGCTCCTGTTTATGAGTTCTTGAAAAGGTACTTGCAATGCTAGTTCTGAAAATGTCAATAACTTTTACAAAGGTCGATGGAAAAAAGTGTGGGATAAATGCAACCGAGCTGATAGACGGAGAAGGTCTGTGCCTGAGTGGGTAACTAACGGACTAACTGTAAAAATATCAATGCAACTGAACTAAGGACCCTGACTAGAGCATGTGCCTATCACCAACGGCAGACAGAGCAGTCTATTTCCATTGGTCAGTATGAGTGATAGCGTCTCCGTAGGCTGTCAGCTCTTTCTCGTGGGAGGTTTAGAGTCCAGCTTTGCACATGCATCATGAATGACTGGTTCTGTCGTAATGAGCATAGCTATTCCTTGGGGGTTTCATTGTGAAGTTCTTAGGGGTAATAAGCCTTGAAGCTGCTCCTCTGTTTCCTAAGCTGGAATGATTGTCTTTACTCTGAAAGACAATTATAACATCCCATGCCAGTTATAAGTGAGGCCAGATACATCGAACTTGTCTTCAGACCACTGACAAGTGTGCTTGTCTGTCATCGTGGAGTATAAACCTATTTGTCCCATTTGAGTAAAAATAACAGCAAGTAACATGAAGTTTATTTAAAAAATGGCACCCAAAGAGAAGAGAATCAACATAGAAATGTTCTTTCTAAAATAGGTACCTCATTTACAAAAGCCAAAGCTTGGAATATGTTGGTATAATATTCTCAAAAGATGGAGGAGACCATGTCTGTTCAGTATAATAAGCTATGGTAATCAGAAAACGGTCAGAACGATAAAGTTGTATTCAAATAAAAAACCATCAAGACTTGTGAAAAGCAGAAGTTGTCTGCAGTGTTTGGGCAAGCTGCAAGGACCACAAAAGTCAGTAATAAATAATAATAATAAAAAATAATAATACAATAACCCTTCTAAAAGGTGAAGAGGTGAAGTAAGCCATGAGCGCTATCCTGGCAGCATCATAGATACCTGAGCCTGGAGACTGAGAAGTGCAGCAGACTTCGGCAGTGGTGTCCTGTAAACTCTGAGGTCAAGGACATGTCTTCACCAAGTTGGGGTGGATAGGGACAGACCTACAGAGGAAAGATACATATGTACATAATCAATAGGATAAATTTATCTTCCCAACCTGTAGAGAATAAAGATGTCTGAAAGCTTTGAGGAGGTTAATGATAACAAAAAAACCCAACATATCGGAGGCAGCCAGAGCAGCAGAGGACGGGTCCTTAACCTTAGAATCTTCTCCTACAGAGAAGGAAAAACGAGATCAAAGGAGTTTTTTGTTAAAGTCAAGGAATAAAAAACGTGAATCGAAGGCATAAGAAAACAAAAATAAAAGTAGAAATGAATCAATTATAAGTTGGTTTTAAGTCAGTTCAGTTGTCACAAAGGATCATTCTTTAGGAATATGAATAAAATAAAAATTCCATGTAGCATAATAATAAAAGGAGAAACACAGGTCATAGGAAGAGAAAATACACTGAAAAATCTAGTTGAAAGTGATGATTACCTGGAAAAATTTATAACAACTGAGGAAAGCAGCAGAAACATTTGGATCCTGAAATTTGTTCAGGACAATTCTTCCTTATTTTAAAGAAATGAATGAATGCTTTTTCTTTGGCATACAGCTATTCACCACATAGTGATAAAGCTTTCCAGTAAACCCAGGGCAGAGAGAAAGCAAGTAGAAAAAAGTACGAATCAAGTATACCGAGCAATACATAGAGGCAGAAATCCAAGATAAATACTAGCACATAAGTTCAGCCATAAAATATTTTATTCTCAATGCAGATGGAATAAGAGATATGAAAATATAATTATCATTGGTACTCAAAGGAGCCAGTAGGCGTTTTCTAAAATTTATCTGGTAAATTCAATGATTCTTCCTGTAAAATGAAAATCAGATGATTTTCTATTAAATTAAGCCCTAAACAAGGAAACTTATTTTACCTTCTGACAATTAGCATTGCTCTGAAAGTTCTTGCCATTATATTATACTAAGAAATTGGAGTTAGAGTTTTTATGATTAACACAGCATGGAAAATTAAAAATGTTTGTTAAATGGATTCCACAGTGAAATATTCTGAAAATGGAGACACTTGCAAATAATTGTTTCTTTTAACTTAATCTAGAGATAATTACAAAAAAAACCCAAAAAACAAAAAACCCTGTTGACTTTCGTAGGTTAAATGCAAAATCAGTGGTTTTCCTGTATGAACTTGAAAGTATAATGTAAAATCCCATTTTTACGGAGTACATAACTAAATTTACCAGAGATTATGTGGGAGTGTTGACTAATATGAAGAGGATCAAACATAATTTTATATAGGACACACATATGTATTTTACATATGTTATATGTAAAATGAAAAGTCAGTATATCACTTTCTAGTCAGATATAATTTTGTAAAGGTTTCTGTTATCTTAAAATTACTTTGTTGGTCTATTATAATTTCAATACAGATTCCTTCAAATGAATTGTAGAGTGGGCTAGAATAATGGATGATATTTGAAAAGATAGAACAATAAAAGGGGATTAGAATGTCCAGTAAAGAATAACAGAGTCGTGCTTGTGAAATAATAGGCAGAGAGCCAGAGGGTTAGAGACAGATACTAATAAAAGTCAACAAAAGAATGTGGACGTCCCAGAGTAAATATTAATGTTTAGTGCACAGAAATTTGCAAATGTGATTTACCAAAACACACCATAAATAATGTCGAAAGCCCTCAGAGCTATGCGGAGCTGTGAGGAGTTGCGGAAGTGGAGGAGCGCCATGCGCTTGATGGATGAAGGTCGTGCTACGCACAGAAGAAATGACGGCCGGCTGAGAGCACGCATCTTTGGCCTTCCATCTCTCTCTGCAATAACATGGCTGCCGTTACATCGCTCACCTGGGGCTGAGAGAGAAGGACAACACAGCAGAGAGACTTATCTGATATTGAAAGTGTTAGGCAACCAGCTTCAGGGTGCAGCTTGGAAGTGAGGGAGACCCCCACGTTCCCAGCAGTCACCGGTCCAACCCACTATAGCTTAACTAGATGAACTATCTGTCCACATAACTGGGGTAATCTCAGAATTGTTGCAGCTGTGTGTGAGTCCTATCCAATCAGAGGATCCGTGATCGTCTTAATAAAAACTAAGGTGAGGGATCGGAGGATTGCTCAGTGGGTAAGAACACTTGATCGATAAGCATGAGAGCCTGAACCTCATCTCTAGCATCCATGTAAATACCATGTATGACCAAGCACACATACAAGTCTAGTATGACGGTGGTGGAGCCACCATTGCTGGGACTTTCTGACAACCAACACAGCTAAAATAGCCACCCTCAGGTTCAGCGAGAACTCCGTCACAAGGGAGTATGAAAGATCAGACCAGAATATCTCATCTTACCCTCTGGCTACCCTATGTCTGCATAGTTGCTCATTCAAACACATGTGTACATACAACACACACACACACACACACACACACACACACACACACACACACAGAGAGAGAGAGAGAGAGAGAGAGAGAGAGAGAGAGAGAGAGAGAGAGAGAGAGAGAGAGAGAATTGTAGTACACAAAACTGTAGTATGATGCCAACCACTATTACAAACAAAATACATTTTGATCATACATTGTGCTCCAACCCACAAACTAGTTATCTAGGCTCACCTAGCCATTGTATTAACTTATTGTATTAATTGTAGCTGCATTTCATTCAGCTTTCTGGTGCCCATTCATCATGTTAAGACAGAATTTTGCTTTCTGTAGCAAGAAATAGAAATTCCAGAAAATGTATGCATTTCAGGAAATATTAGCGGATAAATGTCAATCTCAAGATACTGAGAGAACTATGGTCTGAGAACAGAGCTGCTGGAAGCCATGATGGGAAAATAGAGCTGAGTGTTCCCCAAGAGGAACTGGGAGAAAGTTTAGCAAGGAGCAGCCATGGCTGGGAGTTTATTCAGGGTGGAGATAAAAAGACTGAATCGGTCAGAGGCAAGACAGTTTGTCTAGGGCCACTGTGATGTGGCTTTTGTCTTGAGAGTGAAGAAAAGTAACTATAGATCATTTTCAGTCCAGTTCCATCCAACTTATGCCATATTTTGAGCTCTCTCTTCTTTCCCTGTGGACATGTGCCCTTTTCACAAGTTTTCAGTGTGAATGACATTGTACTACGAAGAGGTCAGATGCCCTTCCTGTCCAGGGATCCTCACCTAAGTGACACATGGAACAGGCAGTCTGGGTGCCTTTCTTTTTGCACAGTTTCAATGACAGTGTTCTTTAGAGGTTTATTACTCTGAGGTTGTTGCCCATATTCTTTGCGTATTTTTGACTGATGTCTTTCTTTTTGTGTATGGATTAGGAGAAATGAGTCCCTCATTGGAGTAAAAAGGTTAAAATGTAAGGACAGTGTCTTGTGTAAGAAGGCACCCAAAGCTCCCAAGAAGTATAAAGCTATAGTTATCGAGATTGGAAAAGTAAGTTTTTTTTTTAAATGTGTTTTGAACTTTAATTAAGTTGATGAAGATATTATATATTTAGAGATGGTTGATTATATTTTAATTTGTTGGAATGTGAAACAAAAAATACCAATAGGCATAATTTTATAATAAATTATAAATCAACTATTTTTGTCTAAAGGGCCCAGTTTTAGTTTTTGTAGTTATTTATTTTTAGGCATATGGGTATTTTCCCTGCATATACATCTGTGTTCCATGTGTGCACACGGTGCCCATAGAGGCCAGATGAGGGCCCAAGATCCACTGAACTGGACTTACAGATGGTTGTGAGCCAACATGTGGGTACTGGGAACTGAACCCAGGTCCTCTGAAAGAGCAGCAAGTGATCTTCACTGCTGAACATTCTCTCCAGCCCCTTGATAGTAATTTTAATTAAAGGATGTAGGAAAGCCAGTGTGTTTCATGGTTAGAAGGTGAGCATTGCATTATGAGGAGGTAATAGCTTTATGTACCAATTTGAACTTGTAACATTTGTTCTCTCTCCCATGAAGAGTGGGGATGTATCAAGAAGAAGAAAGAAGAAAAAGGAAACTTTAAAAGAATTTTTCTCCAAGAACCCATCCATTCATGATCTGTCGGAGCAGGATAGGTATGAATGAATTGTCAGCACTGACTTCCTTGAGGTTTACTCCCTGCTGGGCACTAATTTGGGTATTAGGGATATACTGGAAAACCCGGTACTACAAGATAATCAAACTCAATGGGTCACACTGAAGACATGAAAGTGTGGGTGTGGGTGTGGATGTGGGGGAGCGGTTAAAGAAAAGGACTCCAGTGGGAAAGAGAGGGAGATGAGAGAGGTAAATGGAAAACAGAATGACAATTTTCATTATGTGAATTATGAAACTGCCAAACAATACACGTGCGAGAACATCCCTGTTCTCAAGGTGATTACACACTAATGACAGAAATGCAGTAGCCAACACAAATTACAGAGTGCTCTGAATAGGCTATGCAGCAGAGTGTTGGCTATAGAGCCATTGGGGTCACCCAATAGTTGAGACCAAGTTATGAATTGCTTTTTATATTCAGAGGACAGAATTTTAAAAAAATATTTATTTTTATTTTATGTGTATGAGTATTTTACCCTCGTATATGAATGTGCACCATGTGTGTGCAGTGCCCCTGAAGGTTGGCAGAGGGTATACCAAAACTGGGAGTTCCAGACAGCTGTGTGTGCCAGGGGGGAGGCACTGGGAACTGAATCCAGGTCCTCCGGAAGAGCAGCCAGTGCTCTCGAGTGATGAGCCATCTCTCCCCCTAGATGACGGTCTATTTTAGATGGTACCATTGACTGGGTCAGTAGACTGCTGTCACTGCCACCTTTGTTATTTAGTCACTCTTCGTGGATTTAGTTCTGGGGTCTCTCTGACTCCCATGAGTCTATTATCTGTTTTCTGAATCAGTAACCTCCTATTGCAATGACTTTGGCTTTACAGGAAAAGTGACTGTCTGATGGAAAGCGTGCTATTTCCCTTCACCCAGGTCTTACGTCATCCAGGAAATAGTTCACACTAGCCTGCTGAGTAACAGGAAGAATTCTATTGTGAATTTGAAAAGAGAATTTGGGAAGTTTTGTTTTGTTCCTTTGCAGCACTGCATCTTTTTTTGAGAGGACAGGATGCACCTTAAGATCTTGTAAAGTTTTTCTTCCTTTCTCTTTCTTTTTTTTTAAACACATTGTGTGGTTTCTCCCTAGATGTGTTGCTCACCTTTTGTTAGTTATATAAAGCACTGTTTTTGTATGGATTTTAAAATTATATTTCTGAATTCTTCTATTCTTTGAACAGAGATAAGTTAGAATCCTGTTATGTAGACTGTGTACATGACTTGATAATTTACTCCTGGGCTCAAGTGTGTCTGTGTGGATGGTCAGAGCATGTACAGGGGATGAAGATCTGGGTTATTTTTTTTCTAGGGTTCAAGCCTCTCATTTCTTTTTCCCATTGCTTACAGGCTAAGACCTCCAGTGTAGTCCCCCAAATGCTGTGATATGGACATATCTGTAACATGTATCTTAAAATAGTTTTCTTTTCAGATAATTGAAGATTCATATGCATTTATGAGAGATAGACCCCATAAACCCCTTACCTAGTTTCCAAGTGACTCTGCGACTCTTTACAATATCACAAACCAAGACATTGTTAATAATGCAATCTGATGACTTTATTCAGAGTCTAGCACCTTTATGTGAATTCATGTGTGTGTCTCTTGGTATATATGTTTAGTTCTGTGCAATCCATAGGACATATGTGGTCGTTGCCACCATCGTGACAGGTCTCGTTGTTAGGGTACAATTAGATATTAATATCCACTCAGGTGATGGAGCATTCTCTATTTTGTGTAGCTGTATACAGACAGTACAGTCACCTGTCTGTACTACGGGATGAGGCCTGTCCTCCTGCTCACTTCCTGGACTCTTTTCTTTTTTCTAGTAGGGGCCCTGTGGGCTCTTCTTAGCCTCTTGTGGAAAACTGGCCTCCCTATACAAGGGCAAGATTAGTTTTGTTTTGGTAACACCACTTTCAATTTTCATTGTAAAAAGTTAACATTAATTTCATCTAATCACTTAAAAGGTTCACAGTTGGCAGAAAATTTAACCTGTTACAACAATGAAAAGCCCAGAAGCCTTGAGTTAAACTATTTTTGTTAACTAAACTTAATGTATTCAGAACTGAACAATAGTGTAAAGTGTGTGTATCGTAGGGAAGTATAGGTAGGGGTCATGAATCTAGAAAGGGGTCCAAGAGAGGAGAAAGGGGGTTTATAGGAAAGGGGAGGGGAGAGGAATTGGGCTCACATTGTATAAAATAAGGAAGGGGAAATACTGGGGCTGGAAGGGTACAGTGGGATGGGGGACAGGGGAGCGTGGAGAGAGGAACAGGCAGGAGATGACAACCAACACCAAGTATGTGTAAAAACAGAGTAAGGAAACCCGTTATTCTAATTTAAAAATGCACTTCTTCCTCCTTTATTCTGTAGATGTCTGCCAATTCTAATATCCATCTTCTTCCCTCTGTCTGTTCCCCTCCCCCTATTATTTGTGTGTGCTGATTCAGTTTCAAAACATACCTTAGAGAACACAGGTTCTCCATTCTCAGCACGGCAGCATAACACAGGATAACCTGGAGGCCTTGATGAACAAAGTATCTTTATCTATCTATCTATCTATCTATCTATCTATCTATCTATCTATCTATCTATCTATCTATCTACCTACCTACCTACCTACCTACCTACCTACCTACCTACCTACCTATCTCTGTCTATCTAAGCAAACACTTTACCAGGTGATCTATAGGAATGATCTTTTAAAAGATTAAATGTACATTATCTTTAAAAAATTTGAACTATTCGCCTGGAGAGATGGCTCAGCAGTTAAGAGCACTGACTGCTCTTCCAGAGGACCTGGGTTCAATTCCCAGCACCCACAAGGCAGCTCACAGCTGTCTGTTACTCTAGTTCCAGGGACCAAATACCCATGGCAAAACATCAATGCACATAAAATAAAAATAAATAAAAAATGTTGAACTATCGTAATGCACTGAAGGCTGAGACAGGAGGATGGGGAGGTAAAAGCTAGCCTGGGCTACATAATGAGATCCACTCTCTGAAAGCAAAATCAATCAGACTCAAATATGAACTATGTTTATATTAAATAAAAGGTGAATATTTTCCCCTCATAGTGTATTGAATGTGTTCATTTTTGAAGTTTTTTTCATCTACATTTGATTGAAATTTTATTTCCTGTAGAGTCTAACTAATGTTAGGCGAAATTTTGCTTTATTGTTTTTTTCCCTTAAGGACCAATATAGAGAAATGAAGTTGTTGTTTAATATTGAAAAAGCTGATCGATATGAACATTGCATGGCTTGTGTAATCCCAGTGGCCCTTTAGTTATGGAAAAGCAAAGTTCTTGTTAGAACTGAGACGTAGGAGACTCTTGAAGACAATTAAGTAGTGTCTCTGTCTGTCTGTCCCCTGTGCTTCCCCTTGCAGCCTGTCTTCCACAGTTTCACATTTGGAGAACCGAGGAAGTGATAAATGAGCCGAAAATTTGCATAAGTGTAGTCAACTGACTCCACGATATATTCTATACAAATTGGAATCTTCTTCCTCCTCCTCCTTCTTCTTCCTCTTCTCCTCTTCCTTCTCCTTTTTTTCCTCCTCCTCTTCCTCCTCTTCTTCTTTTTGGTTTTTTGAGACAGGGTTTCTCTCTGTAGCCCTGGCTATCCTGTAACTCGCTCTGTAGACCAGGCTGGCCTTGAACTTGGAGATCCACCTGCCTCTGCCGCCCAAGTGCTGGGATTAAAGGTGTGTGCCCAGCTGAAATAATTTTTAGTAGTTTATTATTTATTTAATTTTTTTTGTATAACTTCAAAATATCTTTTTCCCTTGGCAGAAATAAGAGAAGTGATGTCAGAAAAATGGCATACCGAAGCCTGACAGATAACTTGAATCCCATAATATTAAATTATGTTAAAAGAAAGAGGTTTCATCAAATACTTCTTGAAGAGCTCCCTTGGAGATCTCAGATGAACTTGTATCTGGCGAGTGCACACTTCCACCTGTTCTTCCAAAAGCTGTCCGAGCGCACGAAGATGAGATTCACTTCTTCGCGTTCCAATGTCAGGTATGGAGTGATACTGGTAAGCCAGACTTCATTCATCTTGTGAATATGGACTGCCCATTGGAATGCTTGAGCCCTGTTTCCAGAATGACTGCATTACACTGGCCATCCCTGTGTTTTCCATTTTGTTATGTTGGTTTCTTTCCCAAATAAATGCTCAATAATGTCTCATGTGATGCTAATTTGCAAACCTTATGGATAAGTTCATCAAGTATAGCTTTTAATGCTATGGTAACTCTCTAATAACTGTTGACATTAGCCGACATCATGTCACTATCACTTTCAATCAGAGGTATATTTGAAGACTTTAAAAACAGAAATCAGATTTTCTTTTGATTTCTCGAGACAGGGTTTCTCTGTATAGTTTTGGTGCCTGTCTTGGATCTCACTCTATAGACCAGGCTGGTCTGGAACTCAAAGAAATCCACCTGGCTCTGTCTCCTGAGTGCTGGCATTAAAGGTGTGCACCACCACCACTGAGCAGAAGTCAGATTTTCTAGTATGATATTGTGCCATGAATTCAACAGGCAATTTGAGATTTTATTCTGTACCTTTGGTTAAGTGCTTAGGTAGATAAGAAGAGGACTATACTAAGGAATGCTAGGTATCTGATATAAAGGTGATATAAAGTCTTCCATCCAAAAAGATACTTGCCAAAGAACTCTTACATATAGGGCAGTGAGCTAGATGCCACGAGTATACAAAGATGGACAAGATATACATGCTGGAGCCTGGTAATATATCATAAGCACTCATGCATAACTCTATTTGTTGGTAGATGGTGAAGCACATTTAAATTCTTTATTACAACTTGGTGGCTTTCTTCTGGCTTGACCTTCTATGGAGATAGTACTTCTGGATGTTGATGGATGCCAAGGTTTAGAAATGACCAGCTAGAGAGGCAGGCATTCTTGGTAGTTGGAATAGCATAAGAAAGAGTCCAGGTAGGAGACGGGATGAGAATCCCAAATAGTCTGATCAAAATCCATGGCATATCAGAGAGGTGGTAAGAAATAGGAAGTCAGTGAGTACCAAGCCATGAGGGGGTCTTCAGTTTGTCTTAAATCTGAACTTCTTGTCCTATATAGCAGGAGATTATGAAGGATTTTTGATGAAGAGCATCCTTGGCAGGAACACACAAAATGGGTTGCCTGGAGGAAAGACTGGAGAAAGGGTGTGAAACAAGAGGGTGCTTATTTTAGTGATCCAGTGAGGCAAAGACATGCAGGTTAAGATCCAAAATGAATTTGGCCCCTTCTCCAGTTTCTCCAGAAGTTTAACCCTTGGAAGACTAACCTTCGCAAAAGTACTTCTCACAGATCTGCATTCAAGTGGCTAGTCAGTTGGGCATGATGGCTACATTCCTAGTACTGAGGCTGGGATTGGACAATGGCAATAGCCTAGGTTATAGAGTGAGTCCAGGGCCAAAAAAGCAATAGGCAGCTTAGTAGTGTGGCCCATGGCAGTGAAGAGATAGGTTTCCTTGACATCCTCTGGGCACTGAGAAGTCTTCTTCAAGTTTTCTTGTCATGTGTCACCAACTGTGCCTGATGACAGCACAATAAAGCAACCAGTGGTCAAAGTTAGGTCAGGGGTAATTTGCTGCTGACTTTGGTTTTCTTACAATTATTAGGGGGTGCTTGGCATTTATAGTTGTAAGATTGCTTCGTGCTCAGACTTTCTTTTTAAAAAAGAAACATGGTTATGGACATATTCTAAACAGGAGGTATCTTTACTGAATTATACTTAAATCATGGGATTTCACTATTCTAGTAGTATTTACTTATTGTACTAGTAAGGATTAAAGCCAGGACCTTATACTTGCTAGGCAACTGGTCTACCACAGAGCTGGATTGCCAGTGCAACATAAATGATTGCTGTAGAGCACAGAGCGAGCAGAGGCTCCATTCCCATCTTCAAGGACCCTTTTAGGGTAAGACAGAGTAAGCCCCTAACAGTAGCATTACACTGTATAATCTCAAAAGTCTGTGGTAAGGTACTGGGGGCTGATTACCGGCCAAGAGAATTTATGGTCTAAAATCACAACTACAAATGTTTTAAAAATAAAAATTGGCTGTATTTAAGACAGTTCAGTTTTATTTAGGTGTTTTTGTTGTTGTTTCATCTGATATATATATATATATAATTTATATGTTATTTATTTATATATATTGTATTATATATTACTTACATATATGTATATATAATTTATTAATTTTTTGGCTTCCTTTTCAGTTTCCGAATATGTGACCCTAACCTCTTCTCACTATTCCACTCTGGAACTGTGTTACCAACAGCAAAGCTGACTGTAGACAGCTACAAAGCAATGCTGGATGTCCTCATTGCTTCCAAAAGAAAGAAGCCTAACCTAGCCACAGGTAAAGGAATGTGCTCATTGGTAACTGTATCAACTGCCTCTAGATTTTTATTCACTAATACAAACATAGACTATCACACACACACACACACACACACACACACACACACACACACACACACACACACACACACAGGTGCATGCGTGTGTCCTTGTTGGTAGAGAGAAATACACGCCATTTTCAAAAGCCCAGCAGTTTAGCTGTGCTGGTGAGTCTTGGTAATCACTGTACTCAACTTTAATAGTTAAGTATTAATGATCCACCATACATCATTTTGAGTGCTCTGCAAATAAAATTCTCTTTTGCCAAGTATTGGCAGTCTCCAGCTGTTCAAAGTAGGGGAAGGCTTGCCAGCAGGTGTGATATCTTAGTGGAAGTCACTTTTCAAATCGATTCCGTCAATGTACTGATACTGACAGGCGCACATCCAGTTATGACGGCTGACTTTGAACTTGAGACAGGCCACTGTTGCACCAGTCTCCAGTTTGCGCCTTCTGTGAAAGCCCCACTTCAAGGTGAATGAAAGAATATTCTCCATGAAGAAAAAGAAGTCCTGTTATATGGTCCGGTTCCACCATCTCTGGGTGGTGGAGACATACAGGCGCAGAGGCCTTCCTATCTGGATGCTGCACTGACTATTGTCTATCAGATTTGGTTGATTTTTAACCCTTGCCTGTAAAGATGATAGAGCTTGGAATACTCTTTTTCACCAGCAGGTTTTTCTATCTTGACTATCACAATTTGACAAATAAAAATGTGTTTCTAGTATCTTTATGCTGTTTAAAGAAATCCACGTATGCATTTTTTCATACTGGCATTAAAATGTTTATTTTATGTGTATTTTGACTGCATGTATGTATGTGCATCATGTGTATGTCTAATGCCAGTGGAGGCCCAAAGAGGGGCTTAGGTCCCCTAGGACTGGAGTGACAGGTGATTGTAAACCTCCATGTGGGTTGAGAATTGAGCCCAGGTTCTCTGGAAGAGCAGTTAGTAAGTACTCTTGGCTTCTGAGCCCTCTTTAAAATTCTTTAATGCTGGCATTTAAGCACTGTGGACCTTCTTGCTGATGAGGGTTCTCAGGAGCTAAATTGCCTTGGTAGTATTGGTTCATAGTGAGGTATTTGACATACTTCTGATTCTTATACTATATTATGCATATCCACATCATTGAAGAGAAATTCCATAGACATATAATCTGATTTTTATTTTTTGGTAAATTGATTGTCATATGTAACTTGTCTCCAGCTTCAAGTCACTATGATAATTGGAGACAGGACATTAGACTTGAGAGAGTGCATGTATGGGACAGGAGATATGTGGCAGGTGGAACACTTCTGGACTGGTGCCACCTTCAGAGAAGAATGAGTGGCAAGGGTGCTACTCCCTCAAGAGTGCACAAGTCTTTGGAATGACTGTTTGGGAAGACAAAAGGACATTGGATTCTGTCACTGCTTCCTGACTCCTGTTCATTCCTTTCACTACATTGGTCCTTCATCCTCACCTTAGCCCGGAAGTGCTCTTCTCTATCTCCCCATGGGGCTAGTCATGCCTGCTGCCCTCTAGCTTATGAGTGCCCTTTTCTCTGGAATCCTCTCCTGGTTGGTTGTCTCTGATTGTCCCATTCCTTCTCCAAGTTTCTGTGACATGGACATGTGTTACCATTACACAACTTTACCATCTTTGCTGGAATGTGAATGCATGTTTTTGGTAGTTTTATGCTTTATACCTTTTATTTTGGAGTGATGCTTTTGATAGTGTTGTGGTTTATTTTTGGAACGCAGATACAGAAGATCTTTCTGCATTTTGGAATTCCAAAAGTGAAGATAATATTTCCAAGATAAAAACACAGACAATTTATGATTCCGAATCTCAATCAGGCATTAATATTAATGCCAAAGAGAAGGATCGAGCACTGAACTGGGGACTGGATCATTTTATGAACATCTTCTCATGTTGCAGGAGAGCTATGGTAATGCAATCCTTTTCCTTTGCCTATGCAGCAGACCAGACAGGAGCCTCACCCATGAACTCGGGTGTGTAAGATATACTCACTTACTACATCCACACTTCAATTTGCTAGGTCTTCCCTCAGCCAGTTTTGAGGTGTTCCTGCTATGATACTAAAGACTTATGTGTTGTCTGATTGTGTGGGTAGAGGACATATTCTCATTTAGCTGTCATCTTTATACCAGAGCCTCCTGGGTGACCTTTGTTGCCATGAAAATCCTGTGATGATGCATGGGCCTTGACTTCCTGCAACAAGTGGGAGATGAGATTCTTTGGGGGATGATATTGGATGTGTCTCCAGTGTTGCTATGACTACCAGGGTACCATAGCCTTCTCTCTTTCCTCTAGCCCAAGGGAAGATTTATGATGCAGGCTATGAAAACTTTGCCTTGTTTCAACCTCCTGATTATGTCCATTTATGCCAATGCTTCTCTCTCTCTCTCTCTCTCTCTCTCTCTCTCTCTCTCTCTCTCTCTCTCTCTCTCTCTCTCCTCTCTCTCGTGTGTGTGATATGTGTGCACATGTGGGTGCAGGTGTGTGTAAACTGAGGCCAGGTGAGGACATTTGTTGCCCTGTGCTATCCTATCGTTCGCCACTTTATTCTATCATAGAGTCTTTCACTGAACCTTGAGCTATGCCGGCAGCCATCAAGCCCCCAGCAAGACAATCACTGGGTTGTCTTGCCTCTGACCACCCCAGCTCTATCACAATGCTATAGTTACAGCTACAGTGTGCATGTCACTGTGGCCATGCCTGGCTTTTTATGTGGGTGCTGGAGATTTAAACAAAGGTCCTCATACTAACACAGAAAGCATGCTTACCTCCTGACCCATCTCTGCAACCATCTTTGATGCTTTTAAAATACTAAGTAATAGACAGCCAAACTCATTTTTTTTTTTTTTAGTCATAACAGGAGAGTCATATGCTTAAAACATCTTAAAAGGCGAGAGGATCACTATACTTTCAAGACAAAAACCACTTGGGTTCCTTCTGTGAAATGGTCAGGGTAGTCACTTGTCCATTCACAAAAATTCAAGTAAAACCCAGTCATCCCCTTGACCATGAGTGTTCATTGTTATGCTTCTTTCTGTTAGGTGCAGGGTGCTGGAGGCGCCAAGTCCTCTTCACTGTGTAGAGCTCAGCTCTCCTTCTTCCTATTCCTCCTCCCACCCCCATTGCCCACGTACTAAATCTGCTTCCTTCCCAGCTCTCAGCCTCACCCTTCATCCTTTCTGTTCCTCTCCTCCTCCACACTGTCACATGACCTATTCCTTCAGGTCCCTGCACACCCTCTTCCCCCTCAGAAAGGATTCTTTCCTGAACCTAAGCTAACATAGCCTCTCATTCCTTGCCAGATCTGACTTACTTCTGATTAATTTTTTTGAATTAATTTTTATTGTTGGTGTGTGTGTGTGTGTGTGTGTGTGTGTGTGTGTGTGTGTGTGTATCTGTGTGTATGTACTCATGAATGCAGGTGCCCAAGAATGCCAGAGACGTAGGATTCCCTGCCCCTGCAACTGCAGGTGGTTGTGAGCCACTTGATTTGGGTGCTAAGAACCCACATCAGGTCCCCTGGAAAAGCATTATGTGCTCTTAACTGCTGAGTCATCTTGACAGCTCCTGCTTTATTTAAAATGCAATATATTTCCCCCCTGAAACCCCCTGTTTGTGTACCTTACTACTGCTGGTCTTCGGCAAACTTAAGCAGCAGGAAGGTAGACCAGTTTGCCCTTGCTCACTGCTGTCTCCCCAGCACCTGTAAACATGGGATTTGGGAATTCTGGCTATGAATATGCAAATCTTCCTTTTTCACTTAGTGAGTTGAGGACCATGGGCACATCAGCCTAGGCTTCATTTCCTCACTGCTAGAGTGCTAGAGTATGCATGCTTCTCAGGATTGATGGACTCAGACCAGCTCATACATATAAATATCATGTCACAGCGGTGAGAACAGGAGTCGCACATACCAAATGGTTTTAGTTACTTTTAAAAAATCATTGACATGAATGTTAGCAGACAAAAGTCAACATTTCCAGACATCTGTAACTTCTGGAACTCTGTGGTACTGAATGTGGTGTTTGTCTTAGGTTCTTGCTCACCGTGGTGGCTATTGGACTTTACTGCAAAATTGCTGCAGGATGTTCTGGAACTTTTCCCGGGAGCTCCAAATACTACTGAAGCAGATTATGGATACTTACAAAACTTTCCCTATTACCCAGGATGGCTTTCTCTGTACCTGTGTGTTACCATTCAGCCTGGGTACAGAATTACTTATTGACATGTTAATTAAGCTGCAGAGCACCAATTCTATCAAGGTAAGGGCATTTGGGTAATTATTTTTATTGTAGCCAATTAAAAAAAATCTTTTATCATGAAGCTTGGGATAAGTAGAAATTGATATTTTTCTTGTGTTCCCATTTGGTTTGTCTGTTTTTCATTTGCTTCTCATTATAATTTTGTTCACAGCACATAACTTGCATTAATGTTAATTAAAAATATCTTAGCCTGAAAATCCAGTTTGTTTGGAGGAAAATAAGAAACCCTTACTGAGTTTCATCTCCTGTATGAATTGACCTTAGTGCATTTAATCCATGTGGAAGCTATGCTGCTCAGGTCACCTCTATCGCAGTGGTCTATCCAGGCCTATTCTATTGTTCAAAGTCCTAAGACTTGTAGCTGTTGAAAATCTATCACACCATGGCTTAGCTTATAGAAATAACATAGAACCAATACAACATTCAAAAACATAAACATATTGAAAATTAGCAAACTTATAAACACATTGAGATATAACATTATAACATTTCTAAAGGAAAGTGTCTGATAACAATATCATGAAAGACAAAGCATGTAAATAAAATTAAATTATTTATACTGAGTGCTACATCATTAACTTTAAGTGAGATGTGGTCATTTAAGGATGTATGCCATAACCCATGGAATGGATGATAGCAGCAAAAAGAGATAGATAAAAAGCTATCAAAGTAAGACTAAATAATAATTAACTTAAAAGGAGAGAGAGCAGAGGGACAAAACATACAAAGGACAAATTGACACCCAAATATCAAGTATCGCAATGGTTTGAATGGAATGGCCTCAATGGGTTCATAGGTAGTGGCACTATTCAAAAGGACTAGGAGGTGGGCCTTGTTGGAAGGAGAGTGTCACTGGGAGTGGGCTTTGAGGTTTTAAAAAGCCCATTGCAAGCCCAAAGTTTTGCTGTACCTGCTGCCTGCCGATCTGGATATAGAGCTCTCAGCTCCTTCTCCAGCACCGTGTCTGTCATTCTGATAAAGGACTAAACCTCTGAGCCCATAAGCAAGCACCAGTTAAGTACTTTCTTTTATAAGAGTCACCATGATCATGGTGTTTCTTCACAGCAATAGAACATTGACTAAGACAACTCTTAAAATTAACTCAGTCATATCCATAAGTATATTAAATGTAAGTTGGCTAAACAGGATAATTAAAAGGCACAGATTGTTTGGGCAGAAAAAGACACATCTACTTTTTCCTAAGAGAAACATTCTGAACATCAAGAAACATAACACACAGAGACTGAGGCAGCGTATGCAGGGCCTGCACAGGTCTGCACCAGGTGGGGTCCTAGAGCTGAGAGGAGAAGGGGATGGATACCCCTCATCCTAACCCAGAAGCAATCTCCAATGGATAGCCACTTGCAGATAAAAATTCAGTTTCCTCCAAGGAAGTCTCAATGGGAATCGAACTACTCTTAAGGGTGGGTAGGCTGTACGCCCATCAGTAGACGTCGACAAGAAATGAACTTGGCGGCATCTTTGGAGGCTCCTTGTCTCACAATGTCATGTCAGGGCTTTTCCTTTGTTTCCCCATTTTATTTTATTATTTTAAATTTTAGTATATACATACATATTATATGTATTATACATGATAATACATACATATTTATTCTCTCTCTCTCTCTCTCTCTCTCTCTCTCTCTCTCTCTCTCTCTCTCTCTTTCCACCACAGGTCTTTTGAGTATCTATTATGGCTTTTAGTTTAGTGTTTTTATGAGATTCCCGAGTATGCCATAAACCAGTGGATCTCTATTTCTTGTGCCTTCTCTTGGACTTTTTCCTTTCTGTTTGTTTGTTTTGTCCAATTTCATTATGCTAGTTTTTATTTTATCTCATTATATTTAATTTTATTATTATCCTTTAGAAACTTTTTTTTAAATGAGAGACAGAAAAGAGATGGATCTGAATGGGAGGGGAGGTGGGGAGGAACTAGAAGGAGTAGACGGAGGAGAAACAATAATCAGGATATATTATTTGAGAAAAAAAACCCTATTTTCAATAAAAGGAGAAAATTAGCCACTAAAGATGATAACAGTAATAATGACTGAAAAAAAAGAAAGTAGAAACATGGCAAGAGATATATCATTGAAACATGAGAGGGTAGAATGAACCACATTGGAAACATGATGGCATTGAAATGGGGAACAAGAGAAAAGCGTGCAGTTTTACAGTGTTTCAAGACCTAGTAAAGCTTCAGTCAATAGGATTACATCAAACCCTGAAGGTTCTAAATGGCAAATGAAACCATCAGCAGAATTACGAGACAGGCTATGGCTGGAAAGATGGCTCAGCGGGCGAAGAACTTGTCCCAAACGTGTGAAGCCTGGAGTTCGGATCCCCAGGGCCCATGGAAGAGTCAAGCAGGCATGGCGGTCTTCCTAAAATGTTAAGAAGTGGAAAAAGGAACCCTGGAGCTAGCCGTCTGGCTGTACTAGCTGAAATGGCAGGCTCTGACTCAGTGTCTAAGGCAGAGAGAGATTGAGGAGAATACTCAGTTTCAACCTCTGTGTATACATGCACACACATGCACGTGTACCCCACACACATGCCCCCTCACACATGGCAACATACACACATATGTGCATATGATTTTTTTAAAAGAGCTGTTTGGAGAAAATATTTGCAAACTATATACATGATAAAGAATCTCTCTATATCTATATCTATATCTATCTCTCTATATATATAGTTTTTTTTTTTTCAAGACAGGGTTTCTCCATGTAGTTTTGGTACCTGTCCTGGATCTCACTCTGTAGACCAGGCTGGCCTCAAACTCACAGAGTTCTGCCTGGCTCTGCCTCCTGAGTGCTGGTATTAAAGGTGTGTGCCACTGCCGCCTGGCAAAGAATCAGTATTAAAGTGTGCTTGGTACTCAGCTAAATAGCAAAAGAAGAAATCTCAGTATGCTGATTGAAAATGAGCACCACATGTATATAGACCTTTTTCAAAATAAGACCTTCACAGATGGTGAGATGCCTCAGTGCATAAAGGTTGTGCCGTGTGTAAGCCTGATGACCTGAGTTTAGTCCCTAGAGCTCACGCAGAGGTGGAAGGAAAGAAGTGACCCCATGAGACTGTCCTCTGACCCCCACATGTGTGCCGTGGCACACAAGCCTCCTTTCCACACATAGAGCACACACACGCACATTCAGTAATAAAGACATATATAAATAAATTGGAAAAAAAACATGAATATTCCAAAGGTGACTTGAGAATGCTCAGCATCATTGATTAGCAGGGAGATGCAAGTCAGAATTACCCCAAGCTGTCACCTCTCCCATTTGGGGTAATGGTGACTCAAAATGACAAAAGATAACAAGTGGAGATGATGGCGTGGAGAAAGGGGGGTTGGTACTCACTGTTGACGCAGCAGCTGGAAATTGGTGAAGGCATTGTGGAAACAGTGCAGAGGTTACTCAGCAACTAACTCTGATATGATCTTGAAGTATTGCCAGAGAGCGCATATCCAAGGAAATATCTGAGGGATACCTGCACACCCTTACTAATTACTGCGCTGGTCACAAGAGCCGAGAAGTGAAAGCCACAGTGGCAGAATTGATGAAAGTGGAAGCCACCAGTTGTCTGTCAGCTGGAGTAGAATCTCTACATTGAGATGAAGTTACAGAGGATCCAAAGAAACACAGAGAGAGATGTCTCCTGCCTATGGTCAAAAAGACTGGCCATCAGTCACCCTCAATGTGATCCACTGATCCATGGAAATCTAAAAGGCATTTTAAAAATGTTGACCGTTCTAAAATTCATAAGCAAATGCAAATGAAAGTGAATCTTCTTGGCCCCAGCCTCCACCCCTCCAGCAAGTCTTTAAAACAAATGGGACTTTCAGGACTCACCACCCAAGTGAAGCTTATTCAAGCTGTAGTCCCTGGGAGACTATGGTACTGGCATGAAGAAGGCAGTGTGTCAACAGTACAGATGGAGAATCTGAAGACAGACTACATGCAAACTTGAAACACAACAAAGGAGGTAGAATTAAAAGGCCCCCAATGCAAGTGGCCATGGCTAGCACCTAGGATGTGGTCTTAAACTCTGTTTTTCACTGAAGGGACCAGGGCCATGTGGGGTTAGCCTGCCTCTAATAACTGTGAGGGAAACTTTTAAATGCAAGTATTCACGTGGTAAATGAAGGAAGGCTGTTAGATGCACAATATCAAGATTTGTCAGTTCTCAGTGGATGGATGAAGTGGAGGAAGAATGGCTTGGAGTACACCAGTCAGAAAAAACCCCAAACTAATCAGATCGAGCATTCAGACCTCACAGGTGACACACATGTAGTTGAGCGGGACCTTTCAAAGAACGCCTTAGGAATGCAGTCAACAGAATCAAGCCCTCAGGAGCGCTCTAGGAAGCAACATGGTTTCTTCAACAACAAAGTGAAATTTTAAAAAGGGAGATAAAATCACGGATTAAAAAGCCATACCCAAATTGCAGTTTGGGCCTTGTGCAAATCTCCTTTCAGGAAATGGGAGCATTTCCAGTGTGGTTATTGAAGAATGATTTTAAGAGCTTTGCTTTTTTTTTTTTGCATGTGTGTATGATTGTGTCTGTGTGAATGATATGTATACATGTCTATGTGTTTGCAGGTGTGTGAGTGCCACAGCATGCCGATCTTTGTTCTTGGTCAAGGTCTCTTTGTTGTTTTGCTGTGGGGCTGTGGATGCCAGGCTAGCTGGCCCACAAGCTTCCATGTCCACCTCCCATCTTGCCCTGGGGTGTGGATGCTACGGCTCCTGGTGTTTATATGGGTTCTGGGGATTCAGACTCACATCCTCACTTTTGGGTGCTGTGTACTTTTGCCCACTACATCATCCTCTCAGCCTTTATTTTTGTCTAATTTTAAAGTAGGATTATGATATTATGGTTATGTTTTTGTAAAATGAAGTCTTCACTCTTTGGAGATTAAGTTGAAATATTTATAGATTGATTAGTGTAATTTCTGGGATATAATTAAAAATAATGAACTAACTGGGTACACCCTAAAACTTGAAAGCTACTGAAGCTGGTAGAAGGTGTTCAGGGTCTTATTATCACGATCCCTACTGTTTTAGGCACTGTAAGTTGTCTTTAATAAAACATCTTAAAGAATCGCACATGGTACATAATAAATCTTTACAATCTTAAAGTGTGACCACACCCAAACCCCTACCCTCCAAATGTTATTTCAGTCCTGAAGTGTCCACTCTGCTTGCTTCTTAGTTTTGTCTGGTAACACATCATGCTCCCCCTGCCCTGGCCCATCAGGTTGGAGTCAATGGAGAGATGGATGTTGAACATGATACCTTGAGATAGAATCCCAGCTTGGTTGTTAGTGAACTCTGTATTGGAACATATGGTCACTACTGAGGACTTCCTCATCCTTCACCCTAGAAATGAGCCCAGTACCTGACATGGTATGTCAGCATGGCAAGCCAGAAAGGGCTGAGGGGGACAGGTCGACGAGAGGAGGGTGCGTGCTGAGGCCTCTTGGGGATCAGAGAGAAAGGAGGAATTGGAGCTAGCTCCTTACACACACACCGCAGACTCAGAGGATTGGGACCTGGGCTCCTAACTCTCAACACTGTTCCCTTTGAGCATGGCCCTGTGTAAGGTGCAAACCTCACGTGGACAATACGTGCTTTAGCCCCATTTCATTCTCTGATCTTCTACAGCCAGGCAGTTTTCTAGCTTGAAGGAGTAGATGTTGCTCAGTCTCCATTTTTGTTCATGTCTTTCCTCTGTGGCACATGGTTACTCTTAATGACTCACCAGGACAGAGTGGGCTGACCCCATTTGGCTATACATTTTGCTTTGCTGCAGGAATTATCAGAGGAATACACAAATGCATCAGGTCTCATGGGAAATGAGCACAATTGTAGTTAAAATAGTAACGTTTCTGTACAAAAGTATCAGGCAGGCCTCTAGAGACAATCTCCTGTGCTGGTTAGTTTTATGTCAACTTGACACAGGCTATAATTATCTGTGAGGAGGGAACCTCAGTTGAGAAAATGCCTCCCTAAGACCAGGTTGCAGGTAAGCAAGCAGGGTATTTTCTTAACTAGTGATTGAAGTGGAAGGCCAAGTCCATTGTGGGTGGTGCCATCCCTGGGCTAGTGGTCCTGGGTTCTATAAGAAGGAAGGCTGAGCATGTCAAGTTGAGCAAGCCTCCAGGTTTCTGCTTGAGTTCCTGTGCTCACCTTTTTGATGATGAGCAGTGATGTGGATGTTTGATTAGAGCAACAGTAACCCTAACTAAGACAGAAACTGGTACCAGGATAATGGGCATTACTGTGACAGACTTGACCTTATTGCTCTTGGGAAGACTATGGAAAGACTTTGGAACTTTGGTACAGAAAAGCCATCAAGTATTCAAAGCTCGGTGAGTTTTGTTCCGTGGAAGCTTGGAAGATAAGAACATTGAGAGAAAAGTAGATAATGGAGGCCTGCTTGTGAAGTTCCAGAGACAAGTTGGAGTCACTTTGACTCCAGTGGGGCCATTACATATTTTGAGTTAAGAATCTGTGGTTCTGGTTAGCTGGGGCTGAAGAATTGGCTGTGATTACCAAGATACCAGGGCAACTAAAGTGAAACCTTTGCCCACTGGGACAGTTATGCTGGTCAGTTGGAGCTGAGAAATTAGCAGTGATTAAGAAGAGACCAGCATCCTGGAGGTGAGATCTTCTAAGAATTGTTTCCTCAGAGTCAGTGCACAGAAGCTTCGTTCCAGAGGCCAAGGATGTGCTTCCTGATGGAAGCTGAACTTGGTGATGCATGAGAGTCTCCCAGGTGGTGCTAAGTTTGAAGGCGTGAAGAGCAGCTGAGACTGGGAACTGAGAGACCAGGAGAGGCCACTGGGGATGGTGCAGGCTCCTTAGCAGTTGAAGGCCCAGGATCAAAATGGTCCTGCAGAGAAGTCCGGGAGAGGCTATTGGTGCAAGTGCAGTGTGGTCGCAGCAAGAGACCCCAGCATTTTGGAGATGCTAGGACCAGAGAATGAGCACCAGCAGCAGTGGAGTGGAGCCAGCCAGAGCCTGGAAGATAAGCTTCGTGTGCTAGGCATGGCTGTCCAAGCCCTTTGGAGGAACCCAGACCACCATGAGTGGATCCCAAACATTGGACACTGAGTTATTTACATAGTTGGAGTTTGTCTTTGCTTTGTTCAGATTGTAACTGTGCCCTGGTTCTTCTCTCTTGAAGTAAGAAAGTATTTATTTTTGTTTTCATAAGAGTGCACAGTTGGGAACTTTGTATTTTATAAAATACTTTGGACTTTAGAGCAGACTGAATTTTTAAAATGTTTGTATTTCTAAGACTTGTGGAGCTTTTAAAATTTGAAAGTATTTTTATATTGTAATATTGAAATTAATGTATGATATTTGGGGATGAATAAGAAAGGAAAGGTTGTGGCTCAATAGTGATGTGTTTGTGTGTCGGGTTGACAAGGAGTCAGTTGTGCTGGCTGGTTTTATGGCTGTAGGGCATTTTCTCAATTAGTGACCAATGGAGAGGGCCCAGCCCATTGTGGGTGGTGCCATCCCTGGCTGATGGTTCTGGGTTCTATAAGAAATCAGGTTGAGCAAGCCACAGAGAGCAAGCCAGTAAGCAGCTCCCCTCCATGGCCTCTGTATCAGCTCCCGCCTTCAGGATCCTGCCCTGTTTGAGTTCCTGTCCTGACTTCCTTCAGTGATGAACAGCAATATGGAAGTGTAATCCAAATAAACCCTTTCCTCCTCAAATTGTTTTTGGTTATGGTGTTTTATCACAGCAATAATAACCCCAACTAAGACACCTCTGTAAAATTGATTTTTGTATTAAGGAATTGGGGATAGTATTCTACATGCTATTTAATGTGCCCAACATACCATGAAAGATTCTTATTTGTAAAAACTAAATGCTTTTCCTAAAAGCTTTATCATAGTGGTTTAATGTCCTTACTTAAACCAACAATGAATACATGCCAAGAAGAACAGACCTCTGCCTCTGCTGTCTAATAAATATTAGCTGTCATTTAACAAATTAAAATGTGAAATAGTTAAAAGCAGGCAAAATTAAAAACTCAGTTGCACCATCACATTTCAAATAATCAGAGCCACACATGTCTGGTGGATGAATTAAATTGGAGTGCACACAAACCTAGCACATTTCATCATCACTGAGGATTTTAGTGTACAGCACCATCTCCCATTACAGAGCTGTGACTCACATAGCATTAGTTTACTTTCTTGTTCAGTTCCTCTTCGTGTTGCATTATTGCATTTATTTACCGGGAGAATATGTAGTAAGACCTTAAGCTGGGCGGGCATCTCATCTCCATGTGCTTCCTGCAGCCGGTGGAAGAGAAAGGTGACTTCAGCGTTCCCAGCTGTTACGGGAACATCAAATACGATAACGGGGGTTCCAGCCTGACTTTCGAGCATCCTTTGGATGACATCAATGTGGTTGATCTGAAATGGATCCGTGACTTTGTGTTAAAGTCTCTGGAGCTTCTGTACCAAGTGGAGAAATGGGAGACACTGGTGTCTCTCGCCATCCAGTTCAACATCATTTCACAGTACGTCCGGCCCCGAAGCATCTAAAGGGAACGGACTTCTTTTTTTTGAGGGGGAGGGGGGAGGATGGTCCTTTAGCTCAAGTTAACTTTTCAATGTAATTCTTTACCACGACCCAGCGAGAGGTATACGGAGCAAGTGACGCCGCTGCTGGTGTACGCACAGCGCCAGCTGCTCGTGAGGATACAAAAGTTCGGGGGCCCCGATGTCTCTCAACAGGCTTGTGCCAGATACGAGGCTGAAAAAGGAGAGAAGGTAAGCGGGGATGCTGCTCATGCCGTTGCGCGGCTTCCTGTTTCCGCGCACAGAAAAGGGAAAGATTTCGGAGCCGACTAAGCAGTATTTTCACTTGGGCGTTCTCCATCCAGATCCAAAAACGTTATTGACAGCCTGCTCTTTCTCAGCACTCTCCAGACACAGCAAACCAGATGTTAAGGCCTCTCCACAAGAAACGCACGTCCAGGTCAGCGCTGACACACTCCTTAGAAGCAATGGGAACGGTACCTCGATCCCACAGTAGTTTTCAGGGGCCTGTTTAACGTTTGAATTCGTTTTAAAATAAGAAAAAAAAAAGTAACTTTTAGAACAAAGGAAAATGTTTTCATTTTTCCTGTGGCTTGTTTTTTGTACTTATACCAACTCATTCAATGAACTATAATTTTAATATGCATTTTAAATAGATTACTGGGCCCACAAATGTGAAAATGTTCAAGGCTCATGGGAACCGTGGTAGTCTTGACAGAGACGGAGGAAGAGAGAGGTGTAAGTTTTCCAGTTGACTGATTGCACAAATATGGATTTGTGCCGCCTCTGAATTTGCCTTCCCAAAGGCCCTGGCCAGTGGGCCCGTATCCAGTCCCTCTCCTCACACCCGCGTGTGGGATTCCAGTGAGCACTCCATTTTCTCCTTTTCTCCCAGAAGTTCTTCATGGCCAGATGAGTGCCTTACCTCCTGTACATTCTTCTTAGCGGTTAGGAATCAGTCCACACTCTTGTTTTGTAGAGAAGAGAGCAATTGCAAGTTCAGCTGCTGTTTGGTATGTGAAGTCCTGGAGATCAATGCCTGCTAAGGACTTCTCCTGATTAGGCCAGGTCCACCTAGGACGGCCACTCTAGTTTAAAGTTAGCTAATTAGGTACCTCAGTTTCCACAGAATGCTGGCACAGTATTGTCTAGATTAGCTCTTGATTGAAGAATCAGAATGAAGTGTGGGTATGCTACAAAATGGACACCTCCCTGCCCTTCCTCCGGAAGGTTATCCCTAAGCGGCCGATCCACACTCTACCTGGATCAGCTGACCACAAACAAGCCTGTTCTCCCAAGAGCTGTTAGCTGATGATGGCGCCATCCTAACTGTGCATGCCAGGTACCCCGATGCCGCTTCTGGCTCTTGTTCTCACACCCCACTCACATGGCTTTCCAAATCCTGTCTTCAAAACGCGATCAGAATCTAACTAGCTCTCAGCACTGACCATCCTCTGATCCAGCTATCGGTGTATTTGCTGGCGTTGGTGACTTTGTAATTATGCTGTACCCTACCTCCAGCCTGCAGTCTATTCTCAATGCAGTGGATGAAAACAGCCCTTTGAAAACCCAAGTCATATTACAATCATACATGGGATTTAGAGTAACGTAAGCTTCTTCATCACGGCTTACTATGCCTTGTTCTGTATGGCTTATGCCTTTGTTATTGGCTAGCGCTTGGTAATTTCCCAACAGGTGTTTTGTTGTGTATCTTGGACAAGATCTCATATAGCTCAAGAATGACCCATATAGTAGAGGGTGACCTTGAACTCCTGATGCTCTTGCTTTTGACTCCTGAGTCCTGGGGTTGTAGGCATGGGCCACCACACCCAGCTCTCCTGCACATTTTTAAGATTTATTTTTATTTGGTTATTCTTGAGACAGGGTCTATATAGCCGTGGCTGGCCTGGAACTCACTGTGCACACGAGGTTGGCCCTGAACTTACAGCAGTCCTTCAGTGCCTGCCTCTTGAGTATTCCAGGTGCCCTAGACCATACCTGTCTGTACCTGCATGTTTTAACTACATTATCCTTAAGACATCTCACCTCCGGGACATCACATCTTTATTGTTTTTGCATGGCATGCATTTCCTTCCACATGCCCACAATGATTTCCCCCTCATCTTTCCTACTCTTGGCCAAACTTTTCCTTTTCTTTGGTATTTATAACTATTATTCCATTCACACCATTCTTCCTTGGCAGCTAAAACTCTTTAATGTGCTACATTATGTATTTCAGTATTGTGTTTGTTCTTGGAACCCGCCAAAATATGTTCCTTTGGAATAGAAACTGTTGCTGGAGGGCTTCTCTCCAGGTTCCACCAAGCCCCGCAGTCCCACAATCCACGTATAAAATAATCACTCAGACGCTTATATTACTTATAAACTGTATGGACATGGCAGGCTTCTTGCTAACTGTTCTTATATCTTAAATTAACCCATTTCTATAAATCTATACCTTGCCACGTGGCTGGTGGCTTACCAGCGTCTTTACATGTTGCTTGTCCTGGCGGTGGCTGCAGTGTCTCTCCTCCCTTCTTCCTGTTCCCTCAATTCTCCTCTCTCCTTGTCCCACCTATACTTCCTGCCTGGTCACTGGCCTGTGTTTTATTTATATAGAGTTATATCCACAGCAAGAAACTTTTGTTTGGTTCTCTGCTGCTGCACACCATCCTTTTAGTAAGTCACAGTGCAGGACACACTGGCAGTCAATAAAGATTTGTTTGAAGAGGTTGGGGGAAAAGGATGGACCATGCTGGTGTGCTTTAGTAAATGGTAGGAAGGAGTCTGCATCTTCCCAGACTCCATTTCCATTTCATTATGGAAAGGCCTTAAGGGACAGTGAAGAAGCGTTTGCACCACACGGGACTGAGACACAGCTGTATCTTGAGTGATTGGCTGGGGTTAGACCAAGGGATATGAGTAGAAACATAGAGGGAACAGGGTCTTGGACTCTTTAAAGGAATTTGCTTTCATCTAAACACTTTTCTGTGTTCACATAATTTACAATTTGAGGACTCAAACATCTGTTCAAGAAATTGTCACAATATTATAGAAGCAATTAGTTTGGAAAAACTTCATCAGGGAAGTTAAAATTGCATTAATTATAAGTAGGCTGGAACCAAATCTGCCTTTGGAAAAGAAGCCTGCATTTGAAATGTGCTTCAGCTCACATAATGGAATATATATTTAGATCAGCGGATTTATAAAATATCAGAAAATCATATTCTAATTGCTGCACATAATTTCCCCAATGTTCTCCCAGCTGGGCTGTGTACAAGGGAAATATGGAAAAATTATATAGCCCTGTTTTCCCCGAAGTCCTCGTGACTGAGTGCCACTCCACCAGCTTTTGTTTGTGGTACTGTTCCACATTTATTTTGACAGAGACTGAGACAAACATTTCAAGTGAGCCAGACTTTAAAACACACATGCCTAAGCGCCGTCTGTTCTCATCTCTTTAAGATAACCTGCCGGAACTTCATAGGGAAGCAATTCACCATCGACCCTTCTTCGCCCAAGACGCTGGCAGAAGCAGAAGGCAGCCCTGACCTGCTCAAGACTCTAATCCTTTCAGGTTAGACCCAGTTTTAAGGTGGACCTCAGTTGTCTTATTTTTTAAGGTTCGTCATCGCGTTCCACATGTCAACTCTCCCACAATGTGAGCAAAACCTATTCTTCAGATTTACTTGAAAATAAATCATTTGATACTCATCATTTTATATTGCTGTAAATGTCCTGCAAAGATGATTAAATGCTTTTATAAGTTAAATTTTTTTTTTTTTATAAGCTGAAGGGAAATGAAAGAGAGGAAAAGGAGAATTGACGAGGAAAGTCTACTCTGAGCATTTTTCTGTTTTTCTCTGCTTGGGAACTCTTTTTTTTTTATTTTTTAACTTTTTTTCTGTTTGCTTCACTGATTTGGTTCCGACAGTAACTTCCATTTCCTCCTTCAGTGTGCAGGGTCCCACTGACTGTGCAGTGGTCAGTTGTGGGTGTTGTAATCAGAGAGCCGGAGGGGACTCGGGCGTACCTTGACTTACTTGTCTTTAGCTGAAGAGACTTCCAGAATGTTTCTGCCAGTGCAGCTTTTAGAAATGACGCAATGGAGTAAGACGGAAATACAGAGTCTGAAGAGATGGCTCCTCATCAGTTAAGAGAGCTTGCTGTGGTTCTAGAGGCCGGGGGATCGGTTCCCAGCACTCACATTGTGCCACTCATGACTGCCCATGACTCCAGCTCCAGGCAGCCCAACGCCAACACAATACTCCGTGGGTATCTATATACATGTGGCATAGACTCACATAGACATAGACACATGCATGCGGATAAAAATAAAATAAATCTAAACCCAAACAAATGTAATTCTATCACCATGATTAAGCAAATATTTATTCAAAGGAGAAGATGAGAATGTAAGTAAAGACTGCACTGTATTGGGCTTTTCATGTGTCCATGTTTCTGGGACAGGAAAAGAGCACAATCTTTGGGATGTTACAATTCTTTCACTTCTTCTTTATCTACTAACTTCTAGTATGTGTACATATGCCATTAGTCATTCAGCCATTTGTCAAGCTGGTTCTCCAGCCATCCAGCCATTCAGCAAACACTTACTGAGTGTCTGTTAAGTTGTAAATGCTGTCATAAGGTACCAAGAATACAAAGATGAATGAGATTATGTTTCGTCGGAGAGGAATGTATGGTCTGCCCAAGGAGATAAATAAAGTGGGGATTGTAATGGATAATATTATTTCTATCCCTGTTGCTATACATTGCAATAGTGTATAGCTGGCATTCACCTTTGAGGGAATGCAGAAAGGCAGAAGGTCAGCAAGGCTGGCAGGAAGTAGGCAGTAAAATACCCCACTGAGCAAGATGAGGGGACTCAGCTTTAAGCGGGGAGCAGAGGGGAGCCAGGCAAAATGATGCAAGGAGGCAAGAGTCAAATGATCTCTTCCACCCTCTTCAAAGAATCTTCTACAGCAATGTGGGAAATAGGTTCAAAGGAGCCCGTGTGGAAGCCAGAGCGTCTCTGCTCCTGGCTTGTATATAAATGGAGGCCTGCAGCTGAGCAGTTACAGTAGAGAGGGAACGGACATGGGAGAGGGGGGAAAGAGTTGCCACAGGACTCCATTCTATTCTGACTAGGCATGGGGGTGGGGTGGGGGGCAGATGAGGAACTCATTGTTGTGGTGTGCATCAGGTGCCTGGTTGGGTAATGATGCCTTCATCCAGACGGGAAAGGAACCAAAGGAGGCATGAGTCAGAAGAAAGGGCTGCTGTTGCATTCTTGAATTTGCCTGGATGGCTGAGGAGAGGCATGGGGTAGATGGCTGGTGGATACCTAAGGAAAGGCATGGGTAGATGGTTGGTGGCTAACTGAGGAGAGGCATGGGGTAGATGGCTGGTGGATGCCTGGGGAGAGGCATGGGGTAGATTGTTGGTGGATGGCCAAGGAGAGGCATGGGGTAGATGGTTGGTGGATGGCCAAGGAGAGGCATGGGGTAGATGGTTGGTGGATGATCAAGGAGAGACATGGGGTAGATGGGTGGTGGATACCTAAGGAGAGGCATGGGGTAGAAGGTTGGTGGACACCTGGGGAGAGGCATGGGGTAGATGGTTGGTGGATACCTAAGGAGAGACATGGGGTAGATGGTTGGTGGCTAACTGAGGAGAGGCATGGGGTAGATAGCTGGTGGATACCTGGGGAGAGGCATGGGGTAGATGGCTGGTGGATGCCTGAGGAAAGGTGTGGGGTAGATGGTTGGTGGATACCTGAGGAAAGGTGTGGGGTAGATGGTTGGTGGATACCTGAGGAAAGGCGTGGGTTAGATGGCTGGTGGATACCTGAGGAAAGGTGTGGGGTAGATGGTTGGTGGATACCTGGGGAGAGGCGTGGGGTAGATGGCTGGTGGATAGCTAAGGAGTGGTATTGGGTAGGTGGTTGGATGAACTAATGTGATGTTCAGAGTGAGCTGGTTTAGAGAACTGTTTAGTCATCAATATCTTGGTGGCGGTTGGAATCAGGGAGAGCTCTGTGGAATGTAGACCCGAGGCTATCACATTTAGGAAGCAATGTCAGTCAAGGTATGACGTAGCTATTCAACAATGACAAATCGCTCCCACATCTCATGAGCCCTCCATAAGAAAGGTCTGCCAATTGCCTCTGTGTCCTCATTCAGCAAGGTTGACCATTGAGCTGCTGATAGGACGATGAAGCAGCCACCTTGACACAACTTCTGTGCCAAGGACACAGGACTCGGATGCTGCAGTCTGGGGAGTTTGTCTGATAGGCATGGAGTGAGCGCAGCCTCGACAGACTGCACATTCATGTGCCATATGCTTTGTGCTAAGGGCACTGCTTAGGCTCATTAGTTCATTTATTCTTAACTTTTTAAAGATTTCCTTGTTTTATGTGTATAAGTCTTTTGCCTGCATGTATGTATGTGCACCCTGTATATTCTTGGTGCCCACGGAGGCAAGAAGAAGGTGTCAGATTCCCTGGAACTGGAGTTGAAGATGGTTGTGGGTGCTGGGAATCCAATCCAGGTCCTCTGCAAGAACAAGTGCTCTTAACTGCTGGCCCATCTCTCCAGCCCCTTGCTTCATTTATTTACTTAATTACAATACCCTGCCCATATTTCTTGTTCTTGGCTCCTCTCTCTCTCCCTCTCCCTCTCCCCCTCCCTTTCTCTCTCTCTCTCTCTCCCCTCCCTTTCTCTCTCTCTCTCCCCTCCCTTTCTCTCTCTCTCTCTCTCTCTCCCTCCCTCCCCTTGACCTTGTGTGCCCTATTCTCAGATTTTTCACTCACCCTCCCAGTCTGTGTCCATACTTCACTCACAGTATGTTCTTCCTTGGCTTGCATCCAGGGGTCACTGGGCCCCTGAACTCTGACTCTCCAAGTCAAGTAGAATCAGAAGTGCTTCCTTTGAAGTATGGTCATATACTTTGAGCAGTAGGATGTCAGCAGACAACATGGGTCACTTTCTAATTGCAGCCTTCAGGACCACTGTATGACTTATCACATCCCCTTTCTTCTAGTCCGAAGAATGGAAACAATAAATCAAGTGTATTAATACCTGTAAGCTAATATTCACAAAGCATCTGTGCAAAAAATAATCAATGTGCAACCATAAATATCTTTGGGGTGAAGGGTATTGCAATCTGGTGGCCATTGCTACTGGTTTTTTGCTCTCGTATCTTTTCCTTGTTCTAGTTGTTTCCATGATCCCACCACATCAAGGTGTCTGACTACAAACCTCTCTCCTCCTTTAAGTCCTGAATCTCATTTCTTTTTTTTTATTAAGAATTTTTTTATTCATTTTACATAGCAATCACAGATCCTCTTCTTCCCCCCCTTACCCCTCCAGACTCCCCTCCCAACCCACCTCCTATGTCTTCCTAAAAGAAAGTAAGGCCTTCCATGGGGAGTCAGCAGAGCTTGGTACATTCAGTAGAGGCAGGTCCAAGAGTCTCCCCCTGCCTCCAGGCTGTAGGAGGTGTCCCACCATAGGTAGTGGGCTCCAAAAAGCCAGCTCACTGCATCTCATTTCTTAAAGGAGGCTTGTCCTGACCATTCCGACTGAAACTGCTCCGCCCAGTTCCTTTACCCAGCACTGTGCAAAGTCTCATGAAGCACTTCTTACCGTCAGTCACGGCACACATTTTAGGATTTGTGTTGTGTTTCTTGGCTGCTGGCTCCCTTGATGCAGTGCAAGCTCAGTGAAGGCAGGAGTCTTTGTTGTGGTCACTGCTGTAACCAGAATGTCATTGGTAGTGCCTAATGTATAGCTGTTTGCTAAGTGGATGGCTTTGTGACTTGAAATGATGAGGAGGACGAAATGATGAGGAGGACAGTGGGAATATTTGTATTGTGGGTGTAGCAGTGCTGAGCCACATCTGCAGGGATTTGGTGGGTAATGAATTGCCTTTCAGAAAGCCTGGGGCTTGAGGGTAAGGGATTGTACATGCTCGGCAAATGCTCTACCACCTTCTGACCTTCCGTCTTGTTTTATGTGTGCTTTCTTTTGGAAGAAGTGTGTCCACGTGGAAAGAGCCATCAGAGAAGGAGAGCCTAGCCACCATAGAGAATGGCTTTGGACAGAATGAGGACCTTGAGGAGAATGAAGGCAGAGACTGGGGTGCTGAGAGGAGCGTGGGGGTGCTCCTCCTGCTAAGGTAGAAAGGAAGGATGAGAAATTAGGTTCAGTGTCAGAAGGTTTATAAGGCTGGAAGTTGAAGGCACTCTGGTTGGGCAGGAGGGACTTTTTCAGTGATGAGGGTTTAGAGCATAGCCAAGGTTGCTAAGACTGGAGCTTTCAAGAGAAATACAAAAGAGTGGACAGTCTGAAAGAGGGGAGTAAGAGAGACAGGAAGTATTTGTAGAGTGTTGTGGAGGCTAGATGATGCTGGTGGTGACTGACTTCAGGTGGTTTCCTGAGATGCTCATCCCTCGGCTTCCATACTCACTTGGAGGATCACCTTGTAGTCACACATGATGGCTCCCATCAAGGAGTGGTCTTCCTTTTTTTATTTGGATTTGTCTACGGACCTTGGGGGATGGAGTATGCCCCCTGCCTTAGGATCCTTACTCAAATACAGTTGCTATTATGTTTTCCATTCTATAAAAAATAGCTACAACCATGAGAAAGTGTGTCAAGCATGGTGGTAATCAAAACGATGACTCCCATCAATGGGGGAAGAACAGCATACTGGGGAGATTGTAGCCCTGTAAGCCAGAAGATGCTCATTGGTGATGGATGTGGTGAGTCTGGAAAGCACTTTGGTTGTCTCCTATGAAACTATATTTATGTAGGCAGTTAGGAGTGGGTGAGGGGCCAAAGGGAAGGCAGGTGAAGCCAGTGTACAGTGCCCCTTTGATTTACAACTGTGTTGGAAGTATGTGCTGTTTGAGATGTGATTAGAATAGGAATATTCTATTGAGGAAATGCAAGTTTGAAAATATTATATGGCAATGGTAATACCAAGCTGGAACTCTGTAAGATTCTTTAATTTTCATGGTCTTGGGAGGTAGATATTGTTATGTTCACGTTTTAGATAAGAAAATTAAACATTACTACTGAGTAGAGGGATTTTTTATATTCAAGCCCTAGCCTGAATAATAATAATAATAATAATAATAATAATAATGTGAATAATTATTCCATCCACAACTGTTCTGCTGAGCTATTAAGCCCATTTGGCGTTGTATACTTTAGATTACAGTCATTTATAAATATACAGCACTCAGGAAAGAAGTTGATATTTTTCAGCGGTCATATGAGGAAAACACTTTATTCTGAATTATTATGGTGGGGTGGTATTCTAGGTGACCCAGCACACGTACAGGTACAGGTTTTCTATTGAGTTTTTATAAACTTGGCTTCTGACTTGAACCTCTTTGTAATAATCTGGGACCTGTGTAGCTAGAAACATCTTTGGCCTCTGCTTTGGGTTTAAGATGAAGAAATTTTCTCGATATCCTGAACTCAGCCCATTAATATGTTTATAACTATATTGGGCCTTGGGTATGCCTCTATGAAATGCTTGTAATTTTTTTTATAAGGCAGAGTCCACTCGTGACAGGTTCCACACCAGATGATTGCTTTAGGACCTCAGAATTTCTTGTGGCATAAAAACATTTGGTGGTAATGTGTTTAAATTCTTCACAACAGATACTGTGATGCCCCAGAGCCTAGAAACATTTGGTGTTCTCATTATTTAACAACATCTTATTCTCCCTTCAACTGTTTACCAATGCATATGTAATTTGGTATAATCTCAGCAGGATTTGAAGAAGTGAGACTAACTTGTTTTATAGGTTGTTCTTGTGTGGATGAATAGCTTGTCTGATTAACATTAAGCTCTATCTGGGAGAAAAAACTTTAGATGTGCCTTTTATTGAAATTTTTTTACATCCTGTCCAGGACCTCTATCTTGAGTCTTGATCTGATTGGATATTTAAGTTCTCTGATAGGGCTAGTCTGTTCTCAGGTGTGCTGGAATTTTTAGCTTTGACAGATATGTTTTTTTTTTTTTTTAAATGTCTCTGGGCATTGGGGTGGACGTGATCAACTGCGTGGAAAGCAGAATTCATCTTTCTCTCTAGGTTCCTTCCTTGATAGACCCAACACCTGGGTATGATTAGCATTTTCTTTAGATGTGGGTACAGTGAAACGCATAGCAGCCCACTCCTTACATGACTCTTTCTCCTTATCGATGTTAAACTATTGAAATACTATTACTGACTTTGAAATACCTCCTGGAATGATCCTTGATATAGACCCATGGGGGTTAGCCTGGGACTCATACTTTCCTTTCTTCTTTGTTGTATCTCATAGAGACAGAAGCAGTTACATCACCACCGCACAAGGGAAAAGGTGTGCTAAAACTCTCAAGAAAGAAAAAGGAAATAAATATAAAAGGACATTTAGGAAAATAAAAAGAGGTGTCAGCTATCAATGGAGGTTCCATAAAGACTCATGAGCAGCAGGGTGGTCTCATTCAGACCATTTATTTTAATACCTTTTCAAGGTTTAGCCTGGAATATCAGTTGTATGACAGTCAGTTCCATGCTCTGTTCACTTGAATCTCTTCAGTGCCTCACGTGATGCCCAGCATGCACACGTGCTCCATATACAGCCATGTGACTCTCCACAACAGGGATACCTATGAGAAGGGAGCGGCTGGGCGGTTTCACTGGTATGCCAAGAGTAAACAAAGATGCCTAATGCCACTGGATGATGTAAGCTTGTGGGACTCATGTTGCAAAGTATTGTGATGTGATACAAGCCTGTTTTAAAAAAATATATACATGGCAGTGGTGATGTGAGTCTCACAAAGCAAATGCCTACCCTACAACAGATACTTCCCAAAACAATGACTCTCTGGGGTGAATGCTATCAACAAATTTATTGGATCTTTTAAAACTAAGCCTGGAGAAAGTAACTCCCTCTCATATTATTTTATTTATTTTAAAAATTAAAGTGTTACATCATTTCCCCTCCCTCCAACCCCTTCTCTATCCCCCCATCTTAAGTTTATCACCTCTTTTCTTTAATTATTATCTTCACACATACACATACAGATATAAATGAATAAATATATAAATACAACCCCTTGAGTAATTTAGTGTTGCTTTTTTGTATTATATGTTCTTAGGGCTGGGGGGTGATTAGTCCCGGGGAAGACTCAGTCCCTCCTCCCCCCATCTCAACTGTTTTTAGTTTTCTGTAGCTCTTCATCTAGGGATGAGGGCCATCCATTTGGGATGTTAATTGGTGTTGGAATTTTTCAGGTCTTGTTGATATTTCATGGGTGTGTCTCTCACTAATACGTGGGGCTTTTTTTTTTTTTTAGCCTTCTTCCTTTCTCTTGGCTTGTTATGGGCCAAATGTTTCTGGCCCTTTAAGATTCATGTGCTGTAATTCTAGTTCCAATGTGATATTAGAAGTGGGGCCTTTAGGAAGTGAGTAGGTCGCGAGGATAGAATCCTCATAAGTGGAATTGTGTTCTTTGAAGGAAGCACAGGAGAGCGCTCTAGGCCTCTTTTTGTGATGTGAAAGGGATGCTATTTGAAGGTAGTTGTCAGCAATCAGAAGTGAAGGCCCTCACCCAAACTTGAGCATGTTGGTAGCTTGGTCTGAGACTCCCAGTCTTCACATCTGTGAAAGGTAAGTTTCTTTTGCTTATAGGTCATGTGGTCCATGGTACTTTATTATGGTAGCCAGACTTTCCTGAGGCATTTATTTTTTTTCTCTGACCTCAGTCTCTTAGCAGAAGAAGGTAAAACTAGAAGCTAATGAATTCTTGCAAGGAATAAAAAACAAACAAACAAACAAACAAAAACACTAGCAATCTACAAACTTGACAGTGTTAAAAAAAACCACTATCAATCTACAAACTTGACGGCGTTGTAAATAAGGGTAGGGGTGTACAGGGTAGGGTATGAGGAATACAGGGTGTGTTTTGAACAGAATACAGAAGTGGGGCACCGAGGCAGGATCATGGACATTAGCCTGCAAAAGAGATTATGTATAAAACATGCCCAAGCCGTTCAACTTTGAAGACCCGCAGTCATTAATTTGTTAACAGAATTCTCTGACATGGATCATGTAACAGGTAGCAGGTTCTAGGGACGAGTAGTGGACTAAATGGACAAAGACTTGGCCTTCAGTGAACTTCATCCTAGTGGAGGCACCAATAAGTAAGTAAGGCTCACCATGTCAGAGGATCACAGTAATGCGGGCATGGTCTGGGAGGAGAAATGCTTCCCTTTTAAGGAGGGTGATAAATGAAGGCCTCCCTGAGACGTTAACAGCTACACAATAACCTCAAGGAATTTAGGAGCAAGGCTCAGGATATCTGAGAGCAGAATGTTTGGGACCAAAGTGAGCCAATTGTGTGAAGCCTGAGGACTGGCAGCTCGTCTGTAGAAGGGGGCGAAGGACAGAGAGGAGGAAGCAGGCAGTGCTTGAGGGTCCAGTTCCCACAAGTTCAGATAGGCTGTTTTTAAGAATTCTGGTGTTTTCTGTAGGTGATAGAGGGAGCGGAAGAAGGGTTTGTGGCGTGGAGCGACACAAGAGAATTTACATTTTAAAAGGAATCTTCTAGAAACTATTGTGTTGTGGGATATTTGTTTACACTGTGTGGAGATGTGCCATTGTGATTGGTTTAATAAAACGCTGAACTGCCAATCGCTAGGCAGGGGAGAATAGGCAGGACTTCCAGGGAGAAAGAGAGAAGTCTGGGAAGAAGAGAGGAAAGAGACGCCAGCAAGATGCAGAGCAAGTCAGACATATGGTACGGAGGAGAGGTAACCAAGCCACATGGCAAAATGTAGATTAATAAAAGCAGGCTAATTAAGTTACAAGAGCTATCTGGGAAATAGCCTAAACTAAAGGCCAAGCTTTCATAGTTAATATTAAGTCTCCGTGTTGCTATTGGGGAGCTGGTGGTCCCACAAAGGAAGGTCTACTACATTTGAGAAAGCTTGCTGCAGTGCTGGAGCATATAGTAGGCATGGCTGGGGTAGAAGGGGAAGCCAATTCCCTTTAAAACAATAGGACAATTGTTTTAATTCCAAAGGAGGTAACAGGGCCCCGACATAGTGGAAGTGGAGAGGAGTCCTTGAGAGATGGTGGACTTTATGTATTTTCTGAAGGACGATTCTCTATGACTTGCTATGGATTTGATTTGGAACCTGAAAGGAGACGAGTTAAAGACAATTCTACCTCTTAGTTGAACATCTATAAAGATGGAGCCATTCTCTACTGAGATGGGAAAGATTGGAAGGAGTAGACAAGCATGTGCCTGCATGCATGCCTGTGTGTGTGTGTGTGTGTGTGTGTGTGTGTGTGTGTGTGTGTGTGTATGTGTGTGTGTGTGTGTATGTGTGTGTGTTAGGAAGTCATCTGGGATCATGTCAGCTGGGGACTTGTTAGGGTTGAGTATGTGTAGCTTTAGATAGATGAGTGAGAGTTTTGGGGGGTAGTTGGGACCAGAGATAAAAATTTGGGAGCCAACAGAATATTAATATTTAAACACAAGACCAGGGATGATCTTTATGGGGTAAGTATAAATTAAGAAGGAAAGAAAGGGATCTAAGGACTGAGGCCTGAGGTGCCAAGGTTGGGTTGAGAGAACCAGAATGAGTGATCAATTAGGTGGGGAGGGACTTTTGTTCCAGAGAGGAGAGACATCTGATTTAGGAAGGAATAGAAAACAGTGAGTGCAGACCACATTTTGGGGGGATTTTGGTATAAAGTAGAATGGAGAAATAGGATGAGAGCCTGAGGGGAAAATGAGTCAAGAGAGAGATCTTTTTCTTTTTTAAAGATGGGAGAAATAACAGCAGAATACACTGCTGGGAATGATTGTACGGAGGAGAAAATGGATACTTTGAAGGAGGGGGCTAGAGCGAAGGTCTCGGTGAGCAGGTGGGCACTGGTGTAGGGACTGGATAAATATTTTCCAAATCTCCCTGGCTTGCTTTGATTCTTTATTTTCCTCAGAGTGGGCAGTAAGGAACCTGCTCTGAAAGGATGGAGACTCAGGTGCCTCCCTTGATGATTCTTTTACCATGGAGGCCCCCGACCATTTCCCGTTACCTCCAGCAGCTCCCTGGTGGCCACTGCACAAACCTCAGTCAAGTGAAGTCACACGGTGTTTATGTTGTAGGAGAGACAGTCTCCTGGCCACTGCCTCTCTCTGGGCCACTCCTACGTGAACACAGCTGGCACCTAACCTTCTAAGATACCTGTCCATGGGTGCAAGTCCTGCCGGAAGCATGTCCCTGCTTCTCCACTGGAGAAAATAAAGGCATCTCCTTTAAGGAAAGCTTCAGGGCTGGCGCGGACCCTTTTGTTCAACAGGAGAGCCAAGTCTGCTCACGGTGTCCGGAATTCCATACCATCCCTCCTGCCTGTGTGTTCCAATGCTGGCGCAAGATGTCCCTGTGTTCTCAGGAACACCCCCGCCCCGAATTCCTGGTTATGAAGCTGATCTGGCAGGCCCCTCCATGCCTTTTTTTCCTCATCTGTAAGATAAGGGTAATAATGGTCTATACCCCTCATGGCTGGTTTAGGAGTCAATCAGTCACGGTAACTTATTAGACTTATTAGGGCTGGAGAGATATCAGTGTACCCCTTTCTGCCCCTCTTTATTTCTGTCTTCTTTATTTCTCTCATTTTGTCATTTAATCAGATTCTCTCAGCAAATGTGACTTTAATTCTCTTGTGCTGGAAAGCCTTATCTCATCAGCTAGACGGGACACTTCTTATGGATGAGGCCACACCCTTTAACCTCTTAGTGTTCTATTAACTAGGAAGTGGCTACATTATCAAGACCTTAAATTCTTACTGGGACATTCTACTTGTTCAGCTTATTGAAGAAGTAAATCTTTTAGCTGTCCAGTGCAGAATCCTGCAAGTCCACTCTCCTACAGGCCTTATCTGGTCTGTGTGCAGCTCACCTCCAGCCCAGTCCAATTCCTGGACCACCCTCACTGCCCAGAGGCCTAGCAGCAACTCTCCTGTGGGCTCCCTTTCCTGGCATGGGCGCGCCAGAGCACCTGATCCAGCCCCATGCATGGCCTCAGCCGCTTGTCCTCTCTCAGGACCCGCCTTTCTCTTCCCTTCTGAGATCAGCTGCCAGTCTCCAAGATTTTTTTTTTGTTGCCTCCTTTCGTCTGTTTCCCAAAGCACCTGGGCTTTGAAGAGGCTGTTGAAAAGGAGTAGGTTATTATATATTTTTTTTTAATGAAAAAGTAGGCGGCTTCATAAGGAAAACTGGCAAGATCTAAGGTTATTTGCATTTCTCAAGGATAAAAAAATTTAAAACTTTTCTTTAAAAAAAAGAACTTTGAAATATGCTAAAAGACAAAATTCATCTATGCATCAAATGCCTGCTATAGACCAGGGCCCTTGAATTCAGCAGCTTTGGGTCCAGGCCAAGAAGGTCTCTGAACTAGACCTGCCTTGTGACTTGTGGGATTGTGTCGTAACTCATCCCTAATGTTTTCCTCTGTTTCAGAACATAATCAGGCCAAACAGCTTGTCTGTGTGCCTGTGGACGTGGCAGACACTTTGAGATGCTTTCGAGAGAGCCTGGAAAAGTCCAAGTATCATAACAGATCAGTCCGGCACAGCAGAAAGCTGCTCTCATTACTTATTGCACAGACACAAGGTAAAGGTGTATTCTGTCCCTTGATCTGGACTTACACAGGGAACCATCCTGCAGAATGTTCTGGCCTCACAATCTTCTCGTGGCAACATGCTTCTCCCCTGGCAGCCTTTCCCATGTTGTCTAGAAGATTTTATCATCTCTCTTACACTTTACTCCAACTAAGACACCCGACCTGCCTTTAAACTTTCTGCTCAGCTAGCGAGCTTCCTGGAATATGGGAGGCATAAAGCAAAATGGTGTCTATTAAAGTTTTGGTTCTGTGCCTCGGAGTTCTTGGGGCTTTCCTGGCAGGTGTAGAACTCTGATAACCATCCTTTGAGAGACGGCTGACTCATCCCAAGTTAAGCAGAACCTTTCACCAGGTGCCACTTATCAGTCTCAAAGAAATAGATGGACTTAAAAATACGCATCCTTAAAATGTCTTCTACAGGGACTGGGAGAGGGAGGAAGAAAGAGCGGCAGGGTGTATGTGGCATGAAGGCAGAAGGGAGTCTTTGGAGGGGAGGAAGGGGGCCAGCGAAAGGAACAAGGGAGGACCTTTAGGAGGGGTGAGGAAAGACGAGGTATGGATGCTGGGGATAATTCAGAGGGTAAAATGCTTGTCATACGAGTATCGAGACCTGGGCTTCTTCATCTCTTGAGTCCTTGTAGAACAAAGCCCGCTCAACGCCACAGTTGAGTCAGTGGTTCCCTGGGGCTTGCTCATGGGCCAGCCAGCCTAGCTTCATTGACAAGCTCTGGGGAGTATACTAAATTAACTCTCCCTATCGTATTTACACCTTCCAATGTCTAGATACGTTATTGGTGCATGAAGACATGAGTTACAAAATCAAGGGAAACTCCTCAGAACGGTTCTCCCAGCTCACCCCGAGGCTCACCCGATACTGGAACATTCTCAGTAGTTCATCCCTAGTCCTCAGGTTGTGGACTGCAGCCCCCCTGGATCACAGCTTCTCCCTTGGCTCCCCCACATTGCTTCCCTGGCCCATTTTTTTTCCCTGTGTTCTCTGATCTTCTAACAAGATAGATTTTTCTCCATGCCTTTCTTCCTGTCTCAGGTCAGAGCTACAAACATGTTGCTTTTCTCCAAGAGCTTTCTGTCCCAGAGGTGAACTAAAATCTTAACTATAGGGAACTGTTTTTCAGAAGGCATTCTCAAGTCCTCTGACGCCCCCCAGCTTGCAAAAGAGGCAGAGTAGTAGCTCAGCTTTAGCCTGTCTGTCTGTCCTTTTGTGGTGTCTTTGTCTGTCTGTCCTTCTGTAGTGTCTTAGTCTGTCTGTCTGTCCTTCTGTAGTGCCTTAGCCTGGCTGCCTGTCTTTCTGTAGTGTCTTAGTCTGTCTGCCTGTCCTTCTGTAGTATCTTAGTCTGTCTGTCTGTCCTTCTGTAGTGCCTTAGTCTGTCTGCCTGTCCTTCTGAGGTGTCTTAGTCTGTCTGCCTGTCCTTCTGTAGTGTCTTAGTCTGTCTACCTGTCCTTCTGTAGTGTCTTAGTCTGTCTGTCTGTCCTTCTGTAGTGCCTTAGTCTGTCTGCCTGTCCTTCTGTAGTGTCTTAGTCTGTCTGTCTGTCCTTCTGTAGTGCCTTAGCCTGTCTGCCTGTCCTTCTGTAGTGTCTTAGTCTGTCTGCCTGTCCTTCTGTAGTGCCTTAATCTGTCTGCCTGTCCTTCTGAGGTGTCTTAGTCTGTCTGCCTGTCCTTCTGTAGTGTCTTAGTCTGTCTGCCTGTCCTTCTGTAGTGCCTTAGTCTGTCTGCCTGTCCTTCTGTAGTGCATTAGCCTGTCTGCCTGTCCTTCTGAGGTGTCTTAGTCTGTCTGCCTGTCCTTCCGTAGTATCTTAGCCTGTCTGCCTGTCCTTCTGTAGTGTCTTAGTCTGGATGGTCGCCCCTCGGTAGTGCTTTTCCTGAAACATGAAAGTACAGAGCCCATCCACTTGAACAGCTGCAGACTCCAGTATAAATCCTGGACCCCAGGGCTAAGAAAACTGCATCCCCTGACTGTGGAAAAGCCAATGTCTATACCAAAGCCTGTCCTCTCCTCTCCCTTGGCGTTCCTTTACCTTTCTGTCTCTTCCCTCTTTCTCTACTTAATGTTTTCCATGTTCCACCCACACTTTCAGGAGACAGAGGAGGGGCCAACAACCCGCAGTTCTCCTCGGGAAAGGTGGACTTCTGCCTGGGAACAGAAGAGATGCACATGCCGATACCCCCTGACCTTTCTCAGGAAAACTTCCGAGTTTTCAGCTCCGTGGAGAAAAGCAAACTTCCCTATTCCCAGCTGGGGCTGGTGATTTCTTCCCATTACCAGACCATCGGTAAGGCGAACCCGTTACCAAACTGTCAGTGTGGCCCTCGGTCTTAGCCTGAGATCGCCTCTGGTCCTGAAAGCAGGATTTTCACCTTCGAAAGTAGGACGGGGGCTGTAGAGACGAGATGCTCAGCCCGTAAAAGTGCTGGGTGCACAAGAGTGGAGACTTTAGTTCGGTCCTCAGGACCCATGTCAAGGCGGAGGAGAGAACCGATTCCACCCAGCTGTCCTCTTGTCCTTCACATGTGTGCTGTGGGATGTGCCCACCTGCACCCCCCCAACACTAATACGTGAATTTAAAAAATTTAAGAATGATGAAAGAACTTGAATGTACGGTCCGTTCATCACAATCTTTTAGGCTATGATAGAACATTCTAGAGATAGAAGATGCCTCTGGCCTCCTGCTGTTACTCGCCTGGCTATGACCACTGTAAGACTGTAGGCCCCTCCTCTGCCCAGTTCTCTTGGTGGAACTGTGAGCCTCTCATGAGTATGGTGACATTGGCATAGATAACCTCATTCTTCACATCTTTCTCTTAGATGTGGCTTTTCTAAAAAACCCAATAGTGTGTTCTTCACCCACATTATATGCCCAGGGACAAACCCCTTTGCAACAGACATCATATAACTCTCCCTTTACTTCCTAAAATAAAATCTGTAATTCATATGTTGTTTGGGATACGTGATTTCTGAATATTCAGTACAGAGCTGTAAAGATAAAATAAGGAGGAATACAAGCTTACTCTATAATTAGATTCTATGGTTTAATATATAAATGAGAAAGCACATCAGGCAGCTGCTAACCATCTCAAGTGAGGAATCACCAGGATGATGGGTGTAGATTCACCCAGGTGTGCTGTATTGGTGAATCAAGTTCTGAACAAAACCAAACACTGCAGTGGTGATATTTCTGGAAAATCCAGGGTGATTAGAAATACGACAAAAATATTCTTAAAAAAAAAACAAACCACCCATAAAACAAAGTTAGATATTGGCCTTCATGAACAGGGGTCTTACTTTTCTTGGTCACTGTGGGGCAAGTTTCTGCAGAGCATCCTGCCTCTCTGCTGGTTACCTGCAGCGTTCCAGGTGATGCTGCCTCGTGGCAGCTCACAGGTCTCAGAAATGCCCTCTAGGAGAGGGGGCTGCCCCGCTTAGAAATTCCTGCCTTGTCGGTTCGTTTCTTCTGGTTAGACAAGCCTAATTACCTATGCATTTATTAGGAAGGCAAAAAGTGCATGATAAAAAATATTCCCCACCACCCTGCGTCTAGGTGAAAGGAAAAATCCTATGTGCTAGGATCTTGTCAGCTCTCTGCTGAAAACCAACTCTTGGGACCTTCCTGTCTGTGACAGTCTGATAGCCACCTCTCCAAGTGGCATTCTGGGGCCTCTAGAACTTAGGCACTGCCTCCCTCGCGAGGGTCCCAGTGCACTCACTCTCTTTAGAAAGTCAAACCCCAGCCACCCCTCCTCCTCATAGCTGTAGCCTCCCCCCACTCCTCCCTCAGTCTCGTCAACCAGCTCTGCCTGCACGGCTTCACTGCGCTTCCTCCATGGAGCCTCTGTGTTTCTGGGGCATTAGACTCAATCTCCCGTTCTCCGGTGTTCAAACAGAACCTCGTTTGCTCTCTCTCTGGGTATATATAGTGTGTGACATTTGAAAACACTATTAACTCGAAGCTTTTCTCACTGCCATCTACACAGTTAAGAAATAATGCGGGTGAAAATATTCTTGCAAATATAAAGGAAATATTTCCCTTTGGGCTGACATTTGTTCTTGGACTTGATTAAAAATACAGATGTTCTCCAAGCCAGCAACCAAAGGAGCCTTAAAGTCCAGGTGTTGCATGCACTCGGAAATCTCTTCATCTTCGCCGAGAAGAAAAGGTAGTGCTTTCTTAGCAAAGTTAGCAAAGACACAAATTGTTTGTTTGATTTCTTTTTTAATTAGGAAAAATATTTTCTTCCATAAGTGCTAGTTCTACAATAATATTGCATGGAATCGCTTTGTTCGTCACATGACCTGAGACAGATGCTAAAGGGGACAAAACCCTGTGGTTTTATCCTCTAATATTTCCAGTGGCCGCATCTTCGGGCTGCTTGCTTTCCCTCTTGGTGGGGAAGGGGGGTGGGGGCTGCTTTCATTACTGGCCTCAGAGGACACCCCACTCACTGCTTGCTCTGTTTCCCTCTCAGGGCCGCTTTTAAGTGCTGGTGTCAAGCTCTTGATGACATATTCAGAAAGCCAGATGCGCTGCACACCTGGAAGGAATTCGGCACCACCCCCCTCCGCAGTGCCACCAACAGCTGCTCCCCTCCTGATTTCAAAGACTACAGTGAAGAGTTTCTATCAAAGCTGGGCATTTGGGGGTGTTTACAAGGGGCAGTGATCGCAGCAAAGATAGCGCAGTGAGTGTGGGCATGGGATGGGTCCTGTGCCGGCCACGCCCACCTCCGCCTCCTCGGTGGTCACGCCCACCTACAGGGCAATGCAATTCCGTGCCGTGATATTTTCACTTACGACTGTCCTCTCCTCCCGTGGCATTTCTGCCCCCAGGAGATGAGTCCCACCTGAGCACAGACCTTTTCTTTCTCTATTCATGCATCATCCCGAGTGTCTGGTGTGGAGTTGGCTTTCAGTAGTGCGTACATAATGAATGGGTGCAGGGAGTCATTGGTGTGAGGCAGGAGGATAGCTAACATGCAGGCTGGCTACCCAGGCCAGGTTTGAGAGCATCCCAGGAACCCCGCGTCCTCAGGGGGTTATCTGTCCTCTGAGATTCAGCATCCTCGTGTAAAGACTTTTTGGGGAGACTCACACAACCCACCGGACTAGCGAGCTTGATTTGCCACAACAGTAGCGTGGACTGGTGGCCTCAAGCTACAGACATTTGTCATATTACAGAGTTAGAGGCTGGATGCCTGGGATTGACATGTTGGCTGATGCCCTTCTGAGACCTCTCTTATGGCTTGTAGGTGGTCACATTTCTCTGCGTTTTCACACGGTGTTCTCTCTGACTCTGCCTGTATTTAAATCTTCTCTCCTTCGGAGGACACAAATCATGTTGGACTACGGTCCATCCCTGACCCATGCCATCATTGTCATCGAGTGTCCCTTTAAAGACCCCGTCTCCAGGGTGCTCATGTTCTGAGGTTACTGGAAGTTATACCACAGCACACCTCCCAGTCTATCACACAGTAGCATTTGTTCCTTACCATGGCCGTAACAAGTTGCTACAGTTTTTGTTTTTGTTTTTAAAGCAAAACAAATTTCTGTTGCTTTGTGGTGCTAAGGATTAACCCAGGGCTCCTCACATGCTACGCAAGCACTGACCACTAAGCGACAGCCCCAACCTCTGTACACATTTATCATCTTACAGTTAGGAAGTTCAAACGTCCGGAAGTCAAGGTGTTGTGGGGTTATGCCTCCTCCACAAACAGTAGCGCCGAGTCTCTTCCCTGGACCTTTGCTGCTTTAGGATCTGCTTTTGCTCCGTGGCTCACAGACCCTCCTGAAGTTTTAACATCGGCCGTCTACTAATACCTGGCTCTCTTCCCACCATTTCTGCCCCCCGCCCCCAAAGCTTTCTCTGACCTTTACTTCCATCCTTGCATTTCTGCTCCTCGGGCCTTCTGGTCCTTCTCTCACAAGTACCACTGTGGCTCCACTGGACCAGTGAGGACAAAGGCAGATATTCACCCCATCTCAAGGTCTTTAATCTAATTGCATCTGCATTGTCTCTTGCCATAAAAGGTAATGTTTTCCCAGGTTCTTGGGATTAGGGTCCAAGTGTCTTTTGGGCTGCGATTCAGCCTGCCACACATAAATGTCTATCACAATGCTTTGTGTACAGTTAACATCTCACACAATAACTAGGAAATTCCAAAAGTCCGGAGTAGGAGAGGTACCATTTCTCCAGTCACTTCTTTAGTTCACCTGTAGGGCATGCTAAAGAAAAGTCCACACTGTATTTTGAATTACATGGCATATTAAATAACAAAACTTCTTTTAGCTTTCACAAAATTGGCACTTTTGGAAGCAGAGGAAGTAATGTAGTTCTGTAAAAGTATTAAACATGAAAGAACATCTGTCAGTTTTGACTTTGTGCCCCTGGGAAGGAACTTATCCTCGGACTAAAGTCAAACAGATGCATATACACACATTCAAACACACATGCTCGTGAACACGCACACATCTACACCTACAGCAGACTTAGGACTTGGTAAAGCATGGAGTGAGACCTAGAAAAGAGAGAGAGGAAGATTGGCACACGGGAAGAGACAATCATTGCTGAGGGCACCTCAGCTTGGAGCCTCTGAAATTATTACCTAGTGATTTCAAGCAAGAAAGTCATTTCCTGTTCCTAGCTGTAAGTCTCCCAGAGGAGACTGAGGCCACAGGGACTATCTAATCTCATATTCTCAGAGCAGAGGACACTGTTGAGTGCACAGTCCGACCTCTGGCACCCACACAGATGACCTCAGATGGACTGTATTGTCCCTACAGCCCAGCCAGCTGCCTGGTTTTATTCATCTAAGTAAGATTTAAGAGGAGGTAATTTGGTTTATAGCTGCAATGGCAGGTTGCAAGTGTCACATAAAGAAAACACAAACTCCTCCAAGGGACATAAGAGGAAATAGTCATAGTGGAGAGGCATGATTTTCATTTTGGCTGGAAAGGCTTAATATGGTGAATGGTAACACACCATATGGCCCCAGCCTTTGAGGGCGATTACTCAACCACACTCACCTAAAACCTTCTTATTCCTCTTTTTTTTTGGCCAAAAAATTTGACAATTCTAGGGATTTACATGGTGGAATTAATAAAATAAGCACTCATAATTTTACTTACATTTATCTTAGCAGTGGCAGAAAAAAACAAGTTGAAGTTGAGATGTTTAAATAGGATACATCCACACACTAAAACACTATAGTTCTTTAAAGTAACGATGTTAAGTCCATGAATAGAAAAGTGGCCTATGTAATACGTATTGAGTCTATAGTGTCTATGGTATAATTTTAATCTTAGTATGAACATGTTTTTGTTTCTGTGTGTGTGATGATAAGAGAAAAAGTCTAGAAGAAAATCAACTGAAACGTTTCCAGTGGTAGGATCTAGGGTAATTTTTCATCTTCTTCTTTACTTTTCCTTAAGCTTTCTTGCATGTTTTTGTCCCCTAATGTTTCCTGGGTTCTAGATACACTTTCAAATACATGCATATCCAAACTGTGGGATGTTGTCTACTAATTGGTTTTTCTTATCATTATTTAGGTTTATTAAGACCGCAAATGTTAAGAAGAGAATCAACGCTTGCATCCTGTCTGCACTGCTTTTTCAGGTAACGGCTTACGTATGTTTCCTGGGAGTGAGAAAGCCATTCATGTGATCATAAACAGATGTGGTTTATCCAGAGCATAAAAACTGCAGGTAGGAGAATAGCGTGAGCTCTACTGAAACCCGCAAGCTGATCTTTCCTGTGTTGGCGGCAAGGGGCTGGCACCTTCCTTCCCTGCTAACAGGGAACCGTCACATTTCTGTCTCCTTTTTCCTCTAATGGACACAGTTTTATACACAGGGAAACTGAGTTTCCTGTGTTTAGTAGGATACCTTCTGGTTACCAGTATAGCGCCAGTCTGCCTGACTCACATGGTTGCCAGGGCTTCCCTCATCTCTGTTAAATAAGGTTGTGCTCGGCTCCATGGGAGAGTACCGAAAAGTACAGGCCAGTGATAAAGCGATCTAGGGCCACAGGAGTGTTTGTGTTCCTCAGGATGTCTCACTAAAGAAGAAAGATACTTTCACCTGGAACATGAGACATCAGAGGGTCGGGATATAACCAGGGCCTTTGCAGTCTGCCAGAGGTCCTCTTGGTGCTGATGGACGGAGAGATGCCCTTGCTGTGTGCGTCACAGTCAACGGATGGCTTCTAGAATCTGGATAGATAGCTTCTTTGGGAAAGACTTCTTCAAATTGGAGGCCAGACTTTACACTTTCCTCACAGTCCAGTATGTGTGCTTGAAAGGGAAGCGAGAGGCGTGAAGAGCGGTGGGATTGACGGCCTGGCTCTGACCCCCATGCCGCAGCCTTAGCTGCCTGTTTGGTTCCTTGCTTAGACATTTATGCTCTAGAAAGTGTACAATTAAAAATGGTTAACTTTTTGTTTAGTGTGATATTAAATATTACTATATTAGTAATGCCACACCTCAAATAAACATGAGCCTCTGAGCTTTATTTTAGAAACTGGTTAATTTTTTAATTAGTTTAAAATTTTTATCATTTTCCTCACCTCTCTTTCTTAGCGCCAATCTCTCCCAAATTACACCCTCCTGCACCCCTCTTAAATTCACGGCTTCTTCTTATTTCATTGTTATTGTTACACATATATGCCCAAACATATGACTATAGCCTACTAAATCCCTTTAGTGTTATTTGTATGTATGTGGTTTCAAGACTGACCACTCGGTTTTGGGTAACAAATCAGATTTATCATAACAAATTGGACTCATCCTTGGGGAAGACAGTTTCTCCCAGTCTCAGCATTTCTTAGCTGCCTGTAGTTCTTTGTGTACAGGCGGGATCCTGGGAGATTTCCTCCATCCATGTTAGCGTGTCTGTTGGTGCTGTTCTCACTCTGGTCCTGTTGGGCAGCCTGTTCAGGTATCACGGGTGTTGCTTCCCTGTCATTTCCAGGGATGCGATCTCCCAGCGGTGCTCCTGGTACTCTGGCTCTCACAATCTTTCTGTCCCAGTCTTCCTCAATGTTCCTCAGTCTTCTGAGCAGGGGTTGTGTTGTAGATGTAGCCATCGGCACCCTATGATCAGGTGTTATCTGCATTTTGACAAGTTGTGGTCTCTGTCGGTCTGAGAGCTACACTCCTCTATGGGTATGAGGATAAAGATAATGCTTAGGAATGATGCTGACATAGTAACATGGCAGTAGTAGGTTCTCCTCTAAGAGAATGACCTCACCAGCTCTGAGTATTTGACTAGGTTTCCAGCACCAGGCATAACTTTGATTTTCCTCTTCTTGAGCAGGCCTTAAGTACAATTAAGGGAACCGTTGGTTACAGCCAAGATAGAAATGCCACTATTCCACCCTTGAGTGTATTGTGCCATGCTGGTCATTATTGTAGTTTGTGTCATAGCCAGGTAGGAATGTTGGTTGCTTACCTCCCTTGGAAGCCTTCATGGCATGTTCCAGTACTATAACAGCTAGTCCTCAGGGAGGGGGAGAAGCCAGCTGATTTTAAAAGTGGTTTTACAAAGCAAAGGAAGAGACATTAAAATTTCTAACAGCTGTATTCATCTTTGAAAATTGGATGCCTTATAATGTTAATAAGTGATCCAATTGAAAAATCTTCCTGGATAATATGCATTAAAATAATTTCATAATGTTTTGTCTTCAACAACTGGTTACATATTAAAATAATCAAATAAATACGTCCAAATATAAAATTTGGTTTTATAAATAGGTCTTGCTTTCCTAACATGTTGCATACTGCTGGTCTCTGAATTACATAAGAGATACTGGTTTAGAATCTCCTCTGCCTGGTTGAACTTCAAGTCTATCTTCCCAATCTATAACTTGACATACTCAAATATCATAGTGCTGTGAGTTAAATAGATATGACTTGGAGTCTTTTTATTCTATCATTAACTGTGTAAACTCATATAAGTTAATTGTTTAAGCCTCTTACTGGTACCACTTGTGAAATAACAATCCTTTGTTCTAAGAGTAGGTTAGTTGAGAATTAAGTGAGATAATATTTGTACAGAATTTACCAGAAGCAGCCAACACAGGCCTCACCAAATGATAATATAGTGATATTTTCTCTGAAAACAGTAAGTATACTATTATAATGGAATTTATAAAGCCCACCTGGAGTGAAAACAGCGTTTGGAATCCATAATGACAATAATATTAATAAGCACCGTTTATTGTGACGTGCAGTACACAGAGCACACACAAAACCCCTCAGGAAGTGGTGCAGGCACCTGTTTTCACTCGCTCATTTCATCGGTGCAGGTGAGACCGTGGCTCTTCATTTCACCACTTTTCATTTTTCCAGAGTCTGCTTCGTACTACACTCCCACATCCCAAAGCTGAACGTAGCTATGCTCAGTACGAAATCACTCAGCTCCTCCCAGGCATCGAACTCTTCACGGATAAATTCAGGGCTGACATCTCCAGTGTTGTTGCAACTCTATACTACGTCATCCGTGAACTGCACTACGCTAAGTACAACCTCACAGTGAGTGGTTTGTAAAATCAACAACGCTTTTTGGTTTTTCGAGTCAGGGTTTCTCTGTGTAGCTTTGTGCCTTTTCCTGGAACTCACAGAGATCCGCCTGGCTCTGCCTCCTGAGTGCTGGGATTAAAGGTGTGTGCCACCACCGCCCAGCCAACAACGCTTTTTTAATGTTGTTAGTATCATGAATTACCTTCCATGCAATAATGTTGTTTATTATGACATCTTTATAATGTGTTTTGATCATATTCATCTCCCACATTAGTGCCTCTTATCTCCTACTCTCTGGGATCCTCTCTTCCCAGCTAGATCCTCTCAACCCCTTATAGTTTTATGGTTTTTTGTTTGTTTGTTTGTTTTGTTTTTTGATGATTCAATGAGTTCTATTAGGGTCGCTTACAGGAACAGTGGTGAGAGGTGATTTATAGGAGTGGGGGAACCTTAACAGTGTTTACATGGCCGAAGGAAATGTCCCTACCCTACCCCTAACCATCATTTGATCCTTAAGGTCTTGTGAGACTCTCCTGTCCTAGCTCCCCCTAGCTGCCTATAAATCCTCAGGAGAAGTGAGGCATCATGAGTCTCTTCCCATGCCATGACAAGCTGTTGCTGGGTTGAATTGTGTGCACGTTTATACAGGTAATCGTAGCTGCTGTGTGTTAAGAGTGCCTTGGCCACCTCATGCCCAGAAGATAATATTCCATAACCCTCTACCCTGTCCTGTGACTCTTACTTTCTTTCTGTCCTCTCCTCCATAAGGGTCTCTGAACTCTGGAGGAGACAGATGGCCTAAGTCTTGAGCTGTCGTTTTTCCTCAAGACTTTGACCGGTGATAAGTCTCTGCAGTTACCTTTGCTCTCTGCAAAAAGAAGGTTGGCTTCTTTAACCGAAGCTGACAGCAGCACTAAGGGATGAGGATAAATACAATTATTTAGAAGACAATTAGATGGGCACACCATGTCCGTTTAGCAAACCCAACAGTAGCTTCCCTGCTCAGGCCTCGACTCTACTGTCACAGGCTTCTGACCAGGTTTTGAGTACCAAATGTGAATCCCTTCCTGTGTCTCAATTCCGAGTAGAAAGCGGTTCGTCACCCCTATAACAGGGCCGCCACTATTATACCACCAACAAATCTTTTACGGTAGGTCAGTTGTGTAGCATGCGGTCCATGGCTGAGTAAGACTGTTGACAGTTCTCTCCTAGCCTCTGGCCTGGCAGCTTCTGGTACTCTAAGGGACAGGCAGCAAGGAGGAAGCTTCATTTCATCTCCAGCTTGATTCCTCTGTTGCTAGGACCACCACATATGGTATCTTAATCAACAGGGTCTCACCATCTACTTCTGGTGGGCAACCATTGTAATGAAATCCGCCTGTGTTGCTCTGGGGGCCGTAGGGAGCCCTCTGTAGACTCCTAGGTCGGTAGCCTTCTCCTGCTCTAGGATTGACATTTAGTCACCTGTGTCGTCCGGAAGAGCTTTGTCTGCCCACATAGGCCACCTCCATTAAAAATCGTTTATTATTGCTTTTTAAATTAGTTTACCAAGTGTCATGCTTTCTTGTGGATTTTTCATACAATCTTAATTATATTTGATCCTTCTCCTCCCCTCCCGAATCTTTCTCTTCTCCTTACCGGCTTTACACTTTTTACCTGAATCTTCCCCCTTCAGCTTTATATCACATGTGTTCTACTTCCCCTGCTTTTTTTTATTTTATTTTATTTTTATTTTTTGGTTTTTCAAGACAGGGTTTCTCTGTGTAGCTTTGAGCCTTTCCTGGAACTCGCTTTGTAGACCAGGCTGGCCTCGAACTCCCAGAGATCGGCCTGCCTCTGCTTCCTGAGTGCACGCCTTTAATTTCCCTGCTTTTAAAAGCCTCTTAATTCACTGTGATATATTTCCTGACTTACTGTTCACTTTCCAAATTTCACTGGCATGTATTTAGTTAGTTCTACTACAACTTGTAAACTGTGCATGCTCCAGATTCTTCCCTGTACTTCTAAAACTGTGTTCATCGTAGACTCTCGTTGACATTTTTATTTGCATTACATACCTATTGGATTATTGTCTTTTTTCTTACTCCCTTCCTTCTTCTTTCTCTCATGACATTTGCTGAGATCAACTGGAATGCCTCGCTGATGCCGAACAGGAATCAGAGGCATTTAAGACTCACGGAGTGAAGGCACAGTCCTTGTCAATATCCAAACCTCGAGATGAGTTTAGCTTCCGTCACATTCTGACTCTTCTCTGTCAAAGATGCGCTGAAGAGCAGCAAACTCTAACAGTGAGATAAAAGGCGGCCAGTGATTCCTCACTGTCTCCAGAACCCCAAAGTCTGAATACAGCTCGTCAAAGTGTGTATCACAAACCTGAAGCTGAATGCACTTAAAAATAAATTAATATGCTCTAGACACTGGCCGCTTTTATTTTCCCTGCTTCATCTCTTCTTTTTTTCTTGTATGCTCTTCTGTCTATTTTTGAAATGTCTACTCCCTTTCACGTTTGCTTTTGGTAGCAATTCTTCCTCCTTTTCTGCCTCTTCCAGATCTTCAACAGCTTCCCTGTCTCCTCTTTTTCATATACACGTTTTCTATTCTCATGGTGTACTCGTTCTCCTCGATCCAGCTCTCTTCTTATATTAAAAATATTTATCGCCATGGATATAAGTTGTTAAATTATAAAACGGTGCAGTAAAGTGAAGAGGGTGATGAGTGCGTCCAACACTGGGCAGATTTGGCAAGGAATTGTTTACTAAAAAAAGAAAAAACCTAATCGAATAATACTCTGCTTCCTGTCGCGCAGTTCACTTCTGGATTGGGACATGCTTCCATCCCATGGGGAAACCCTAGCTGCCTCCCCATATTCATATATAATAGATAGCACTGTGCTCAAAAAGAAATGAGACTTTTTTCCCTCTAAAGCTTCAGAAATTGAGATTTTTTTTCCCTGAATAATTGAGCAACTGCAGCAATAAAATTGTGTGTTTTTATTTCTCATTAAAGAAAAGAAACTAAATCTCAAAGGTAATTGCTCTTGGTGTTTAGTGCTGCATTAATTGTAGAAAGGGTTTTGTTTTACATTTGCAGTGCATAATTGTAGAAAAGTGTATCACGTTCAAAGTCATTTAAAACCAATTCCAATCTTGTACAAATGTGATTGCTTCTAACTGACCCGCCATTAGATATCTCCCCCAACCAGACAGAAGCAGTGAGCAGTTTCTGTTTTATGTTACATTAACCTCGAGAAGAAACCACTTGGCAAATGAGACGCCTGTAAAATACAAAAATTTGCTCTGAGACAATCCTATGACTCATCCAGGTCGGCTGGCTGAGGCCTATAGTCTCAGCTACTCGGGAGGCTGAGACTGGAGGGTCACAAGTTCAAGGCCTGCCTCGGCTATTTGGCAAGTTAAACAGTAGCCGGCTTAGGAAGACACATCTCAAAGTAAACAATGGAAGTCAGAGACGTCAGGAGATAGAGTGCAGTGGCAGAGTTTTTGCCTAGCATGAACAAGGCCCTTGTTTCAGTCCTCAGTCTAGAGAAGGTAAAATAATAAGGGGATCTCACCACCCTTTGGCATGCCGGGTGCAGTTGCAGGAATATGCTTCCTATCTGAGTTGAGATTGGGAGCTGTTCCAATATCCAGGCAAAACCACCGCCTGCTTTGATGGAGAGTGCTGCAGTCAAGGGGGATGCTGGTAGTCTACGGCCATTCACATGGGCACAAGACTTCGAGAATAACTGGATGTGGCTTTAACTCTAGGACAATAAAGATACAAGGAGGAGAGAGAGCTTGGGTTTAGTCAATGGAGTCTGTTCTGTCTAAAGGCTGGGAGTAGTCAGAACTTTGTTCTCTTTACCAGTGTCTCATGGAGTACATGAGGCACGTTACACTTTTTCCATGGGAAGATCCCGACGGAAGACATTGCAGGAGACACTGATATGAATGAACGAGAGCTAGTTAGGAGGCGTGAATATAAGTCCTTTGACTTAAGTTCTGCATTTTCTGATAGCATGTTTGCTAGGATTTTTCACATAGTCCTCACACACTTATGTTGTTAATATTTTTTAAAGAGGATAATTAGTTGTACTTGAACTCCTGTGTACTTAGAGATGTGAGCCCTTGCTTTGGGGTCACAAATGACACAATCTGGGAACTCTAAGTTTCTGATAGCATCTTTAAGGTCTAGTAAAATTAGGAAGCATATGCTAATACTGTGGATAATCTTGGTTGCCAACTCGATGGGATTGGGAATCACCATGTAAACAAACATCTAGGCATAACTGTGAGAGGCTTTCTAGATGAGGATAATTGCAATAGAGATACTTACCTTAAATATGGTCCCACGGACTGGGGCTTGAACTAAAAAAAAAAAAACAAAAAAAACAAAAGAATCACAGGCTGAACGTCCACATTTATCTCGCTGCCTCTCGACTGAACTACAATGTGGACCCGCTGCCTCCCGCACCTGCCACCATGCCTGCCTCACCAGGATGGCCTGTATCCCTCAGCTACGATGGACCTTTCCACCCTGCAGTTGCCTTTGCTACGTGTCTTATCGATATAATAAGAGAGGTACCTAACATAACCAGGCAGACCATTTCATTGATACAAAGTGATTTATTCTGCTAATGTGGAAACATGATACTTTGTACAATACATCCTACAGTTAATGTTTGGCAAAACTTGATTACTAGTCTGTTAAGTTGATAAGTTATATCTTAAATCAGAGAATGTTTTTTTTTTTTTTTCCTCCTGGTAGGTTCTGCCTCTCCTTGCATTGTACCAGTATTTTGTGACTATCATTTGCCAAGACATAGTCAGGAATCTAGAAGTAAGAATCCTCAAGGTATGTTACAGACGTTTAATTCTTTTGACGTTCTTTATCTTCTAAGGACACTGTTTTGCATCAATTTGATTCTAATTTTTATAAATGAGCTGTTAATAACATGGTATCATACTGACATAAAATAATGCAGTTTGGTCCTGGGAAGCTGACACCGCAGTGAAAAGCACATCCAGCTCCTCCAGAGAACCTGAGCTCAATTCCCCGCACCCACCTTGGGCAGCTCACAACCACCTCTAGTTCCAGCCTCAGAGGGTCAACAATGTCCTCTTCTGGTCTCCATGGGCACAACACACACACACACACACACACACACACACACACACACACACACACACATATATATATTTATAAATTAAAATATACATAAGGGATGGAGTTGACTCAGTGGTTAAGAGCACTTTCTGATCTTTTATCTTATTATTATTTTATACCTTTGCAATTTTCATTCATGATGTAAATGTTCCCACTGCATTGTCCTCAAGGCATCACTGGAGATGCAGGTGGGACAAGAGATGCATGCCAGGTCTTGTAGGTGGAAGAGATTAGGTTCTAGAACAGCACTCCAGGATGTCAGTGTAGCTCACCTCCACACAGCACTCCAGGACATCAGTCTAGCTCACCTCCACATAGCACTCTGGGACATTGCTCTAGCTCACCTCCACACAGCACTCCAGGACATCAGTCTAGCTCACCTCCACATAGCACTCCAGGACATTAGTCTAGCTCACCTCTAACACAGCACTCTGGGACATTGCTCCAGCTCACCTCCACACAGCACTCCAGGATATTACTCCAGTCACTTCCACACAGCCCCTGAGACATCGTTCCAGTGTACCACTTTCCCCCTCATTTGGAAGCTCTCTACTTTTCTTCCCCCAAATCCTTCCTGTTTTTCAGTGAGGAGAAATTGGACTTCTCTGTAACCCATATCTCCATCTAGACCTTTTGGGCTTTGGAGAATAGTCCATTGCTTTCTACTTCTAAATAAATGTTTAAGGACTTCATAAATATTCATGTGGACCCTGAAAATGTCTGGCTTTCCACCTGCGTTACTGACTCAGGGGTTATCTTGCTTTTGAACTCTAACCCCACATTTTTAAAAACCTACCCCCTCCTCTCATCAAGTGTGCAGTATTCTTGCGGCTAGGATCTGTATCTTTTTCATCTTTTAATTCCCTCTATTATCTTGGGTAATAAGTTCACATATTTGATAGTCGTTAGTTGATTTTTAGATTGAACTTTAAATGTGTAGACAGACAATTGCCAAATGCCCACGGTCTATGTGTGTGTTCACTGCCACACATATTCTAGAGTTTGAGCCCTGGAACCCAGAGAATAGAGAAAATGGATTTCCACAAGTTGTCCTGACTCTCATACAGGTACAGAGGTAGTCCCCATTAAATAAATAATATTTTGAAAAGATTTACTGAATACCTCTTATTTAAAAGGCATGGTGTTACATGTAACCCACAGTCTTTGATTATAAGGACATGAACACTGGGGGAAAGATGGGGTGCACTGTAAGTTGGGAACATATGCACCTGTTACTTGATTACTAGCAAGCGAGTGTGGTGAGAATTGTTCCCAAAAGTTTGACCAAGAAACAAATGGCTTTGAGGTATGAGTATTTCACCAAATTCGGAGAATTTAGGCTTGAAAAAAAGACAGCTAAGTGAGTGGGAAAGAGAACATTCTTGGAAAGACGGAGAGGTGAGAAAGTTTTGAGTTGTTTAAGGCACAGAAGTGGTTTTGTGCTATTGAAATGGAAGTTGTGAGCAGGAAGATTGTAGAAAATAACAGGAGAAATATCAGAGAGCTATGCTGGGTAGCTGTTTCCTCCAGGTTGCCCATGACCATTGCTGTCTTGGATCAGAGCAGACGGTCTTGGATCAGAGCAGACGACCCTCAAGAACCAAGAACAGGCCTGTTAACATTCTCTGCCTGGAGGAATACAGAGGTTCTTGCCTCACAAGACCAGTCTCCTCCTGGAGATAACATTATAGATAAACAATCAGCTGTTTTGGGAATCTTTGGTAAAGTAATTTTTTCTGACTTGTCCATGCTTCAGATGGATAATTCAGTAACTGCCCATGGGATGCTAAGGCACTTTCTGGTGGTATAGTTGCCTTTGAGTCTCCCATGAGCCTGTACATAACCTCAATAAACTCATAGTTCACCAAGGTAAACCAAGACAGAATTCTTTCTTTGGTCTTTGGTCATGATTTTGTCATAGAATAGCATTGAGGCCAGTGAAAAACCATGTTCTCTGGAGGTTTGGCTAGGAGGGATATTCATGACAGAATGGTGGTCAGGAGAATGATACCACTAGATCTAGTATCTGCCAACACTGCTGGGAGCTGTGTAAGATAGACCTGAAAGCCTATTGGCACAGTAAGGTTGAAAACTGGGACTCGGGTCTTGACAGGTGCAAGACAAAAAGATAGATCCCACAGAGGAAGAGGTGACAGTCTGTGTGAACAGGACTTGTGTGACCTTCCTGAAGTAACTGGGGTAAATAAGTGAAAGAGAAACATCAGAGGTGGGAAACACCAAGTAATGATGCTCTTTGACTAACCAGGCTGTGATGGATAGATCTTGCGGTCAAGTTTCTAGAGTCCAGTAGAGTCTTCCAGGGAACATAGTAAGACCTCTTCATAACATGCTGCTCTGTTTCACTGTAGACCTGCTAACCCCTTCAAAGATTTATTCTCAACATCTCAAATATTTCCAGGGAGGGTACTGCTGCTTCAGAAGGCATATGAAGGTTTGGTAGATGACTAGTTCTCATTGTCCTTTGGCTTGTGTCCACAGTGCAGGTCACTGTAACTTCAATCGCTTATATTGACAGGATGAAATGAAGTCAGAGGCAGCCGTGGCTGATGCTGTTTTGGTCCAGTGTGCTGACCAACAGAAGTCTGCAGGAATATTTTCTTATAGAGGTCAATGAAAGCAATGGCTACCTGGGGTCCAGAAGAGTCTACTTATCTCCCTAAGTGCTTGCTTTGATATTAGATGGCAGCAGGGTTGGTGTGGCAGGGAAAGGGACCACCATCTCTTGAGCAAAAACTGTGCACTGCTCAGCAGACAAGTGACTTTCTCCTTCCCATTAAAAACAACCTTCTGGCCTTTCATGTTTTATTTTCATGTTATTTTTACAACCTGTTTCCCCTTACTTCCCGTTTTTATTTCCTTAAAGTTTGTTTGTTTGTTTGTTTTTTTCCATTTTTTGAAGTTCCTAAATCAAGAATGGAAAGGAGAACAGAAACTAGAGTGTATTGGCGTGCTGGAGATAAATTGATTTGTCTTTTTCTAGGTGGGGTTGTGTGTGTGTGTGTGTGTGTGTGTGTGTGTGTGTGTGTGTGTGTGTGTGTGTTGTGTGCATCCAAGTTCTGCTTTATTCTCTGTATCCATTCATTTGTATCCTTGCCCTCACCAGGTCCCTGAACATTTTCAAAGCATAAATCATGTAAGGACCTTTTCTGGTGCAAAGTCTCCGTAACTTATTTCCCCTGCTGACATTGAATGTGGGGCCTTGCATATGGCAGCAGGAACTTGTCCTCTGAGATACACCCTCAGTCCTTGTTTTTATGAGGCAGAGTCTCACTCTGTCTGATGGGGGCTGGCTTGCAATGCTCTGCCCTTCAAGCACGAGGATTTCACGTGTTCACTGTCAGCCCCTTCACTCTGGAAACTTCCTTTTCCCATAGCAAAAAGAGATCTCTACTGTGGTCTACAGGCTCTCTGTATTTGGCTCCCACCTGTACCCACTTCCTAACTCTCTCTACCGCCCCCTCTATCTCCAGTCACACAGAGCCCATGGCCTTGGTGCTTAGGGTCCTCTTAGTATGTTTTCTCTCTCCATTCATGATTCCCGACTCTTCTCTTGAAGGGTACTTCTTCATTGAATTTTCTAAGACCCCACTATTGGAGCAGAATCTTGTCAACACCTCTAAGCCCCCCTCTTTCAAGACAGGGTTTCTCTGTGTATCTTTGGAGCCTGTCCTGGAACTCGCTCTGTGGTCCAGGCTGGCCTCGAACTCACAGAGCATTGGGATTCAAGGTGTGTGTCACCACTACCAGGCCTTCTAAGCTTCCTCTTCCTGTGCAATACCCACATGTGCCACTAGCATTTGGTTAACTATGAATCTCAGGGGGCTCTAACCTTCAAGTGGACATGCTGTCCAAGAGATGTTCAGTAAGCATATTGAATGCCGGCTTCCCTTCCTGTAATTTCCGGATTTAGACTAACTGAATTGTATTCAAAACAAGCCTTGTGGAATGTACAGCTATCAACCGGTTAAAATTGCTAATCATATGCCTTTAAAGTTGACACTGTTAATTATAGATAAGAAAATGAAGAGCTGTCTCTGTGTTGACACACTGTGCTTTCTTCTGACTTTCCTCAGAGGGTTCAAGAACATCAGGAGTATTTTTACTTTGTTTTCACCCAGTTTCCCATGGGAACCATGGGAACAAAGAGATAAGTTCAATTAATTTTTAAAACTTCTCCATGGCTGTTATACTTCTGTGGCTGCCTCTGATGATGTAAGCAACAGCTGGCAAGAGCCTGTTGTTCTGAAAGCCCCCTGCTGCGGGTAGCGTTCTGGTCCACTGCACAGGTAAACGGGCATTTTCACAAGCACGTTAGGCAGTATTAGTGTTCACTCACTCATCAGTGAAGACTGAGCTGGCTGTTACACACTACCACCATTGAGCAGACCTTTCGTGTCTCAGAACCTGGTGACTTTTCTCTCCAACTTGTATTTTATAAGCAAAAGAAACTAACACAAAAATCTTTTTTTTTCTTTCTTTTACAGATCGAAATCCTTATAGATTTAGGCTTTTTTTCTGAGGCCTTTTTTGAGCTATCCCAGATTTTTTATGGAAAAAACATGCCATGCGCCATCCCTGCTGGCTACAAAGCTACAGTGAAAGTTAAGGTAACCTCTCAAACTGGTTGAAAGCTATATTTATGTAAATAATTATATATATAATTATAAATATAATTATAAATTATAATTATAAATATAAATCTCCGGAGGCTGCATTCCTGAAATCCAGGGAACATTCCCACAGAGGTATGTTTCAAAGTCTCCAATGCTCAGCCCTGGCTGTTAAGTCTGGTTCAGCAAAATCAAGTTCCATTTGTCTGGAGTGGGAAGGTGCTAGGAGGGAGGGGGTGTGGTTTTGGAGCAGATTGTTACAGTGGCATCATGGCTTGGGTATACCGTATGTTGCGTTTTATTACAGGCATCACAGTGGTCTCTTTATCTGTGCATCTGCCAATGGAACCCAGATCTGTAGATCTGATCCCATCACATTTGTTCAGTGTTGTTCATCACAGTGATCCCTCCATATATATTATTTGGATATTTTGAATCTCCATCCCTCCTCCCTTTTCTTTCTCCTCCTTGTCCTCCTCTTCCTCTTGGATCTGGGGAAGAAGCCCAGGGCCTTGTGAATGCCAGCCAGGTGCTGCCCCTGGGCTAGCTCTCTCTCCCCGTTCAGTGTTGTTGGGATTTCTCTTCGAGAACAGTCTTTATTTTGTGTGATCTATTTTGATTTTAGAAGATAGTTTTACCTGAGTTGCTTAATTTGTATTTGTAAACTGGCTAATTGAAGCATCCTTGAAAATGAGTACTGAGTTTACAGCGAGAAGATAAATTAAATTGGAGTGAGTTATTATATCCTTCTGTTTTGGTTTTCCTGGTGATCTGGGACTCACTGGGTGACCTTGCTTTAGGCAGATGCTGATTAGAATTTTGATTTCATTATAAGTAGCAATTTCATCACTTGAGCATATATATTTAAAACAGAAAACTAGCAATAAAGCAAGTTTGTTTTCTAAAGAGAGGGGAAAAAAAACATGGAGTTGGACAAATAGGGAGGTGGGAACAATCTGGGAAGAGATGGGGGAGGGGAAACCACGTTCAGAATATATTATATGGAAAAATTTATTTATAGTTAGTTCGCACATTAAAAAAATAAGCAATCTACTGAGGAGTTCAGTGGGGGAAGAGCACTTGGTCTGCAATCATGAGGCTTAGAGTTCAAATCACCACACCACCATCAAAACCCTGGGCATGGCTGCATGTGCCTGTATCCCCAGCCTTGGACCCCAGGAGCTCATTAACAAGCCAGCCTAGCAGAAATCCTCTAACTTGGTAAGAGGCCCTGTCTCAAAGAAATATGTGATAGGGGAAGACACCTGACATCCTGCTCTGGTCTCCGCATGTGCACATACAGACACATGCTCCTGCATACATGTGCATGCAGCCCTTACGCACACACACACACACACACACACACACATATAGCAGGTCACTCTCGGGGGGATCTGGTTTGTGTGAGCATGAGACCAACAGACACATGTAGGAAGAAGTTGAATTCAAATTTAGAGGACCTGAAAGAATCAACAAAATGAACTTAAGTTTTGAAAATCACCCTTATGAGCTGGCATCATATCTATATCTATATGTATATGTATCTACATCTATATCTACATCTACATCTATATCTATATTTAGTGGATGTGTGCATGTATGCCTGCCTAGCTGTCTATGACTTGCCTACTTCTCTGTGATGAAACACTATGACCAAAATCAACTTGGGGAGGAAAGGGTTTATTTGGCTTTTTCTACCACATCCTAGTGAATCATTGAAGGGAGTCAGGACAGGAACACAAACAGGGCAGGAGCCTGGAGGCAGGAGCTGATACAGAGGCCATGGAGGGATGCTGCTTTCTAGCTTGCTCCTCATGGCTCACACAGCATTTCTTATAGAACCCGGGACCACCAGTTCAGGGATGGCATCACTCACAAAGGACTGGGCCCTCCTGCATTAACCAGTAACTAAGAAAATGCTGTACAGGTTTACCCACAGCCCAACCTATAGAGGCATTTTCTCAATTGACGATCCCTTCTCTCTGATGACCCTAGCTTGTACCAAGTTGACAAAGAACTACCCAGCGCACTACCTATTAGGAGAGAAGTATTCATCCATTTCCTGTGGTGTAAATGAATTTATCCTCTTGTCTGGATTAAGTTAGTACTACTTTCCTGCTTGTCTCCCAGTCAACAGTATTTTATTATTATAAACAGCTTGTCATTTGTTATTAAAAATAGAGTTTAATAGATTCAGACTGTTTCTTGAGTGCTTCCTGAATGCAGGCACTGTTCTAGGCATGGAGAGGGAAACCTACACGAAGCTGCTGCTTTTCTAGAGCTTTCTTTCCAGTGAGGGGGGCAGATCATAAACTTTGAGCACATGTCTCTGTGACAGGTGGTGATGTGCTGGGATCACAGTCCAACAGAGATGAGGGGGAGAAGACTGGCCTGGGCGGTGGGCTGCTGTTTTGTTATTCAGGTGTTTTTGGAAGGCTTTTCCTCATTAGCAACTTGTGAAGGACATGAGCCAAGCAGAGATCTAGGGGGACTGACATTCTAGGCACTGAATGTCACTGTGGAACAAAGACCGTCGGGAAGATGCTTGTGAGATATTACTGGGGAAGACCAGGTAAGCCCAATGAGGCTGTAGGAGGGAGGAGGGATGGAGAGGAGGACTCAGGAGCCAGGGAATCTGACCGTGACAGTGATTATTGGGGAGACAGTAAGAGTGGAGGGGGGTGAGCAGTGTTCCACTTCTACATAGGTTGTGAAGGAAGAGCTGGCAGCATTACACTGGTGTTTGGGGGTGGAATACAAGGGCAGAAGTCAAGGATGACTAGAGTATTCAGTCTGAGCAGTTGGCAGGTAGTTTTCAAATACTGTGAAGGAGGCATTGAACATGCTGCATATGAGATCCATAGACAGCTAGGTGGCATAGCCTCCACAGTGTACAGTAGTAATGTCTGGAATTCAGGGAACCAGTTGGAGTTGCATAGATGAAGTTGGGAGTATTAACACTGAGATTTAAAATAATAGGATGTGCTGACTAGTTTTATGCCAACATGATAAACGCTATCATCGTCAGAAAAGAGGAAGACCCAATGGAGAAAATACATCTGTAAGAGCGGGCTACAGCCAAGCCTGTAGAGCAATTTCTTGGTGATTGATGTGGGAGGACCCAGACCTTTTGGATTGGCGGTCCTGGGTTCTATATGGAAGAAGGCTGAGCAAACCACAAGAACAAGCCAGTAAGCAACTCTCTTCCATGGCCTCTGCATCAGCTCCTGCCTTCAGATTCCTGCCCTGCTTGAGTTCCTGCCTTGACCTCCTTTATTAATCAACAGTGATGAGGAAATTAAGCCAAATAAACCCCTTCTTCCCCCAATAGATTTTGGTCATGGTATTTCGTCACAGCAGTAGGAACTAAAACCACAGCGAAGACATAGGATTAGTTGATGTTGACTTGAAATAATCTGGGAACCAAAGCAGACTTTGAAAAACAGAAGCTGAGAGAAATGAATTTAGCATCATTCAAATGTACAGTCCAGGAAGAAAAGATGAAAAACATGTGTATGGATTGCAAAACAAGAGTTTTCAATGGCCATGTCCTTCAAGAAAACAAACAACAATGAAAAATTCAGAAGCCATTTTTTACAGGAACATCCCAAACTTCATTTTCATCCAGTAACTTTCATAAGATGAATGTGTAGGTGAATCATTTCCCGGTGGATTCTGACTTCAAATTTTGTATTCTCAGAGTTAATTTGCAGCTTTCCACCTTCAACTGGGAATTTAAAAGTGTAATTAAAAGAGAAAATGCTTTCAGGGTTTATAATTAAAATAGGTGCCAATGTTATTAGGCTGTAGGCCAGTTATTTAAAGAAGGGTTTAATGAATTTAGTTTCACTTGCAAAGGAAGAAGCTGAAAAAGAGTTATAGATTACCATTCAACTCTTCACAGTACTTCAAAAAGTTCTATATTGTACCATATATTTGTATCAAGAGTTCCCTCTTGTCACTACATATAACATCCTATTATGGAGTCCCTTCATTTATATCAAGGAAGGGTCCCTTTTTTGAGTCATTTGTTTTTCAGTATCTCATAGATAATAAGAGTACCTTCAGAAAGGGAATTCTGTAGTACCGGTGCTGACTTACAATGTTAAGGTATTTTGACTTGGGCATCTAGTGAGAAGGATTGGGGAGTGAGCAGTGTATTTGGGAGGAGATTCCAGAATGTATTCGGAGTGAGAAGGAACAGTCCACAGCAACAGGAGTGAACCAGTTCAAGAGCATTAGTGAAAATGTCATTTCTCTGGGTTTCTCGGACTGGGTGGAACATTAATGCCCTGAGTTACTAGGCTCCCCTGAATGTTCTTTGGACCACAGAATGTCCTCAGGCAGAGATACAGGATCTTGAGCTAGGAGACCACCTGCATATAAGTGTGGTGATATTGTGTTCCCGAAAATATTGTGCACCCTAATAAACTTATCTGGGGTCAGAGAACAGAACAGCCCCTAGATAGACATAGAGGCCAGAAAATGGTGACACACATACCTTTAATCCTAGCATTCCAGAGGCAGAGATCCATTCGGATCTCTGTGAGTTCAAAGCCACACTGGAAACATGCAGGCATGGTGACAAGAGCCTTTAATCCCAGGAAATGATGGCAGGGAACAGAAAGGTATATAAGGTGTGAGGACCAGGAACCAGAGCCTGGTTAAGCTTTTAGACTTTTAGCAGCAGTTCAGCTGAGATTCATTGGAGTGAGGACTCAGAGGCTTCTAGTTTGTGGAAACAGGATCAGCTGAGGAATTGGCAAGGCGAGGTAGCTGTGGCCTGTTCTGTCTCTCTGATCTTTAAGCATTCACCCCAGTACCTGGCTCCAGGTTTGTTTTTATTAATAAGACCTCTTAAGATTTATGCTACATATAAGTGACTTGTCTGTCCCTGGAAGCTGTTGCATACTTCCTGGAGACCGAGGAGATAGGAAAGCTGAATCAGTTTTGTCTCCTATGAAGGTACATGTTTTCAAAAGGATTGCCAGGGTGAAAAGGGATGCATTCTGTTCCATGATACTACATTTTCCTGCAGGAACAAATATTTCTTTCCCCCGAGCCAGAACAATTAGAGCCGACCATGAATACTCAATTCGCATACAAAAAGGAAAAGAAGCACAGTCATTTGAAATAACTACTCAATTTCCCCTCAAAATGACACAGTTTTAAAAGTGAGACTATCACTTGATGCTGCCGGAAGTGCAGTCACGTGGTGTGGATGGGAGGGGTGGGAAGCACGGTCACGTGGTGTGGATGGGAGGGGTGGGAAGCACAGTCACGTGGTGTGGATGGGCGTGGGAGCTGATCCAGCCCCTTTCCATTTCCTTGAGATATTCTTGTCTTCTGACCCAGAACTCCTTCTAAGATTCAATCCAAAGGCAATATTCAAAATGCTCCCCGATATTATTTTACCTGATGATGTAATGATGTAACCATGGGGACTGGCCCCACTACACAACTCAAAACAGCGAAGAAATTCAGTTCTTATGCTATATTTATTGGTACCTTCTAGACTGAGGTTTGCAAGTCACCCAATTTTGTAGGAATAAAATTAGATAATTGTTAGTGAAAATGGAATATGAATGAGTATATAATTTAAAAAATAATCAGTAAGAAAAGGACAGGAAAGACATCAGAATACTAATATTTACTGCCTAAAAGAAGTTGACTTATATACAATTTTTAGGGTTTTTTTTATACTAATATTTCTGACTAGATCATGTATTACTTTGACAACAAAATGGCGCTTAAATGACTTTAGGATACAGTAATATTTCCATTTAAAAGAATGCTCAAATGAATATGGATTCTACTGTTAATATTTTATATTTTTGACAGATAACTCAATCATTTGACTCTGGAAAACCTCTTTTCAATAAAGACAACATACAGGTAATGACAATATTTAGTGTGCAAATGTTCCAAGTCATTTCACCCTCTTTGGCAGGTACAGTATTTGATTTTGAAATCCTGCTCTATATGTACTCTTCTACATGTATTCTTCTCTTTCTTCCTCCCCAGTTCTATTGTTGACAAGGTCTCATGTAGCCCAAGCTGCCCTTAAACTCACTGTGTAGCCAAGGATATCCTTGACCTCCCAATCTTCCTCTCTCTCTCTCTCTCAATGTCTGCTAATAGGGTTTTGATCACAAAATTCTGAAGCTGAAGTTAGAATTGTGTCAAACTGACTTGATGTCTGGGCTAATAACTAGCAGTGATTGCTCTGGCTTCTAGAACCAGATGTGTTCAGTTGGCTGGTCCAGCCACGTGTCCCCGGCTTTCCTATTCAAATGTCTTGGTTACCTAAAAGGCAACAACAGACTCCCATGGTAACTAAAGGACTTCTTCCTATTTGGAGCAGTCCACGTGTTCAATATGGCTGCTACTTGTATCCTTTCTTCTCAGTTCTGGGACTACCTACCAATTGCAGGGTGTACCATTACGTAATATTTTCACACGTAGCTCCTCTGATTTCCCCAACAGCTTTTGCAAAATGAGGATGAGATTGTCTATTAACACCTGTCAACCATCAAAAAATTGGTATTTAAGCATTTGATTTCCTAGTGGTATTTAAATATTTTTAAAAACAACTTAAAAAAAACCCAATAATGTTATTAGCATTTTAAAGTGCTTACGTGGAAGCCTTCTAGGATGACCTTTGTCACAATGGTTAGGGGAGGTGCTGTGGACAGAGAAGATATGAGTTCAGTAATCTAGGAGCAGTTAATGTGGACAGATAGATCTACATGGGATTTATTGATTGATTAACTGATGGTAGCAAACAGCATTCTGTCTTTAATTAAGCTGTGGTGATTAATGTTCCTTGTCAACATGACTGGATTTAGAATCCCCATGGAAACAGATTTCTGGGTGTGTCTAAGAGGACATTTCCAGAAAGGCTTAACTAAAGAGAAAGGATCCACTCTAAAAGTGATCAACAATATCCCATGGTCCCAGCTCCTGGGCTGAATGCAAGAGAACAAGTATTTAAATAAATGCCTAGCGTCAGTGCTTATCACTCTGCTTCTTCGAGGTAGATGTACTGTGACCAGCCATCCTCTGCTGCCATTCCCTCCTTGAGATGATGGACTGGACCCTCCAACTGGCCCAAACAAACCCTTATTTTCTTAATTTGCTTTGCAAGGTATCTTGTCAGAGCCATGAGAAAAGTAGCTAAAACAAAAAACATTCCCCAAAGTGGTCGTTGCTAATACAGAAATGTTGGTCCCCAAAGTGGAGTTGTTGCTGATAAAGCCTGATCATGTAGAGCTTAGGCTGTTAGAAGCTGTTTGCCGGACCAACATAGGAGAGCTTGAAGTTGCAGGCTAGAGAAGCCCTAGAAGGTTATGTATAGAGCTTAGTGGTCCATTCTAGTGGGAGTTTGGAAAACCAGAATGCCAAGAAATTGTGGATGATGGACGTCTGGCTCATGACATTTCAGAGGGTACCATGGACTCTATTGTGAATTAGATTAGAAGCCATTCATGTTGCATTTTGGCAAAGAATCTGGTTGTGTTCTGCCCGTGCCCTAACAACTTCATTGAGCTAGATTCAAAAGCAGCGAAAGATTTTATTTGGCAGAGGACATTTCAAGACAGGGTGGCTTTGTGTTGTGGCATGGGGTAATGCTGACTGCTTTCACTTAGATTTACAGAGAGACGGGGCAGCAAATGGTACAGAATGATGTGAAAAATGTCAAGTTTTTCACAGAATGGAGTGTGTGAGCATTTAAAGTTGTTCACACGATTATTGTAGAGGAAGCAGCAGCGTCATTGGTAAAGAGATTAGCACACTAAAGGGATACCCAGTGCTATACAATGGGAAGTCAGAAAAGTGCCCTGCAGGCAAGACTCTACCAGCCAAAGGTGAGATGGAAAGTTGTGAGGGAGAGAGCTTAACTCCTATTGCTACCAAGAAGCTGCCAGCTTCGCACTATCCACCTAGAAGAGGGTTTCCTCAGCCTCCAGTCCATATAGTACTGGCTTTGTATAAAAAAGGAAAGCAAGTTGAACACCAGCATTCAACTCTCATTTTCCTGGTTGTGGATGTAGTGTGTCCACATTCCTCCATGTTCCTGATGCAGTGGTTTCCCTATTGTGGGGTAGAATAACCCTTCTTTTCTGAAGCTGGTTTTTCAAGCATTTTTGTCCTAGCATCGAAAGTAGCTAATACATAAGGTATTTATTTTAAGTAACTCAAAAACCATATCCTCAAAACTGCTTTATTTTTGTTTTCTTTAATTTTGATAAAGCATAGAGCCTTTCTTTGTTAAATGTAATCTTACTACTTTTCTATTATTGTGCATTTTGTATCATAAAGTCCACTTTGAATTATGTTTCATATCATTCAATATTTTTTTCTAAGATTTTATTTTAATTCATAAGCAAGCTGCCTGAAATGAAAGGACTGGTATTAGGAAGATAAAAATTCATATTCATGTTTAGGTGTTCCAAAACCTTGGGGAGTTTAGGAATATTTCTTTCTTTCCAGTCACAAATGCCAGGTCAGCCTAAAAACACATTTCTTATGGAGCAGTGTTTGGTCTGAAAAGAATGTCTGTCTGATCATTTCTTTTGACTCAAAAAGAGACTGACAGCATAATGGAAACCCAATTTCTATTAGCTAATTAATTAAAACAGTACTGTTGGCCTGCTTAAGACTCTTCAGATTACACTTTGCGTTCTCTGCATAGAGGGAGAGAAAGGAGTGTTAAGTAGCATTACTAATTAATCTTCCTTTGATCCTCAAGTGTTTGTGTGTAATTGTCAAGGCTCATTAAATCAGTTTGCTGAGGAGGGAAGAGAAGAGAAATGTCCTCCCTCTCCTCATCCCCAGCCAGTCTGTAGTTTCTTCTCTGGATAGGGCGGGCTAATGATTTTCCTGGTGCCATGGTGGGTCTGCCCCTCTGGCCCAGTGGGTGTTCCACATCTGCTCTTCCACACACATTGGTTTCAATCCATAGAATAGATTAAGAGAGGAGGAGCAGAGACCAAAGCACCTAATCTGCCCACACCTGTCACGGTTGCTTCAAATTCTCCCAAATGATGGAATTATTTTCTTGTTTATATAAGGCAAGTAGTTTCTCTCTTCTCTATAATAGATAGCCCCAGAATCTTCTTTCTGTATCAGTTCAAACATGATTAATAGTCTGTTGCATCCAAGGCACCATTTGTTCTATGGCTGGCAACCATAGCCAGTGAGCGTCACAGGCCAACACCAAGTGCTTACAGAGCTTACACTTTAATGGGCAGGACTAGTGAAAATAAATACCATAAACACAAAGAAGTGGCTCACGTTGTATATTGGAAAAGACCCAGCAATGGGTGTGCAAAAGGAATTAGGAACATTGTGGTAAGTGGGGGTAAAATCAAATGCAGTGAGCAAGTTCATCTTCTCTTAAAACTAGATGGGGCTCATGCAATTTCAAGAAAGAATCCTCTAGAAAGAGGGAACAAGTGCAGGGGTCTTGAAGTGAACTTGCTTGGGTTGGTAATAGCCATCCTGGCTAGTGTGGCTGGAGTTGCATGGATGGTGGAGGAGCAGTAATACATAAGGTCAGAGAGGTCAAGCTGAGAAGTCTTGTAGGGACATTGCAACATGGACTCTTAGCTGAGCAAAACGGGGAGCCATTGGAGAGCTTTGAGCAAAAGTGGGGTCCGATCCACTTAGGTTTTCCTTTTCCTTTTCATGCTTTACATTTTGTTATTTATTTGGGTAAGTGGGGCACGTGCCATGGCATGCCTGTGGAGCTCAGGAGACAACCTCTGGGAATTGGTTTTCTTTTGCTATGTAGGGTCCTTGGGATTGGTGGCCAGCACCTTTACCCACAGAACCACCTCACTGGCCTCCAGTTTTAAAAAAGATCTCTTTAATCTCTTGAGCCCACCACGTGCCAGGTATTATTTTGGTTGTCTGTCAACTGAACATGAGTCAGTAAACAACACAGACACATTTTCAGCCCCCGGTAGATGGGGAGAGGGAATGGGGTGGTCAGAATTTAGAAGAGAGGAGGGTGGGGAATGACTAGGTGGGGAGACAGGCGGTCTCTAGGATGATGGCTGTTGATGGTCGTTAATGGAGGACCACTTGCACTGCCGTGCGATTTTCCACTGCCCACCCCTGCAGGCCATCCAATGAACTTTAGAGTCTTGGCTGCAGAGGAAGCCAGTATGAGATGGAGAGAGAGGCTGGGGAAGGGCATGATTGAGCATGGATGCTGAGTCGGGTAGGGAGACTGTTTTCCTGTTCTTGTCCGGTCTGTACTCACGGTAACTGGGAACAGCCTATAGGTGTGTGACTGTCGAGCCTCTGCGGTCTCCCCGAGCTGGTAAGGAATCTGTTCCCTCACTCTGACCCCAGGTTTGGTTGCTCATTATGTGGCAGGGCAGGATGTGTGTGTGTGTGTGTGTGTGTGTGTGTGTGTGTGTGTGTGTGTGTGTGTGTGTTGAGGAGCTGGAGTGTTTCTGCCATTTACGGAACTGTCGTGTCTGATGCTTCATCCGACACCTGATCGGAAAAATGAAATGGGACCAAAACTACCATGTGAGAAGATATTTAACCAGCTTCTCCCCTTCCCCGTCTCCTTTGTAGGCGCTTGAAGACTTAATGAACAGAGGCTTGCCTCTCATTCTCGTTACTCTTGGCCATCAGCATCTCTTAAATAAATTTAATTTTGTCAAGGCGTACTTCTTCTTAAGTTTGGCTGCAACGATAAACTGTATCCCAGATAATTCACCAAGAACACTGTACCACGCCATTGTTGAGAAGAGCAAACCCAACCTCCCAAACCTGAAAGGTGAGCTTTGGTTTCCACTCCTGCTTTTTCCTTGTTTCCTCAACCACTAACCACCTGCTCCCAATAATCCATATAAATATGTATGAGCATGTATTTTCCCCCCTCAAGTCCTGTGGCACATATATGTTTATGTCTTGGTGCAAGTGCACACATATTCATCTGTCCATCCATGCATAGCTATATAAATATGATGAATGCACAAAATAGAACTTTTCACTGTTGTACAGAATAGAATGCTTCCATTTTTTTCAATCTTGCATTTCTTATGATAAAACAAAATGCAGAGTTGGAGAGATGGCCTAGCAGTTAAGGGTACTTGATACTCTTTTAGAGGATCCAGGTTGGGTTCCCAGAACCCACTTTGGGCCCTCACAACCTCTTATAACTCCAGTTTGGGGACTCTGATGGCAATGTCTGGATCCTGCAGATACTTGCACACACATAATTAACATATAGACATGCAGTGATAATGTAAATAAATACACCTTTTAAAAGGTTTCACTGAAGCCATGCTAGAACAACAATCTTGTTTTGACTTACTACATCTGTGTATTATTCTGTGTTATGGACATCCCCGAAGCAGTGCCCTGTTGAAATTCATGCATGGTCTCCAAGGAGCTATCTCACAGTGATCCCGATCCATCTGACAGTGTATCTTCCTATGATGGATACCGATGGGTGGGTCTTGTGGGCTATCAAGTATATGTGTTTTTGAAATACACTACCTTAAAATGTATATCTCTGTGTTTTTATTATAACTGGAGATTTTAAGATCATGTTTATCTTTAAAAAAAAAAATAGAAAACCCCCAAATCAATTTATAGGTTCATTGACATTTGGTTTCTTCCATCTCTCTCTCTCTCTCTCTCTCTCTCTCTCTCTCTCTCTCTCTCTCTCTCTCTCATTTTTTTCTATACTGTCCATCCCTTTACCTTCTGTCACACTCGGCTTCAGTCTGTTCTTTTCTCTACATCATTGAAGGGTAAAGTTAGGTTCTCTTCCTTTTTTCCCAGTATAGATATTTATCACTGCAAAATCCTTTGTGTAGATTCCTTTTGCTACATCCTGTAAATCGGAGTTATATATTTCTAATTTGTCTCAAAATAGCATTTTAGTTTGACTTCTAATTGGGCCCATTGATTGTTCAGAGCCTGGCATTAAATTCCCACGGACTTGTCAAATCTCCACAATGTCTCTTGCTTATTAATTTCACTTCATACTGTTTACCACTCTAGTTGGCACTGTGAACCTGTGAGAGAGGAGCCTAAACATTAACAAAAACATGCAAGAACCAAGTTTATTCGGAGTATCAGACAATGTATACTCTGAGGGTAAAGAATCACATGAGTAAAGTGTCCGATCATGCAACCAAGCTGCATGTGGCAGGCAAGCCAAATGGGACAAAACCATGTTTCTCTATAGAGCCATGTAAATAAGTGACAATAGCCAGTTGTAATGAGTAATCTAAAGCAAACTCACCTCATCCGCTACACCTGGGAGGGGCACGACAGCACATTCCAAGAACAACTTCATGTTTTCGAAGAGGTTGAACCACAAGAGCCTTGTCTTGTTTTCTTGTGGTTTTCTCACAAGCGCTCTGAAGTCTCCCCACAAAGCTCCATTCTTGGACCATGCTCCAACACACACTATTGCAACTGAGAAATATCATTGATGTTGCTGGAGACCTCTTAAGTTTCATCTGGCTTGTTCTGTGGCCTAAGATCCATTGTGGTGAATATTTTTGGTGCACTTGGAGAGAATGTGTATTCAGATTCTGTTGAATGGTGTGGTCTGTAAATGTCTGTTAAAACCATTCGGTTTGCAGTTGCTGTTCCAGTCCTCTGTTCCCTGCTGACTGTCAGCCTAGACAATCTGTCCATTTTGGGAAGCAGGGTGTTGAGGTCTCCTGCTATTTCTTTATTGCTGTGTCTCCCTTTGATGCTGCTTGTTATTGCTGTGTATATCTTGGTGCTCCAAATTAAAATACACATATATTTACATTTGCTGCATGTTCGTCGTGTATTAAGCCTGTGGTTTGAACGAAAATGGCCCCCAAAGGGAGTGGCACTAATAGAAGGTGTGGCCTTGGAGTGGGTGTGGTCTTGTTGGGAGAAGTATGCCACTGTGGAGGCAGGCTTTGAGGTCTCATCTTTGCTCACGATACTGCCCAGTGACTCAGACTACTTCCTGAGGTGGATTGGGGTAGCAGCTCCTTCTCCAGCATCATGTCGGCCTACATGCCACCATGCTCCCCACCGTGATGATAATGGACTAAATCCTGAAACTGTACGCCTCCACCTCAATGAAATGTTTTCCTTTGTAAGAGTTGCTGTGGTCATGGTGTCACAGCAATAGAAACCCTAACTAAGACAGAGTCCTTTATCATTTTATGACGTCTATGTCTGTGACCATTTCTGAATGTCTCTTTTGTTAACTATAAGTTTAGGCCAATCCTTTGATTGCCATTTGTGTGGAATACCTTTTTCCATTCCTTCAGGTTCGGGCTATGTGCATTTTCAAACTCAGCAATATAATTTGAAATTATTACTTTATATAATTTGACAACTTTTAAAGAAGCTGTAATAAGAAAGCAGAGCAAATGCATGCTTACAACTTCAGCTCTGGTAGTCCCCTTTATCACTTGGGTCCTTGTAATCTGTCCCTTATTCATGGCATCTGGGAGAATTTCCTTAGTCCAGTATAGCTGTCACTCACTTCATTGGTGCTGTTATTTGTAAACATATCACATGCCTCTTGCATTATTGATCCAGTGTTTGGTCCACAGGATTTTGTACAGTTGCTGTTTGGTGAAACGCAGAGAAGAAAGGGGAAGTGCACACACAGCATCTTTCATAACACAATCAGCCACACTGCTGCCCCCGACTTTTCATATGGATTTGGGTCATCCATCATCCAGGGTCGCTGGCTGTTAGCCCTCCACATCTCTTTTCTACTTATATTTGTGGTGTGTCTGAGAGCAAACATTTTCTCAGTCTCTCTTTAACTTAAGAGATTTCTTGGCCTTCATTTCTGAAAGATCACTTTTGGTTTTGGGAGTCTTGGTTGACAAACTGTTAGTCACTCTGAAGGTGTTACAGCATGTTCTGTCTTACATTGTTTCTAATGAGAAGCTGGGAATTAATCTTGATAAATCATTTTCTTCTCACTGCTTTCACAATTTTCTTCTTACTGATTTTCAACATACTTCCTCTCATATTACTAGCATATTCTATTTATGGGTCTTTTTTTTGTTTTTGTTTTCAAGACAGGGTTTCTCTGTGTAGTTTTTGTGCCTGTCCTAGATCTCATTCTGTAGCCCAGGCTGGCCTCAAACTCACAGAGATCCTTCTGGCTCTGTCTCCCAAGTGCTGGGATTAAAGGCATGTGCCACCATGCCTGGCTATGGGTCTCTTTATAGTTCTTTTACTGGGAGTTGGTTGATCAACCTGGATGTGTTGAATGTTTCCTAATAAAGTTCAAGAATATTTCTGTGTGTGTATACATGTGTATGTGGGCACACATGTACATGTGTGCATATATACAGGCCAGAGGAAGATGTTTCATATCTTCCTGTATCATTTTTCACTTTATTTGCTGAGACAGGATGTCTTATCACATGTGAAACTTGTTGATTAAATGAGGCTGACTGGTTACAGAGCTCCCAGGATCTACCTGTCTCTGTGTCCACACTGGGGTTACAGGCACACACAACTATGCCCAGATTCTACTTTAGGACTAGAGATTTGAACTCAAGTCCTAGTGCTTTCACTGAAAGTGCTTTTATTTGCTGAGTCATCTTTCCAGTCCAATTTGGAAGACTTTTAAACTATTCTTTTTTTTTTTTTTTTAAATTTAAGTATGTGTGTGTGTACCAGAAAGTGGCATAATGTCTTCCTCTACTGATCCTTGTTTTGTTACCTTGAGAAGTGTCTTTCACTCTTTTGGTGCTTGCCTGGCCAGTGAGCTCCTGGATCTACCTGTCTCTGCTTCTCTAATGCTGGGTCCTTGGGCATGAGCATCCACACCAGGGTTTTTCATGGCTCCTGTGGAGGTCAGAAGACAACTTTGTGTAGCCGGTTCTCTCCTTCCACCTTTCCATAGATTCCTAGGATTCCAGCACACTTGGTAAGGAGCTTCTACCCTTTAAGCTATCTGGTCAACCCCAGCTATTACTTCTTTGCTTATTTCTTCTGCCTTTCCTTCTCTCCCCTTTCTCTGTTACTCCTATCATGAATGTGTAGTAAGCTTAATGAAAACTCAGACTTCATTGGTACTGTGTGTTTTTCTTCATGCTTTTTTTCTCTGATTTATCAATTTTTTTCTTTTACTAGTCCCAGATTTAATGTGGAGCCCCTGTTGTCAGTGTTTTATTTTACTTATTGTATATTTTAGCTCTGTAATTTCAAGGAGTTATGTTTTGCAATTTATCCACCAATGCTTTTGATTTGATCAAACATTGTCACCAAGCCTTTCTTTATATCATCAATTATGGTTTGCTCTAGTTCTTCTAGAACTACTTGTGAGTAGCCTGCTGGATTCATGGTGTGGTTTGGGTATTTAGTGTCTCATCCTATGTCTTGAAAGCTTGGTCCCTTGCTGGTGGCTCCAGTCATGGAGAAGGGATTGAATTATGAGAATCCTAACTTTATCAGTAGATAATTCACTGATACATCCAGAGTTGAATGGGATATTAGGAGGTGGAGCTCAGTTGGAAGAAGTGGTCCATTGAGGGCATGCCTTGGAAGGGAATCTCCTCTTATTCCATTTCTTTTCCCCAGCCCACACCACCACCCTAGGGAGGCAGTGTCGTCTAGACTTTCTTTTACTCTCCTGGATCCTACCCAGCTGTTAATCTCTGTGAATTGCTGGCTGATTACATTATTATTTGGACAACTTCTTGGGGGCGTAATTTGCCCTTCTTGTCATATAGTCAAGGGCTAATTCTGAAGTCAGTGCTCAGAACTTATTCTGAGCTATGGAGGACCCTGGATTTCTCTCCCTCCAGTACTTTCCCACAATGCAACCAATGCACAATTTAGCCCATGTATCTGATTGAATCCATCAACGTTTTCTAGACCTTTCTCTGTAACCACTGGCATTCTTGAGCATGTCATTAGAGTTGAACTTCTCTAAGCTCAGCTACAGCTGAAATTGTTAAGTTCATTTGCCCATTTGCTATATGCCTTAGCACACTTTCCCAGAGACTATAAGACATTTTAAAAACAATTTCCCCATGGAGCAGGTTCTGAAAGCTCCTTGAATTCTCATACTAGAAGTTGATCTCTCTAGTCTCTTTTTTCTGAGAAAAAAGCCTAAATCTATCCTTTTTACTTAGCTGACCCCTAAGCCTCCTGTTTTATGAGAAGCAAGGATTGCGATGGAAGAAGTCAGTGCCAAGTCCCATTTGATTCTAAAATCATTCTTTCCATTTGTCAAATTTGTAGGTAGATAATGTTTCTGTAGCAATGTATAGTGACTTGTGATTCTGCATTTGGTTGAATGTCACAAGCAAAGACTTTTATCTAAATCCTGTTTCAAAATAAGGGCAGACTTTAGGTTGGAGATCAGGTATTTGGGAGCTACTTAACTACATTGCTTGAATAGACTTGCTGTTCCAGATGGTCCCACTCTCTGCTCTTACAGCAAGGGCTTCTACATATCAATAAGAATCAGTGCTCCTGCCATGGTTTGAATAGGAATGGTCCCCATAGACTATGTGTTTGAATGCTTGGTCCATAGGAGTGGTGTGGCCTTGTTGGAGTAGGTATTGCCTTGTTGGAGGAAGTGTATCATTGTGGATGCAGGCTTTCACATTTTATGTGCTCCAGCCACACCCAGTGCAGCAGTCTCCTTCAGCTGCCTGTGGATCTAGATGTAGATCTCTTAGCTCCTTCTCCAGTACCATGTTTACCTGCATGCCACCATGCTCCCCACCATGTTGACAATGGACTAAACCTCTAAAAATGTAAGCCAGCCCTAATGAAATGTTTTCCTTTATAAGATTTGCTGTGGTCATGGTGTCTCTTCACAGCTATAAAACCCTAATTAAGACAGCTTCCAAGGATTTTTTTGTTGTTGTTTATTTGAAGTGTTAGAAATTGATGAAAGACCGGGAGAAGAACCACAATTTTATATTGGAAATTAATAACCCGAGTCACATCATTCAATATGCAAAGGATCTTTTAGTGCTGTCTGATTTGTTGCAAGAATAAGCATCAGCATTCTAAGGTATATTTAGGGAATGCCAATACACATATGAGTTTCTAATGTTCATTGTTGATTTTGTTTAATTATATTTATTTATGTATTTCATGAATGATAGATTTTTTAACAAATATAAGTACTATTTAAACTAAATATTAATCCTTGATATTTCTAAAAAATTTTATGTCTTTAGATTTTTTCCCAAAAGATAATGAAAACTCACACTGTCAACTTTTGAAATTTAGAGATGAGTACACTCTTAGCATGATAAAGGTAAGCCTGAATATTTCATTTTTTTCTTCAAATCATGGTAAATTGTTTATCAAAAATGCTCACTATACAATAGGTATTTTGCATGGTGTTTTAATTCTCATATTTCTATGATATAGGTATTAATCATTTTTTTTACTACACTGTTTCATAAAAAACAAAACAAAACATAAAACAAACTAAGGTTGCCAGGCTTTTAATCCCAGCACTTGAGAAGCAGAGGCAGGTGGATCTCTATAAATTTGAGGCCAGCCTGGTTTACAGAGAGAGTTCCAGGACAGCCAGGACTACACAGACAGAGACCTGTAGATATAACCAACCGTCTTATTAAATAAGAAACACAGAAACAATGTAAAAGAGAAAGCCGAGAGGTCAGAGCTCAGAGCTAAAATCTCACCCTGCCTCCTGCGGTCCCAGCTTCCCGAAAAGAGAGCTATTTCCTGTGTGTAAGTCAATTTTCCAGTCATTCTGCCTTCTCATTGGTTATAAACCCAAACACGTGACTGCCTCGTCACTGTCTGAATGTACAGCCCCCTAGGTCTTAAAGGCATATGTCTCCAATGCTGGCTGTATCCCTGAACACACAGAGATCTATGGGATTAAAGGCATGTGCCACCACTGCCACACTCTGTCTATGGCTCTAATAGCTCTGACCCCCGGGCAACTTTATTTATTAACATACAATCAAAATCACATTTCAGTACAATTAGAATACCACCACAGAAACCCTGTCTTGAAAAATAAAAACAAGAACAACAACAATACACACACACACAAACACATACAATAAAACAAAAAAACCAAAAAATCCCTAAGGTTTAGACAATATATGGAATTTACTAATGTCATTCAGATAATAAAATATAGATCTGGGAATAGGATTTATTATTATTTTTTTACTTATTTAAAAGCTCCATGGTTTTACCCATTACACTAAATTACTTATAATAGTCTTTGCTTTGTAAATGCAAATTTTTAGATATCTATTTCTTTTCTAATTTATTTTTATTTTTTGAGACTATAATATAATTACATCATTTCCCCCTTCCCTCTATTCCTTTCAAACCCTCTCATACACAGACCCACTTTGCTCCCTTTCAAATTCATGACCTCTTTTCCTTTAATTGTTGTTACATATATGTGTATATAAACATATATTCCTAAATCCATAAATACGACATGATCAGTCTGTGTGATGTTACTTGTATGTTATGGTTTCAGAGTTAATCTTTAGCATCAGGTAATTCATTCGTGTGCTCTGCCCCAAGGATGACTAATTCTCCCCCACTCAGCATTCCACAGTTGCCTGTAGTTCCTTGTGTAGAGATGAAGCCTCATGAGCTTTTCCCCTCCCACTAGCACAGCTAATGATGTCTTCCTTCAGGTCCTCAGGCTTCCATGCTGATGAGATTTCATGCATGCAGCTTCTCTCGTATTTCTAGAAGACACACTCTCACAGTACCTTTCCTGGCCCTCTGGCTCTTAAGATCTTGCTCCTTCTTCATGTCCCCTGGGTTTTGAATGCAAGAGCTGTGTTTTAAGTGTTTCATTTGGGATGGGGCTCAAAAGGTGGACAACTCTGCATTTTGATTGGGTTGTGATTTTCTGCAATGGTCACTGTCTATCACAAGGAGAAGTTTTCTTGATAAGGAGTGAGGACTATACTCATCTGTGGGCATATGGACAACTGTTTAGAATGTAGTTAAGGATTATTGTCCTGGTTTAGTATAGCAGCAGTTGCAGGGTCTCTTCCAAGATCCATCAGTTCACTAGCCCTGGGTAGGTTGCTAGGTTTCCAGCACCACATGTGATTTTCATCTTGATGAGCCTGTCTTAAGCTCAATTAAAGTACTGTTGGTTACTACCTAGGTATGTGTACCACTACTGTGCCTTTAGGGAAATCCTGCCATAATGGTTGTTGTTGTGGTTCATAGACATCATAGTTGGGTAGGTCATTGGTTATATCCTTCTCTTCGAAGCTTGCATGGTACCCTTTTATAGTACTGTGAGAGCTAGTTCTCCAGGAGGAGGCTTTTAGATCCAGCCCACTGTCAAAAGTACATGTTGAGACCAGTTGTTTGAAAGACTGTCTTCTGCCACATTGATTCTGTTTACAATTGATTGTATATCATAAAATATCATTACCTCCATATTACTAATTAAGTAATCAGAATTTAACTTGGAATACAGTCTGCCTTCATTATGGATTCTGTCTGCTAATTAGCCCATTTGCTAGCATTTACTTGTAACTTCAAAAAGCACATTCTTGACATCCATACTTTTATAATCATTTTGGACATGCTCAGTATGTCAAAAACATTTGATCATAAAAATATATATGCACCCAGTATGTATGTGACTGACCATGATGGAAGAGATTTTTCACTGATGCTTTGTTTTCTCCCTCTCTTAGACTGCCAGGTGGCCCTTCTGCTTCTCTGGTCTGTTAGTACAGGTTGAGTGACTCTTACCAGAATCTTCAAATTCTGTGGGATTTGGTAATATTTGGATAGATGTCACTGCTTGAGCATCCCTAATCTAAACATCTGAATGCTTCAGTATCTGTTGCTTTTTGGAATGCCATGTCAATGCTTAAAATATTTTAGCTTTATATTTTTGCATTAGTAATCCCCAAATATGTGCTATATCCCCTCACTGTGTTTCTGTTGTCAACGAGTTTTGTGATATATAATATTAGTCCCTCATGCAGAATATTATGATGATATGTAGGTGGATTTTTCTGTCCCACCTGTCAGCTCCCAAATAACTGACATGGAGACTTCTTATTAATTATAAATGAACGGTCAATAGCATAGGCTAGTTACTAGCTAACTCTTACATTTTAAATTAACCCGTATTTCTTATCTATCCTCTGCCACATGGTGGTACCTTCTTTCAACATAGCACGCTCATCTTGCTTCTCTCTGTATCTGCTCAAGACGCTCCAGACTCTGCCCCTCTTCTTCCAGCATCCTCTCAGCTTGGCTCTCCTGTCCATACTCTACCTGTCCAGCTATTGGCCACTCAGCTTTTTCATTAACCAATGAGAATAATACACATTTGCAGTGTACAAAGTTTGTCCCACAGCAATGGTGTCTCGTGTTTGTGATGTGCCTTAGAGAGAAAATAGATACACCATATAAATTTTATTCAGTCATGAGCTACAGCTCTTTTGTGTGTGAACTCAAGGTTAATGAAGAGTTGTCAAGAGTGAAGCTTTGTCTCTGAATTTGAGTGACCGTGTGGTGCTCTTTCTTTAGTCAATTTTACTGATGGAGGCTGAAGACAGGCTCAACTGCCTGGTGTCTGAGATGGAGCATCAATGTCACAAGCCCCTCTGTCAGTGCTCTGTTGGGGAGCTGGAGACCATGGTGGAGGCCAGACTTCAGCTGGCAGCAATTGCCCTACAGAGACACCGGGCAGCATATGGGTGAGTCTCCTGGAAGAAGAGGAATACCACCTCACCCCCTCGCCCTTTCATCCTCTCACCCCTCACCCCCTCCTCCTCTCATTCCTCATCCTCTCACTCCCTCACCCCCTTATCCCCTCATCCTCTCACTCCCTCATCCTCTCACCCCTCATCCTTTCACTCCTCCCTCCCTCATCCCCCACACTCCACTTACCCACTTAACTCCTCCCCTTCTTCACCCCCTCAACCCCTCTCCCCCTTCTTCCCTTTGTCCCCTCACCCCTCACTCTCCTTACCCACTTACCCCAAAAGTCCCAGTTCCCTGTCGTTTGGTGGCAGTGGGAAGTTGTTTATTCTCATTTGTTGAATATTCACATTTTATAAGTTTTGGAGAGTCCTAGATCTATAGGGGTGTACTTATTTTTAATTATTCACAGGGTCTTAAAATTAATTTTTACATAGAACACATCAGTTTTCCATAAAGAAATTCCTTTATTAAACATACTAGGTAGGATGTTTAATATCATATATAAAATGAACAAATTAATGGTGCTTGACTTTTGTTTATTTTTTAACAAGAAATTCAATTTTTATAGTTTTTTAAACACATAAAGGCTTTGGAGTATTGTTTTTTTCTTAAGCACCAAATAAAAATATGAAAAGAGGCTTAAGAGATTGTTCAGCAGTTAAGAATATTCTTCCAGAACATCCAGATGGGGTGACTACCTGTAATCCAGCTCTGGAGAATCCAGTGCCCTCTTCTGGCCTCTTCAGGCTTCTTCAGCCACTGCTGTACGTCACACACACACACACACACACACACACACACACACACACACACACAAAATTAAAAAGACAAAGAAGATCTGGGTTTTAAAAAGTAGCATCATCTGACCTGTTGAAGGCTGGACTGTGTGAGACCCTGTTGAGGGCTGGACTATGTGAGACCCTGTTGAGGGCTGGACTGTGTGAGACCCTGTTGAGGGCTGGACTGTGTGAGACCCTGTTGAGGGCTGGACTGTGTGAGACCCTGTTGAGGGCTGGACTGTGTGAGACCCTGTTGAGGGCTGGACTGTGTGAGACTCTGTTGAGGGCTGGACTGTGTGAGACCCTGTTGAGGGCTGGAATGTCTGAGAAGCTGATTATTTAATGCACAGTGTATCAGAGCTTTTATTCATCTCGGTCATTGATTCTTTCATTAGCTGTCTCACTACCACACTCTGGTTTAGAGACTGATGGTGCAAAGGCACCTTTATCCACGTGTTCACAGCTATGTATACAATAGCACTAGTACAGAGAGCCTTTATACTCACAGAAATAGTCTTCCAGTGGGTTTCCATGCCACTGGTGATAAACACATCTGTATCATGAAGTCCTCGGACACATTCACCAGTGGTTTGTTTACTAATACATATGTATATATACTTGTATCATTCACTGAAAATAGTTTGGAGCATTGACACTATGCTGAGCACAGGTGAGTATGTGTAACCTGTACAAAATGCGTAGTAGTGCTGATGAAAACCCTCTGGTCAGGAAGCGTATCTCCTAACAGATGATAAGCAGGCTGCTAATGCTCTTCAACCATAAGTGAGTCAGCTGCGTACCATGTCTGAAACCATAAGCTCCAGGAGGCCATCAGGAGTAGGGACATTGGGCTTGAGGGAAGAGAAAGAGTTCTTTGAAGATGAGGTACTGTGGCTTGATAGAGTTGAGTGGTAGACTGTGTGTGTATCATGCCTGAAGCTCAGGATTTAAGTCCTATTATTTAAAGAGATAAAAAGTTATGTGTTGTAACAGAGAGTATGGGTCAATTTTTATGCTCACTGCGGACAGCCTTTGGGTTCCACCACTCCCCTTCTGGTACCCAGCACCTGTGTGAGCAGGTAACAAGGATCAGTTATGCCACTCTGGTGCTGGTAGGATGTTTAGACTCATGATCCATGTATAGGAACCCTTACCCAAATGCCACCATCCAGCAAGCGCCATGAAACTAAAACAAACCAGCTCCTTTCCCCATTCTCTCGAGACATAGCCAAGCTTTCCAGTAACCTACCACACTCTCTCTAGAAGGCCTAGCTCTACACTCAGCAGATTCACACATTGGCTTATGTACATTGTACATGTATTTTATTCCAGAGACAGAATGAGGGGTAATTTTTCCATTTCTAAGCAGTCATGAAAAATCTATAAGCTCTCTGTGGAGCAGTGGTTCTCAGGGAATGCAGGTGACTGGCAATGTCTGAGACCTTTGGAGGTGGGGGTCTGAAGACTGAAATATTCTGTTAGAACTAAGATGTGATGATTACCTGACTCACCGTATTATGCATGGATGCTGCCAAAACAACTCTAAAACTCTGACCCCTCAGCATGAATCACAGAGTGGGAAAAAAACTATGACATTATAGACGTTAATATTGCTCATGTGCAATTAAAAACAAAAACAAAAGCCAGCTGGGGTCTGGAAAGATGACTCAGAGGGTAAGAGCACGTTCTGTCAAGCCCTATGACCCAAGTTCAATCCCTGGGACCTGCATGGTGAAAGGAGAGAACACACACACACACACACACACACACACACACACAGAGAGAGAGAGAGAGAGAGAGAGAGAGAGAGAGAGAGAGAGAGAGAGAGAGAGAGAGAGAGAGAGAGAGAGATTAAAGCCAACTGCATTTAATAATGCCTTTGGTGAAGAAGCAGATGCTGTGGCATTTGGAATCTCTTCCCTACAGTGTGGACCTTCCCAGGCTGGTGGGATCTTCAGTGGGCTGTTTGTCTGGGCATTCCTGCAGTGTACCAGTGCTGATGGCTGTCTTTCAAAGGAACACATGGGTGATGGAATTGAGAGTTGAACAAGATGCTCTTTTCGTGGAAGACCATCTTTATTTGAAAAAACAACTGACAGACTGTGGCTGTTCAACTTGGGATATTTGGCAGACATTTTCTTGAAAACGATTATGTTACTTCTAGGAACAGATCTGGTAGTATCTGTTCCCTGTGATAGAATTTGAACTTTCAAAGGAACATCTGAATTTTGGAGAATATGTATTTGTCACACGAACATGAGAGTTTGGTTATATGAGTGGTAATATTCATGGAAATATTTTTTTGAAGTATATAATTAAGTATTTCAATAATTGATGTATTTACATAACTCATTTTTCCAGATGACTAGTGCTCAGTATTTCAAAATCTTTGTGAGTCCAGCAGAGCAATAGGTTTCGATGTAGGAAACCTTCATCAGTGTGTGCTACAGGATTCTATATGGCTACAAACATTTAAGAAACTACCAAAGGAAAATGTTTGTAGTTATCTAGAGAGGCCAATTGGGGGCCGGGACAAAGGCTCAGTGGGCAGAGCGCTCTCTGAACAAGCATAAGGACCTGAGCAAAGATCTCTGGCGCCCCGGTAAAAAGCCTGGTGGTATGCACTTGTAACCTAGTGTGGGAGTGGGAGGGAGCAGAGATAGGAGGATCCCCAGAGCTTGCTGCTCAGTCAGCCCAGCAGGTCAATGAGACCCATGTTCAGTGAAAGAACTTGTCTCAATAAGGTTAAAAAGTAACAGAGGGGCTGGGCGGTGGCGGCGCACGCCTTTAATCCCAGCACTCGGGAGGCAGAGCCAGGCGGATCTCTGTGAGTTCGAGGCCAGCCTGGTCTACAGAGTAAGCTCTAGGACAGGCACCAAAACTACACAGAGAAACCCTATTTTGAAAAACAAAACAAAAGTAATAGAGGAAGCCACAAGACATTGACCTTTGACCTCCACATGCATGTGTGCAGGTGTGCATGCACATCTGCACACACACATGTATATTCACAAACATATACTCACACATACACCATGCGCATATGTAGACCCCAAAAGGAAAGAAAAAGTCTCCTTGTGTGAGGCTTAATCTTCTTTACTTTAATCAAAATAAAATGGGACAATAGACTGATGTACCAGCACAGAGAGGTTTTCCTTTATTAGAACAACCAGTAAATAAAGCCATGGCAGCCTCTGCATTCATGTTTTGGAAAATATTTTTTTTGTGTAAAATGTATTGTTTCCTTTAATATGTAATGACTTATTTTTTATCCTAAAAAGTCAATATTAAATAACTCAATTTCTGATATCTTAAATGTTGACAGCACTCTTTAGTGGGCCCAATAATTTTACATACACTAGTAGTTTTTAGGGGTGGATAGTGGTGTTGAGATTAAACTTGAGCTATGGTAGTTTAGAGCGATAGTACATTTATGGCCATCATTATGCTACAGCTTATTGGTAGGGTTTGAAACTGTATTAATTACAGGCTTAGGCTTAGACTGTTACTACTAATCACAAATGATTTCCCCTGCCAGAGTTTGAGGGGTGAAGAAACTTTTACTATATGATTGCCAGTACGCTCTTTTCCTCAAACTATATCTCTGAGAGTAACTGCAGACCTAGAACATACACACGCATGCACGCATGATTGCACACTTTCTGGTCATTACCTTCGTTCTTTACCTGTCCTTAGATATTCTATTCTCTTTTGGTACAGAGGATGTGAGTGATGAGTGCTTTTTCTTTCTTCTTTTTTTTTTAATGAGAAAGGAATGGGAATGAGAAATTGTGAGATATTCAGGAAAGGGCTGTCATAATAGAGCGTTAATTTGAAGACTAGGCAGATGTGTGGTCGACGTACGCCAACTCTGCCAGTGTATCAGAACACTCCCATTTTAAATCCATGAATGTGACCCCTGGGGGAGAAAACCTGAAGAACCTTTGGTGCTATTGCATCTGCAGAGCAGTCTTCATTCTGGGAAGGTTACTGTCAGGATGAGTGAGTTTTTCTTTTTGACCCCCTGACAGGCTTCTGTTGGGGGCACTGCTGAGCGTGTTGGACAATCCCTTTCCAAATGATGGTCAGCCTGACATTTGCTGATACTTCTAATAAAATTATGTGTCAAGGAAATTGAAAGGCACTTCCCCTGGGGTGACAGGTAGAGCAAGCTGCATGGATTTTACGAGACTAAACTGACCATTTTTGTCACGAATGTTAATAAGAAATAAATGGGATCAAAGCTTCCCACACTGTATTTCTCCTTCTGGACTCTCTTTCAGAACCCCGCCCTTTTTATGTTGTTTAAGCAGATGTTTGTTTTTTGTTTTGCTTTGTTTTTAATTTGTGGTCTAAATGGGAAAGCATCCAAGCCTTTTGCTTTTCTGACAAAAATGAAATCTCCTGGGATTTGAGACTTCAGCCTGGCTCATATTTCTGGACTTCTCTGGCTAGTGCAGTGGAGGAACTCGGCATTCTCCATTGTGCAGTTGCTGATGCTTAAATGTGGTCCCTGGAGGTGGTGCCATGGAAACGCAGCCCTCTGCGGTGGATGCTAACTAACAATGTCTCTCTGCAGTGGTATGAGTAAAAAATGTTCCCTGTAGGCACATGCGTGTGAACACTTGGGCTCTAGTTGGTGGTGTCCTTTGGATTATGGGACTTTTAGGAGGTGGAATCTTGCTGGAGGAAGTGTGTCACTGGGGGTGGGCTTTGGAGTCTTAGATCCTTGCCCACTTCCTGTTTGATCTCTTTGCTACTCTGTGTGGATGAAAATGTGATCAGCCAGTTTTCTGTTTCTGCTGCCGCACTTGCCCTGCCCATGTATCCCTCTCCAACTGGAAACCGGGATAAAGCCTGTCTGTCCTGAAGTTGCTTTTTGTCAAGGTATTTTCTAGCACAGCAACAGGAAAGTCACCAAAATAAGCTCCTTTAAAAGATAATTAGCATTAGATGGGGTGACAAAGTAGAGTCCTCATGTAGGCATTAGTGACTTTGTAAGAAACATGCCCAAGCAGGTGCAAGCTCGTCTGTCTTGCCATGTGATATTTTGCTATGCTATAATGCAGCAGGAAGCCCTCACTTCCCTTGATAGGTTGATGACCCTGCCAAGGGAAGAGTGGTTCTCAACCTTCCAAATGCTGAGATCCTTTTGTGGTGATGTATTGTGTACCCTAATAAATTGTACCTGAAGATCAGAGGTCAGAACAAGCACTAGATTAAACATAGAGGCCCAGGCAGTGGGGGCACACGCCTTTAATCCTAGCACTCAGGAGGCAGAGATCTATCTGGATCTCTGTGAGTTCAAAGCCACCCCGGACTACATGGGATTGACTCAGTCTAGGAGAGAAAACAGAGAAAACAAAACTAGGTGGTGGCACAAACCTTTAATCCCAGTGCTTGGGAGTCACATACCTTTAGTCCCAGAAAGCGATGGCTGGGCAGAGAAAGGTATATAAAGTGTGAGGAGACAGGAACTAAAGGCTTTTCAGATGAGGAACCCCTTTCAGTTAGAAAGTCTTTTCAGGCTGAGGAGTTGATGAGGTAAGAGGTGGTGGCTGTGCCTTGTTCCTTTGTCTCTCTGATCTTTCAGCATGTACCCCAATATCAGGCTCTGGTTTTTTTTTTATTATAAGACCATTTAAAATTTGTGTTATACCCTTTGGCACAGTTCCTCATGTTGTGGTGACCCCCCCCCATAAAATTATTTCACTGCTACTTCATAACTATAATTTTGCTGTTGTTATGAATCATGTAAATATCTGACATGAGAACCCCCCAAAGGGGTCGCCACCCACAGTTTGAGAACCACTGCTCTAGAACAATGGACTAAGTGTACTTTTATTCTCAGCTGCAACAGAAAACAAATTAAGCAACCCAACAGTACCAGGTGGGTTATGATGTATGGCATGTCCTATGTTTTATACAGTTTCTTTGTTATCAGTATTCCAAACCTCATAAGCCATTTCTCTTTAAATGAGAACCCAGGCTTTAGAAGCAGAGGAATCCACGGGAATGGTCGCCACTCTCTTCTTCCAGGGTGAGGTGTTGGTTGTGAGGCGCCAGCCTGTGAAGCTCCCCAGCAGCAGCAGGGTGCCCTAGAAGTGTGTAGCCTTCAGGGTGGGAGATGGAGCGAGGGACTGTGGTGTGACCTCGGGTAAACTGAGGCCCAGTCAGGCTCATTGCTCTTCTTGCTTGTTTCCTTTTATTTTAAACAAAAAGCAGTAACATTAATCACAAACATCACCTTAGACCATAAACAGACGACAATGTGGCAGATGTTTCCATGGCCCGGCAAACTTTTAGGAGCTCAGTATTCAATAATTGCTAAAAGATTGGAGAGCTGCTTAACAATTTAGTGAAAATAGCTAAATAAAAATAAATCTGGCCTCTACTGTTTCTCTTGCCAAATCGATAAACTGAGGATGCCAATAGTAAGCACGTGTTTGCTAAATACATCCCACTGTAGCAGAATGATTCCTGGTGGGCGGTGGGGGTCGGGGGTTGGTTTGTATTGTTTACTGCTGTATCCATAGCTCCTAGATTTCTTCCTGACACAAAATAGATACCCAGCATGTAGTTTTGAACAAATGGATCCTAATTTAATCATCAAAATCATTCATTTTAATGTGGTTAGAACTGTTATCATTCTCATTTTGTAAAGAGATTGATAATTGCATTTCCCAAGATCATACAGCTAAAACATGACACAGGTGGGCTTTGAACTCCTCCCCCCTGTGTGCAAATTCCTGAAAATTAGGCTATACAAGATGAATTTAAAAGCTTTCATTAACAACAGAAGAAAACATAATTAAATCACTGAAGCTCTAAAAACTTATCAAGTTGGAACTGAGTTCAAAGAAAAAATGTCAACTGATTTAATGTGTAAAATATTTTAATTTTCATGCGTGCAAGAAATGCTTGCAACCAGGGCTAGGGAGGTAGCTGTTGCCCAGTGGCCGAGCACCGTCTTGGAGTGTGCAAGGCCTGGGTGTGACCTCAGCACCAGAAAATAAAACAGCTTGTAGCCACAAACTGTACTTATAATAAGTAGGTCATGCCATTTTTACTTATAGCCACTGGAAAACATGCATTAAAGGATACTATTGACAAAAGGTGCAATTTCACATACCCTTCTTTCAAAAAGAGGAAACTGTAACTGGTCCACAAACACCTGAAAAGTCTTCACCCCCTTGTAAAAGTGAAGTAACGCCTGTGGTATGGCTGTCCATTCCATCAGCTAGTTCCTATGTGTATATGTATGAACCTGTGCATACCAGCAGAGGCCAAAAGAGGGCATCGGATCCCCTGGAGCTGGAGTTAGCCCTTGTGCATACAGACGGGTACTGCGTGGAGGTCCTTTGCAAAAGCAGCAAGTGCTCTTCATCTGCAATCTCCTTTCAATTTCTCGCTGAAAGGATTCATAAAGACGCAGAAAGGCACAATGGCCTTAGCAAAGCACTAAAGACTACGGTTAATAATTAGATTCGGGGAAATTTATTTTCAAAAGGTACCCGTCAATGAAAATGGATAGTTTGAATACATGCCCCTCCCAGCAGGGAGCCGCAGAGGAAGAAGAAAGAAAAACTGAGTCTCCTACTCTGAAAGTAGCTTATTGCAGAAGGGGTTCATCAACTAAAGTCCTGGGCGGGTGCCCCGAGGATGTGTTTAAAGAAATAACGTAGTGGATGAGAGAGAAATCTTATAAACCCAGGGAGGGAGGTGCCCTGATTCTGCTGAAATGGCTATGGGAAGGCGGTTTGCACTCGAGCCAAATACAAGTGTTAGAAGTGATTCCAGAAAAACCTGATGGATTGAAAAGGCAGAGGTCAGTAATGAGCTAGGGATGGTACCTAAGACACAGCAACCACGCAGGTCTGGAAGAGAAAGCACAATTAAAGTACCAAGTTCTTCCACCTTCCACATTCTGTCTGGTTTTCCCCCTCCTTTGACAAACAGAGAAATTACCTTTTAAAAAATGGATTAATAGAGAAGTATGTTTTTGAAATCATTAAAAGTAACTGCTGTTAAAATCTAAACCAGGATATGTAATTTTCAAATTAGTGTGGAGGATTCAAGAAAAAATTACACTGTAGCCAGGACACAAAACAATAGAAAAAGGGAAGAGGAGCAAACACTTATAAAATATCAGGAGAAAATGACATATTATGGGGCTGGCTAGATGACCCAGTCAGTAAAGATGCTTGTTGTACAAGCTTGGCGATTTGAGTTTCATCTCGGAACCCACAGAAAGGCAGCAGGAGAGCACTGACTCCACAGAGTGGATCTCTAGACTTCACATGCATGCCACGACACATGTGTGCCCCACATCATCATCATCATCATCATCATCAAAACATTTTGACAAGAATGTAAAATTGTTGTGTATCTGTTAGTGTTGCCTTCGGCAAATGACAGAATCTCACCTTGAAGCAACTTAAACAAAAGAGGCAATTTTATGATTGATTTAGCAGAGCAGGGAGTTACAGAGGCAGAAACTGGGCTGGTGGGGGGGTCGGTGAGACAAGGTTGCGTGCCTCAGGAGTGCCTAGCCCAGCTCATCTCTGTCAGTCTACACGCTAGATTTATTTGATCCAATTAGCTTCTTTTTGTGTCCACTGCTGGACCCGGACGTCTTGGCTGATGAGCCGGGATCATGGAATGACGAGGAAGCCCTCACAGAGAACTGAGAAGGCAAGGAACAGCAGAAGGGTCGCCATGTCCCACGAGGAGGGGGATGCTTGATGGTTTTCTCGGGAGAGCTGAAGTACGCCACTCAAAGAAGCAAGTGCAAGACCATCGTGTGACCCACATCGCAAAATGAAGCCAGCCATTTTGATAAATAAAATGACCGAAGGTGAAGAAGAAACACCTGGTGTGTGATGTCAATATGCCGAGTGGAATGCAGGAGGAAAAGCGTGGGCTGGATCAAGCGGACGTTGGATGTTGATGACAAGTGTGATCAGCAGTACCACAGCAGTAATGTTCATAAATAACACCGTGGCATGAACAACGATATCAAACTGATTAGAACAAGGAGAGAGGGAGAGGGACACAGGGGAGGAAGCAAGGAGGGAGGGAGGGAGAGAGGGAGAGAGAGGGAGCTAAAAGTTCAAGAACCTGTTGTCTGGATTCCCACCCGATTCCTCTTTTTGTAGCTGCGTGACAACTTAATATTTCCGCGTGTCCATTTCCTACTCCACAAATTGAGTCAGTAATAGCACCTACCTTGAACTCGTAGTATGCATGTGGGGCAGGGGGGTAGTGAATGACATAATTCCCCAAAATAACACGATACAGCATCGGACAGGTGGTAAACAGCCAGTCACCTGTTTTCTAAAGCTGTAAATTATGGGAAGAAGGGGAAACATTCCGGCTCCATGGATAGCGTTAACACAGTTTTCAATCTATTAGTGCAGTATGTTTGCCAAACAGCAAAAATGTTCTTAAAATACAGTCTGGAAATTGAGCCTCATAGCAAAAAACAGAGAGAGAGAACCTATGGACAAAGCTAGTTTTCTTACGAGTATCCATGGACACTGGTGAAGCCAGCCATGTGCTAGACCAGAATCCTTGGGAACCAAACCCAAGAAGGAATTATACCAACTAGAGTCCAGGGAGGTCTCTGGCATGAGCCATCCCAGTCACGCCTGAGGAGTTTGCTATGGCTGTTGTGGGTGAGAACACGGGTAGCAGATGAACCAGGTACCTACGCTGGTCCTCCATCCTGGAGGCAGCAGTGACCTAGACAGAGGTAGATGGGGCAGAGGGGTGAGAAGGTCTCAGACAGTGGACTGTGGTGGGTCCCAATGACAGAACTTGATGAATGGAAGTGTCCATTGACGAGCCAGAGCAGTGGTGATGCCTGAGGACTTGGAGAGGAATAAATTTGCCTGCAGGGGGCAGTAGTGAGGGATTTGCCTTTAATCTGTTTCAGAGCATGGAAACATTCATCCCTTTGTACTTTGATCCATTTCTTTTTCTTGAAAAGGACTTTTGAGTTTTTTCTTGTTCCTCGGTGAGTGTCCACAGAACGTGGGTTTAGAACTCTGTGCCGTGCTTAAATGGTGTGGCGAGTAAAGGCGTGGCCTGCAATGGTTTAGTTCTATTGGGGGGACTTGGGGACACCTAGTGACCTTTTGAGGGTAGCTGGGAGTGTCAACGTTCTCATAGGAAGCAGAGACATATGAAATAGTATGCAAGTGCTGTCCCTAGGAACAGTCAAAACCTTCCCTCGTTTCAGGGCCGCGATAGTGTATTCCACACTCAAGCTTCTCCAGGATTCGAAGGTTTTTAAGAAGAGAATGCCTGAAGACTCAGACAGCCCCACCTCTCCAGGAACTTCTGTACGTATGAATTGAGCTCCTTGCAATGCACTTCGCACCAGACACTGCAGTGTAACCAAGGGCACAGTAAGAAACTGACTAGCTATTTGGATGAAGCGAAGTGGTCAAGTTGAAGTAACAGGGAAATCAGGGCCTGTGTTGAAGTCCCATTTATGCTCTTTATTGAGAGAGACCCTCAAATTCTTTTCAAAAGTTTTGTGATCTCATTTGTGAGGTCTTGAGGGTGGATACAGTCATCACCAAGGGCCCATTGGGATGTGTAATTGTGGTGAGTCTTGATATGGCCTCACTAGCAGAATGGTTTCCCAAGACCCAGTCTTCCTTCCGTTCTTGGGTTTATTACCTGGACGTGGCAGGAAGGACACTCACTCTTTCCTAGTTAGAGTTCGCCACACTTAGCCTTCCCCATATGGAAGGTCTAATGTCTGCTTGACAGCTTGTCACAAGCTTGTCTCTGGGCTGAGTGAGACCACATAATTTAACGTAAAATCGCTTAGGAGTCCTCATAAAAATATTTACCATACAGAATCTTGCTTGTGATTTTTAGGCATTTCTAATGAAATCACTCATACCCAGTGAACCAATGGTCTAAAATAGATACCCAGCACTGCATTTACCATTTTTCATTCCTTAAAGGAAGTTTTTTTTGATGATATAGAAACTACTGATAATATAATTAAAAACAAAAAATCCAGCATTGCAAAACTGTTTTACTAATTAAATTTTTTAGTTGACATGTATGAATGTTTTGTTTGCATACAAGTGCACTGTGTGTGTGTGTGCAGGGCCAACAGAGGGCAGATGATGTCATTGGATCCGGCTGAAGTTACAAAGGATTGTGAGCTGCCATGGAGATGCTGGGAACTGAGCCCAGGTCTTCTGCTAGAGCTGAACCTCTGGGCATCTCTAGTCCCATGCAAAGTTACTTTTGAGTAGGGGTGTGGAGAGAAAAGCCAGGCCAAAATGCGGTATAATATGTTAATAGAGAGTTGTGGCATTGAGGGTGATCTTGCTTGTTTCTTTTGCACGTATCTTATGTTTTCTACAATGTTCAAGATAACTTCTTAATTTCAAATGTGATACTGTGAAATGCTATTGGGTGCTTCTTCTAGCATGTGCTTAGCTGTGGGTTAGAATGTTGGCCTTCTCCAATGGGAAGCTAACCTCATCATTTTAACATTGTTTAGACCATAGAAAGTAAAGACGATAGCGAGTTTTTAGACCCGATTTCCCTGAATGCCCGGGAGTATTTCAACATTCACCTTTGGCTGAGGTGCCGCTTGATGCTTGTGACTGCCTTCGTGACACAGATTCACGGTGTTGGAGTCATGAAAGGTACTTTCTTTTTTGTTTGTTTGTTTTTCTGAGACAGGGTTTCTCTGTGTAGTTTTGGTACCTATCCTGGATCTTGCTCTATAGACCAGGCTGGCCTTGAACTCACAGAGATCCGCCTGGCTCTACCTCCCGAGTGCTGGGATTAAAGGTGTGTGCTACCACCACCTGGTGATACTTTCTTAACTAATGTTTTTAGTATGATTCTTTTGACATGGGGGACAGGATTTTATTGGGACATGCCTATGATAATGCCCACAACCGTCTAGCTTGCTCTCTTTCCAGAATTTAAAATACAGGTTGTTAAACAAAAATAGTGATTACTCACAGTCCTCTGTACCAGAGCAAGTGGCACATATATTATTGATTTAATTTAAAAAATACAAAGAGATTGCAAAATATAATTGCCCAGGTCTTGGGAAAGTGTCTAAGCATTGAGCTGACAAGCCACCAACCTAGGCTTCCAATGCTGACCTGCCTCCTCCTTACCAAGTCTTTCTCCATTCAGTTCCCATGGCTCTGTATTTCCTTTTCCTTTTCCTCTCTGGAAGATGGAGGTAACTTACCTCCTTGCCGGACTCATTGCCAGACTGAAAGTGATAGACATTACAGTCTTACATCCAAACCAAACTAGTGGGAACTCATGAATTTTAGACCAACAGCCGTGGAGCCTCCACGGGACTGGACTAGGCCCTCTGCATAATGAAACAGTTGTGTAGCTTGAGCTGCTTAAGGGGCCCCCTGGCAGTGGGATCAGGATCCATCCTTGGTTCATGAGCTGGCTTTTTGGAGCCCACTACCTATGGTGGGACACCTCACACAGCCTTGAGGCAGGGGGAGGGCTTGGACCTGCCTCAACTGACTGCTGACTCCCCATGGGAGGTCTTGCCTTCATGTAGGAGGGAATGAGGGGGTGGGTTGTGGGGGAAAGGCTGGAGGGGCAGGAGGAGGGAAGAGGGGAATCTGTGATTAGCATGTAAAATGAATAAAAAATTCTTAATAAAAAACAGAATTACAGTCTTAGATAACATCTTGGCATGTATAAACAGTGGTCCCCACAGTGACTGAGAGCTGTCTAATTGTGTACCTATTTGCGTGTCCCTATCTACCTCCCAAATCGAATCATTTCATGTAATAACATTACTTTTATAGCATTGGACTAAAGTACTTTCACCCAAATTATAAGACACCGCCCTCTGTGTTTCATGTTATCCATTCGTTTTTCATTCGAATGTCCTCTTACTCTTTGATCGTTGGGGACGTTATGCACTTCTTGCTTTCTCTTGCATCTTGATGACCACCCTTGTCTGCCTTAGAGAATGACATGACAGACTATCTCAGCCTCATCAATGAAGTGTGCATGGAGGCAAAGAGTGCGGATGACCCAGAGCTCCTGGCCGAGTTCCTGATGCAAGCCGTGATCCTGGGGCTTCAGGAAAAGCACTTAAAGGCAGACATCATAAAAAACCTTCAGGTAAAGGAGACTGTGTGGATGCATAGGTGTGTTTAGGGAAGATCCTAGCTGGATCAAAAGGACGGGATTCTCAACCCTAATGAATGTGCACCTGGCACCATGGCCATAGCTCATCAGTGAACTGGGAAACGAACAGAGTCGCTTTCTCTCAATAGGAAATAATCCATTTGCTGGAAGGCAATGAGTTCCTTTCTCCTCGATCTTGGCTAACCCTGGCGAGAAGCCTCGTTCTAATGGACGACTTAACAAAAGCCGAGAAATTCAAGCAGGCGTCTTCAAAAGAGGGCACATTAACTTTCCTGAATCAAGCTCACAGCATCCTTATCGCACAGGTAGGAATGATTTCGATGGCCGCAGACTTGGCAATGGACTCTTCTGCCTTGTTTCTCCCCCCTCACTGTGACACTCACCCCCCCCCCCTTTCTTTCCTAGATGCTGACTTTTGGAGAGACAATGGAATTCCCTCTCTCAGGTGCTGACTATGCAAATCCACTACAGCCTTTGAAAAATATCTACCTTCCTCATGTCATGTTACTGGCCAAAATAAAACTGAGAATTGGTAAGAACATTTAAGCATCTTCCTTCCTAGAGTAGCATAGGGATTTTTAATTGTTTTTCAAGTAGGCTTTCATAACTTGAAGGGTCAGTATTAGGAATGCCCAGGCTCTGCATGCTTAAATAGGTTTTGGTCAATTACCATGTGCTAGAATCTGTAGTATAAAAATGATCTTCATGTATGAATCAAGTTATGAGGTTGATTACAGTAGTTACAATGTGTGAAACTATTTGCTTTGGACTATTGCATTTTCTTCAGCTATTCAGTCTTTGTAACAAGATTATTTTCACAGTCTGCTTTATTGAAAAAAAAATCATAGAAACGCAAAGTATGAGTGCATTCCTAAATGATATACCACTTTTTTTGTTCTCTAAATTACAACCAATTATTTTATAGTTATGTCAAATTAAGAAAGATTTTTGAGAGGAGTACAGAACAGTGTATTATATCTTCTGGTTATCACTGATGCTGTTAAGTACCCATGTGTCTAAAAACAATACCCATGAAAAAACATTATCTTAATGTGTTGATGAAAATGGCATGCTTTTTCCTGAAGCTCTAATAACTTATATCATTTTAAGAAATAAATCTTCATCCTGTAAATGGGGGAATTGTTAAAGTCTTTGTACTTTTATGAATCAAGGTGTCTTGAAGACGTAGTTTCCATGTCTTACCATGATGCATGTTAGGCAATGTCTCTGCTAAGGACAGTTTGAATGCTGGATGCCGTGGTTGTTTCAGGCAGTATAAAGAAAGGTGTACAGGTCTACTGCTCTCTGGAGGCTGGCCCTTTTGGGAAACCTCTCTAATCTGCCTGGCTACTAATCCAGTTGTCCTGTCCTGACCTCTGTGCCAGGGGAACAACCTCTCCTTCCCCCAAATCCCAGCCTCTTGGCTTTGCTCTAGCTCTCTGGTGTGTGTGTGTGTGTGTGTGTGTGTGTGTGTGTGTGTGTGTGTGTGTGTGTTTGCCTTCCAGGGTCCTGGCTTCAGAGGGGCCTCCTCTCTCCTCTAGACTGTCCACACTCTGATTGCTGAGATCGCCTTTTCCTTTTGACCTTCATTGTGTTAACATGTTTAAATATTAATCAATAGGAATCCAAAGAGACAGACATGCAAAAGAGAACCACCACCCATCCTTAAGCACCTTGGACATCTGGACTCTTAAAAGATGGATTCCATTCCCTCTGTTCTTCCTCCCTTGACTCCCATTAACTCCTTGTTCCACTTTATTCTAGATTTAGATGAGAGAAATCACTGTTGATTGACCAAGGCTCAATCACAGCTCCCGAGTGTTCTTTACCAGTCTTACCTGCATGGGCCACCCAGTACCTGGTGATGTCTGCACCACCTGCATCTCCTCGGCACTCGACTCTCCCCACTTGTAGATCCCCAGGCTCTGTCTCCTCCCAGCTTTCCTTCTCTCTCTCTCTCTGGTTTCTTAATTACCATGAAGTCTTCTATTTCCATAGGTCATCCCTTATAGTAGTGTTCTCTATTTATTGTGGCATAAAAGGCTTCCTGTGATGTGGTCCAGGCTATATAATGGGGACTTTTGTCCTTTACACTATTTCCTCTTCTTTCTCTTAGAGACATTGTGTTTATAACTCGTCACATCTGATAGCAGACCTCCTACCACTGAGAAGATATTGGTACCTCCCTCTTCCTTGTCTCCTCATCTGTTTCTTGTTTCCCAGTCTCTATTCCTCTGTGTGATTGTTGATTAAATCCCCACCCACCATGCTTTCCCCAGTTAAAATCCGAATGATGCTCTCTGAAGCCTTGTTTTTCACAAATACCCCTTTTTCACCATGACAGGTGACTGATATACCATATCAGTCCAGCATAAGCATCCTGGCGGGGTAGGGGGGCATTGTCTTTTCTCTGGGGTTTGGTAGATGCATTCCATTATTCCTACTCACAATGTTTCAAATGTAGTGTTAGTCGAACTTTTATTTTCTTTGGGCAAGAAATCTGTCCTTTCCTCCCCAAATCTTGTTAGATTTCTTTTGTCTCTGTAGTGGCGGAAATTCACCAACACATGTCTGGGTACACGTCTCCTCTTTCTCTAACCAGAAATCAGTCGAGTCCTTGGCATCTGCAGGCAAGTTTCTTTCTGTCTGGGGACGGTTTTTTTTGGATTAATTATTGCCCATTACCTTCCTCTGTTCCTTCTTGGGGGCTGGATACCTATGTGAAAATCTCAAGAGTGTCATTTAGCTTCCTTGTAGTTCCCTCATTTCAGAACCAAGGCTGTCGTAACTCACTTGCTCTACATTACCCTGGATTAGGTAATTTTTAGACAGTAGAAATCTATTGCTCTCGTTTCTGGAGAGTTGAAGAGCAAAGTCAAGATTTACTGTCCAATGAGAGCACATCTGCCTCACAGCTGGTGCCTCAACTGGCCACTATGTTATGGGAGGGGTAAACTGGCTCCTCCAGGCTGTTACATCGGCCATGCAGCCTGTCCATGAGGGCTCGGCTTTCATAATCACCAGGGAAAGTCTTAACCTCTCCACAGAGATACCATCATTGTTGGGGGCCGGTGTTTCAACATATGAGTGGAAGAGAGGATAAACATGCAGGGAATAGTCATGGTACTCCCCTCACAGAAGATTAAATCAGAAAAAATGCCTGGCTCAGTGCTGGGACCATAGTCAACACTACAGGTGTTGATAATATTTGGCTTTGACTGGAAAGTCTATCATCTTTCCCTTAGAATTCTAACATTTTTATAATTTATGATGTCAGATTAATCTAATTGATCTTCTTAATAATTAATATTTTTGGCATTGACACCCCCCTCTCGAAATTAGCTAATAACCTGTATTTCTATGTAGGCTCATATGTATATATAATATGTATGTATGTATGTATGTATGTATATATGCATGCAATTCTGTTACTCTATCCTCAATCTATTTTATTTCACTCATGCTCTCTCTTCTAGAAGCCACATTTGATATTCTTCTTGATGGCTGCTGGCTCTTCTTTCCTGGGCTATTCTTCTTTGCTTATTTATTATTCTCCAGGTCTAGCTGTCACAGTGTGCCCGTGATGGTCAGAGGGGCAAGTTCTGCCTGTGTGACTTGGCTCTATATCAACTTTTAAGAGTCTCAATTCCCCATTGAACCTCCAAGGGAAATAACAATGGCCAGCCTGCATTTTTGAGCTCAGGAATTCAGAGGACTCAGGCCATTGTCAGATCCCTCTTAGGAAATCCAGGAGGCAACTAACCACAGCTACCATTCTCTGGGACTTACAAACATCCCTTTAGGCTCTCTTTAGGGTACCATCTCTGATCTTTGACATCAGCCTTCCTGCCTCTGTTTCTCAAGGTCTTGTTTGCCCAGAGAACAGAAAGCTGGTGGCAACTCTCTCTGTTGTAATCCATCACCTTCTAGGACCCTCCTGCCTCTTCTACCAGAAACTGCTCAGCCAAGAGAATCAATAGTAGGGCTGGACTTGGCAAGGGGAGGCCAGCAAGCATATACCCAGGTACCATCTCTCCAGAATCTTCCCTTTATCTCTCTTCTCCTCCTTTGATCCATCCTCAGTATCATCACTGGCACGTGACTTTCACTACATACATCCTTCTACCTTGTCAGTCTCCTCTCTGAAGGAGTTAGCGCAACTAGCCGGGCCCTCAGATCCCTTGCAGCTCAGTCAGTGACCACACTCAAGCTATCCCCCCCTCCCAGATTTTTTTAGCCCACAGCTTGCCATATTACTAGGACATTCGAGTTTTGCGTGAGCTCAAAGCACAGATTGTGCAAACTCAAACCCACTCTCTGCTCTTCTGCCTTACTAATCTTGAAGATCTGTCACCACTCAATGACAATACTGTTGCTTCTTGGTAGACGCATTTGAAGTCGAACAGCTTGCTTCCTGCTATATTATATTAAATACAGCCTTTAAAAACAAAACCACAAGCCTCCTTTCTGTCAAAACAATGTCAGTTTCACAACAGTTTTTTTTTTCTTCTTCAGAGTTGGTGTTTACTGGGAAAAGGAACCTTTCAGTATTATGAAGCACAAAAGCTCCTGCAGCTAGCTCTCTTGACAGTTTCTCCTTATCGTATAGATTGCATCACAGGAATCTGGCTGCTTACTCTTTTTAGCCTTTGCGAGAGTCTCTGAAAGGAAATAGCATGTTTAGGGTTATATTTATAAAACAGAAGTGGGCAAGTTCGGCACCCACTGACCTACTAGACAACCGTGCTGTCCGGGTAGCCTCCTGGGGCCTTCCCGAGATCCAGACAGGCCAGATCTCTGTTCTGCTCCCACAATGCCCTACAGTTTCTTTCCCTGTGACCAGCCTCATGCTGTTTTAGCTACTGTCTTGATGTTTATATTCTTTGTTAATCAACAGTTCCATCACCTCACTACTAGGGTACTATGTTGTAGTTTAGGGTGTGGGCCATGGGGCCAGGCTGCTTTAGGTTCAAATCATGGCCATGTGATCTTGGGCAAGTTTTTTACAGCTTTGAGCCGTTGCTCTGTCTTCTGTCAAATGAGCATAATGTTGCCCACTCAGAGTTGTGAATCACAGTAGCCATTCATGTGGCGTCCATGAGATGGTACCTGGCATGTAGGAAACATTTAGCACGTCTTATCTCTTAGTATTCTTTTTTTCTCATTTATATCTAGTACTCAAATGTAGTAAGTATTTTTTGATAAATGTCAGTCTTTGATGCCATATAGAACAATGTTTCTTCCATTCAATAATCCTTCCATTTAATAAGCAGTCAATAAAAATGAGAGCTCCTAAAGTATGGCATGTAGCCCTTGCCTGTAAAGAGCTTTCCTATCCAGTTATGATGAAATATTACATAATGAGTAATCAGTGCATTTAATAGAAAAGCATTGCCTATTAATATATGCAAATTTATTAATAGTGAACAATATACAACTTCCAGATGTTTCTCCTGCTAACAGCCTCTTCTTAAGAACATAGAATAAATAGTCTCTGACTCTGTTGCTTGCTTTTGGGATCCTATTGCTCATACTGGGTTGCCTTGCCCAGCCTTAATAGGAGGAGAGGTGCCTAGTCTTACTGAAACTTGATATGCCATGCTTTGTTGATATCCATGGGAGGCCTGCCTTTTTTTTCTGAATAGAAATGAAGGAGGGGTGAATGGGGGGGGTGCAAAAAGAAGGTGGAGGAGGGACTAGGAGGAGAGGAGGGAGAGGAAACTGTGGTTGGGATGTAAAACAAACAAATAAATATTAAAAGCAAAGAACATGGAGGTTGTTCCAGAAGCATCATGAAAAATTGAGAATTGGAGACTGCTGTTGATTTTAAAAATAAGACGAAACATTGGAGAGTTATCAAAGCTCAAATTATTGTTGTAGTTCACTTACACCTTGGCTATGTGGCTCTTTAAAACATTCTTGGCTACAAGGAACTGTGAAGACTCACAGCATTGCTGTGAGAGCAGTCCATCGCCTTAGTAGTTGCTCCAAACACTGAAGACGGCATTGTTTTGCCTCCGCCCAACTGTTTTGCTTTTAGGACACACATTGTCCAAGCAGGTGTATTCCAACACCAAGAAGAAGGACATCACCAAGTGGTTGCCTGCTCTTCACATCTTTGAGATGGCCCTGAAGCTCTGCCAGGTGACCGCAGCAGAGGAGTATGAGGTGGAAGCTGAAATTCTGTTTCAGAAAGGTGAGTTGTACTGGGCGTCAGAACCCTGATGAAGCATGTGGAGCTGTGAAGTTATTAATAGTCAACTTCTTGACTGTGAAAACCACAGACTTTACAGAGAGCTTGGCCATGACAAGGCACATCAGTCCTCTCTGTAAGTCTCAGTTGCTGATGAAAGCCTCCCATTCAGTCATATCTAGAAAATAAAGTTACTACTAATTGATGTCTTCATATAAAGTTTAGTGTTTGGTTCAAGAAAATGTCCACATCAGCCACTTCACCACACGTCACGTGACTGGAGTGGTGACTCAGCAGTTAGAAGAAGCATGTAATGCTCTTGTAGAGGATCTGAGTCTGGTTACCAGCACCCATGTTAGGAGGAGTTACCACCTGTCACTCCAGCTCCACGAGGTCCAACAAAGTCTTCTGGCCTTCTGGCCTCTGTGGGTGGCTCCATGCATGCCCATGTATACCCACACAGACACACATATACACATAATTTAAAAATAAAAAATTAGGGCTAGAGAAATGACTCAGCAGTTCAGATCACTGACTGCTCTTCCAGAGGACCCAGGTTCGATTCCCAGCATGCGTAAGGCTATAACTTTAGTTTGTTCGAGGGGATCTAATACTCTCTTGTGGCCTTATCAGGTACCAAGCATACACATGATATACAGACATATATGCAAGAAAACTCACCTGTACACATAAAAGAAAATATTAAAAACATGAAAATAAATCTTTTAAAAACACATACTTGCCGAATAATACCAATGAAACAAATGTAATTATTAATTAAGACAATAAAAATAATTTATTATTAGATGATAATAATAAATTAGTGTTTTACATTATTTCGTTACCTAGTTAGACATTTTGGTTAATTTCTATAAGTAAGAGATAACGTTAAATTAAAATTTAATAGCTGTAGAATACCTGTCTCTAGAACTTACAGACAATGCATTCATATGATTTCATCATGGCCATTTCTGCTGCAAGAAAATCGAAAGTGTAACGATTGCTGTCATTTACTGAGCTAGACATGTCACACGAGAGTTAACTTCTCACCCACCGGCAGCTCTTAAATGAGCATGCCCAGATGGGAGCTCTGTGTCCCTCTCTTGGCCCTTTCCTGCTACACAAAAGCTGTCATCTTACTCTTGGTGACTCTAAGACCTTGCTTTCCTGGAATTTCTGCTGCAGGACAGCTCTCTCAGTTCTTGTGCTTGAAGGATGGCATCCACCATGGTTGCTGAGAGCCAAGTGATGGGTGGCATTGGCATCATCTCTAATTTAAAAAAAGCAGTTGCTTTTTTTTAAAAAAGGATTTTTATTTTTCATTAAGTTGTTTATCATCATCATCATCATCATCATCATCATTTTGATTTTTCCAAGACAGGGTTTCTCTATGTAGCTCTGGCTGTCCTGGAACTCACTCTGTAGACCAAGCTGGCCTCAAACTTATAGAGATCCACTTGCCTCTGCCTCCCTGAATGCTGAGATTAAAGGCATGCATCACCACTGCCTGGCTTTTGTTAAGCTTATTTTAAAACCTAAACACTAGGCTGAAGGGATAGCTCAGCCATTAAAGGCTAGGCTCACAACAAAAACTTTGCAGTTAATTGACTATATATATAATTTAGGTACAGTGTAATGCTTCCATATATGAATATAGTATGAGGTGATTAAACCTAGCTAATTCAACTTATGCAAACATATCATTTTATTTTGTGGCATGAGTATTTAAGAATCTAATTCCTTAGTAATTTTTAAGTATATAATACACTCTAATTATAATGTATGTATTTAAGTATATAATACACTAATTGTCACCAGGCTGTACAGTAGATCACAGAACGAATCCATCCTGACTGAACTGTTTTCAGTATCTCCCTGTTTCCCACACTTCAGCAACTGGCACTCCTCTTTCTACTTCATGAATGGAGATCTCTTGGATTCATGAATTAATGTAAGCAACACTGTGCAGTGTTTACCTTTCTGTGCCTAGCTTCTTTTGCTTAGCACAGTGTCCCACATTCATATGTGCAAATGGCAGCATTTCTCTCTTCTTATGCTAGATAATATTCTCTCTCTCTCTCTCTCTCTCTCTCTCTCTCTCTCTCTCTCTCACATTGAAAAAAATCCATTCATCCTCAAAGAGAACTCAGGCTTATTTTGTCTTTGTAGTTATGACTACTGCTGCAGCAAACATAAGGATACAGCTGAGCCCCCCCCCTTTTTTTTACATTTGTGAAATAGACAAGGGTAAGAGAAAGAGAGATGACGTTAGAGGTGAGGAATCACAGAGTGGGGGGACAGAGGAAAGTAAGCTGTAAGGCCAATGGTGTTGGGAAGCCAGAGGTGTTTTATTGAAAGCATTCCAGACATCCCTGGGCAAGGAAGCTTCAGTCTTTCATCCTCAGCTTATCTTCCATCAAAGAGTGACAGACAGACACACTGAAGACAGCAGTCCAGCTTCCAGAGTTGGCAGAATGAAGTATTTGCTCTTCTGTTATAAATTATAAAAAATGGGAAACCATCTTTATGCATGTTTTTTCTTCTTGCAGGCAGAATAGAGCGTCAAATTCTGATAGAAGAGAAATCTCCAGTTTCACAGATAGAGAGTTTTTTCGAAGCTATTCAAATAAGCCTGAGAAACGATCAGAACTCAGGGTAATGGTGAACGTTTCATCCTTGTAGAACTGCTCCTGTGTGGTCTGGGTTCTGTATGCTATACACAGAAGATTCAAGAAAGGGATGAATGAGACCTTGTCATGGCGGGGCGCATTCACTGGGGTTCGTCCAGACAGCAGGTTTAGTGACCTGCTTCTCAAGCTTGTTGCTTTTGGCTCTGACCTAAGGCCTCCTTTACAGGAAAAGGTGGGATGCCTCCCAGTTATCATATAACATTCTAGGCTGCAAACTGGTTCTCACTTAGACCCAGGTCTCCTGTCAGTAACAAGACCATGGAGACTTCCTTTAGACTATTGGTTACAACTAGAACAACCTACTATAGATGTTAAAGAGTTTAGAAGGATTATTTCCATAGTCTCTGTAGCCATTCATACCAGTAGCCTGCTTAATTCTGTACAGAAATGACCTCAATATTGGTGGGAAGCCACTGTTTGCCCAGCACTGACCTGAGACGTCAACTGATACCTTTGATAGAACATATATAGATCTGACCATTGCTGTTTTCTGTGGAGTTCCCTGTTGATTTCCACTTTATTAGCATGGGAGAGTAGACAGAGGCCTGGTTTTTAAGGATGGCTTCTTCTGCTACGACTTCTTTAGTGACTACTTCCCTGGAATGTTCCAGAAAGGTCTTTGCTAAGCATTGTAGCAGTCATAGCCCGGGATGTTGTGAGCATAAAATGAATTAGAATGCTGAGCTTTCCCAAGAGCTTCTCATTTCTGAGGAAGATCCCACTAGCTGCAGCCTGAAGATGTATGGGCTAGGAGAAGAACACTTGTCTGTTCTTATTGTTCACTCCCCCAGACACGGTCGGCGAAAAGTACAAAGAGATGGCACGAGAGAACGGTGTCGCTAAGTTGAATGTCATATCATTGTAGGTTGATAAGAGACTCCTACCTAGAAATTGCCCTGGTGTATTTCCATCTGAAGAAGCCAAGGAAGAAAGTCTCAGCAACACCGTCATCACTCAAGGTATCTATCAGCTGCGTTGACAGGAATTAGAAGCCCCTGATCATTTTCAGTAATGCTGCATTGCTGGAATAATGGGGCATTTCCCTATGTGACTTGAAGACATGAACTCATTACTGTATAGTGACTTATAGTCAGATGCCTCTTTTTTTGGGGGGGTTTCTTTAGGCAGAACGCTGGAAACTGATTTCATTTCAGTGTTTGTGCTTGTTAAAATGATGCACACGGGATGCTGGCTATGTAACTAGTCGAAGGCCGTGAGTGCTTAGGAATGAATGCGCGGGAGAATATAGGAAATGGACACAGAGTATTTTTGAAAGTCATAGGGCCTGCCAGTGTTGTTCATAGCTCACAGATGTATCAAGCTCCTGCTTTGATAGAGGCAGTCTTCTAGAAGGTGATAAGTCAATGCTGAAATGAGCATAGTCCCTCTTCCCATTGAGCTAGTGGAGGGAGACAGACTGTACGGCAGCAGACATGAAAATCAGAATGGAACGAGGGAGAAAGGGGATGAGAGGGGTCCCTCGTAGTGAAACTTACGACGACGAGGAAGTTATTTGGGTTGCTGAGATGGTAAATGAAGGTGGTCTTGTGATGTCAGGATGGTAAGCAAGGGTGGTACTTTGGCATGATATCGTGATGGTAAATGAAGGTGGCACTTTGGTGTGATGTCACCATGGGAGACGTTGCATAAGGTGGGAGCCATGCAGACTCACAGGAGATGCACTGACTTGTTACTTAGGGAGTGGGCTTGAGGTTTGGGGTTTCCAACAGACTCCCAGGTTTTGCTGATGTGCACAGGTCCACTGCAGTACCAAGGATCTTGACTGAGGAAGATTCTAATGGAAGAAATAAGCCAGGTTGCTTTGAATGACATGATTATTGTTGGGTTATGGTGAATGTTCATATTTTATCCTTACCAAATGATCATTGATTCTGCAAGGAGATCTTTTCAGAAAATGTCGGGATCAAATCTCTTAATCTTTTAAAACTCTTTATTGATTCGTTGTGGGTTTCACACCATGCATCTTGATTCTACTCATCTTTCTGTCCCTTTGAATCTATTCTCTGTCCTTGCAACTTCTTCCCCAAGATATTTTTTTTTTTTAAAGATTTTCTTTGTTTTGAGACAAGGTCTCTCTGTGTAGCCCTAAATGTCCTGAACCTCTCCATGTAGACCAGGCTGTCCTCGAACTCACTGAGATTCACCTGCCTCTGCCTCCCAAATGCTGGGATTAAAGGTGTGCACCACTGCAGCTGTCTCAAATCTCTAGTTTTTGAGGTGTCATAAACATGACTTGAAACTTTAGGTAAATATATTTAGTCAATCAAATTATTTATGTACTAGCTGCCTTAGGTGGGTATCACCATTTCAAAAATCAAAATGACTATAAGCTAGGAAAGGCTGCTGTGGTGGTATGATAAAAATGTTTGTTACTAGTTAGAGAAAAACAAGTGTGTGGTTTCCATAGAGAACAGTGCTGCAAAGTAGTGGAATGGTGTGAATATCATCAATTTCTGGGCCTAGCCAAGAGATGTGCTTGTAATTATTAATGTGAAATAGGATTTGAAGGGAAAAAGTACTGTAATTACATAACATCTGTATGTCTTGACATAAAAATATTTTAACAAGTTATAAAATTACAAAAGGCACAGAGAATAGCCCAAAAGGAATAAAAACACCCATCCAGACATATTTTGGTCATTGAAATATAACATTTGAAATTTGTCTTAATAGAAACAACCCAAAAAAACTTAAAAAACCAGCAGTTGTGGGGCCACTGAGGTGGGTCAGTGGGTAAAAGCACTTGCCACCTAGCTTGATTCCCATGATGCACCTGGTAGAAGGAAAGAGGCAACTAGAACAAGTTGTCCTGTGACCTCCACATGTGCACTGTGGCACACATGTGCCCCCAAAATAAGTAAATAAAATGCAAAACAGAATAAACAATAGTACTGTTCCACTTTTAGCAGTGTGCAAGCAATACAGTCCTGGGCTTGGATCTCAACCTGATATATCAGAGTAACTTCAGAAGCCTTGCTTCCCCACCTCTGACATGGAGATGGCTATACATACCTTTTAGTGTGGCTAGGAGCATAATAAAGTATTGAGCACGATATATTCACTTCCACTATCTTTACATAACTTCAATAATCATTTATATTCTTCATTAAGTATTTTATATGTAGTAGATTACCCAATAATTATTAGTTAAGTCTAATTAACCATTTTTGAGCATCCATTCATTCATTAT